>NW_006399834.1:13311060-13368915 GCF_000299155.1 Elephantulus edwardii | reverse complement strand
CCCTTGCTCTGTTTGGTCAACCACATCTTGTGTTTAATCTAGGTATGCATTTCCCATGACCACAATGAATTGTTCTAAGGTTCAGTGGGAACTCGAAAAGATGAGGTAATAATAGGCATGGTCAACAGTAATTACATCAAATATAGTGTACATTAACTATTGTATAAAGCTCCATGTACATGACCAAAACACAATGTATATAAATGACTGCATGAAAATGAATAAAAACATGAGGCAGGAAAAAACCCTCAAAACCAAACAACAACAACAACAACAACAAAATCTTTCTCTCTCATTGTCTAAAAGTTGTAACCAGTTCATAGCTGATTGTCCGGTGGGTTTTCAGAGGCTGTAAATGGCATGAAAGGAGATTACTTATCATCTGCCAAGCAACTGCTGGTTAGTGCAAACTGCCTGTCTTTGGGTTGGAAATGTAACTCCTTACCACCAGATCACCAGAGCTCCCTAACAAAACCACAGATGTATATGGGAGTACAAAGGAAATGTATTCTAATTCTAGTCTTAGAAATTAACACAGGAAGTACAGGCCCTCACACCTGGGAATCTGAACAGACGTTAGAAGCATAAGTCACTCTAGTCAATACAGTGAGAGGAAAAAAATAGAAGACATGGCTTCATATTCATTGAAGTTGAGTAAGTCGGGTGAGATGTGGAAGATAAAGTATGTACTGAGGACAGAAGTAATCAGATAGGGTTAGAAAAGCAGACAAATTCTAGGTCATGAGTGGTCAGGTAGTTCTCATATATTCTCAATGGAATGGGAAACCTGGATATTTTCTTCTTGGAACAAGGACTATGGAGGCAGATGCATAGAAAATTACACTAGAAGGAGGAAAAGAGAGGAGAGGTCAAGTTAACCATCTCAGTTATGCTTCCATCTAGATAAGATAATACTTTCAAGCTGAAATTATTCAAAGGGAATATGATGACAAGAAGAGAAAATACAAGAAATTTCAGAAGGAGAACTTACTAGAAAATGTACTCAGAAAACTATCTATGTGGGAAGTCAACTTGGGTGAGGTGCTTCTCACAATATAAGGAGACCTGCCCCTAAAAACAGACTCGTCTCAGAATAAAATTTATAAGCTTAGGAATTATCTAAATTAAGTGTGAATTATGGTTCCTGTTTAACTAGAAAAGTTGTTTAATCTCCTTATGCCTCAGCTTCTTTGACCTTAAAGAAGGAAAAAATTAATATGGATATTTTTGTATAAGTTAACTGCAATACCACTTAGCATAAAAATACCTAGTATACTAGCCTAAAAAAAGTAATTACTAAAATAAAAAACAAAATAAAATTTGGGGAAAAAACCCCCACACAAGTATCACATTAGGTACAGCAACAGAAAATTTCCACTTCTTCATTTACCTAATTAAACATTATCTTATAATGAAGCAGAACTGCATCTCAAAAATATTTTGAAGAATGTAGTGCTGGAGAAGAGTATTGGATGTACCATGGACTGCCAAGAAAACAAACAGATTCATCCTGGAGAGGGTTAAAACAGGCTACTCCTTGGAGGCAAGGCTTCTGGGGCTTCGTCTGACATACTCTGGACAAATGTTGTAAGGAGGGACAGGTCCTTGGACAGGGACATCATGCTTGGGAGATTGGAGGGATGGCACAAGAGGAGAAGACCCTCTATGAGGTGGATCGATTCAGTGACTGGGGTAATCGGGATGGGTGTGTCAGAGGCACTGCGATTGGCACAGGATAGAGCAGGGTTTAGGGCTGTTGTACACAGGGTTGCTATGAGTCGCAAACGACTCGACGGCACATAACAACATAACAACGACACAGGTAATATGACCAGTTCAGTCAGAATCGCTGTCCTACAGGTTATACATTAATACCTTAAAAGTTTTCATTCACCTCAGAGGAAAGAGTAATATTCTCAAAGATATGAAGGTTTAGACAAAAGAGAAATTATTATCAACTTAATAGGGTTATCAACAAAAAACGGATAAAATGTACAGAGAAAGAGAATAAATAAACATCCATCAACTGATAAGCAGTAAAAATAATCAACTGGTAAATTGCACTACAATGTCAAGAGTCCGGAAAAAAAAAACTGGGTCAGACAATCTCTCTGAACATAAGAGCAAAATATTTGACCCACTATTCTTGTTGTGGTTGTTGTCGTGGTCATCATCAGGTGCCATCGAGTCAAGTACAAAGTGACAGCAACCTTATGGTCTAACCCTATCCTATCCTGTGCCATCTTTACACTTCCCAATATATTAGAGCCCCTTAAGGCTCTAATTGTGTCAATCCACCTGCTGAAGTGTCTTCCATCCTTTGTGAACCCTCTGCCTCTCCAAGCATAAAGTCCCTCTCCAAGGAATAGACCCTCCTAACAACATGCTCCAAGTATGTGAGGTGAAATATAATCATCTTTGCCTCCCTGGGCACTCTCGCTGCACCCTCTCCAAAACGTATTTGTTCTTTTGGCAGTACACGGGGCATTCAGTGCTCCCCTACAGTTCATTTATGTATATGGTCTGAAAAAGTATGGAGCTAGAATGCAGCCCTGGCATCCACCCTTCCCAATTTTGAACCATGCAGTATTTCCTCGCTCTATTCTCATGACTAATTCCTGGTACAAGAATAGGTTTCTCATAAGTAAAATCAAGTGTTCTGGGATTGCCATTCTTCCCAGAGTTAGCCACAGTTTGTTGTGATCCACACAGTCAAATGCCTTTGCACAGTCATTAAAACACAGACAGACAACTGGTACTCTCTGCTTTCAATCAACATCCATCTAACATTAGCCATACTATCCCTAGTACCATACATAGCCTCTATAAAACCCAAGCTCCACATCTGGCAGCTGAACATAACATCCAGGAGACTAGGCACCATGAGGAGGAAATGTGGCATCAAGATTGGAGGAAGACTCATCAACAGCCTGCATTATGCAGATGATACAACCTTGCTTGCTGAAACTGAGGAGGATCTGAAGTGCTTACTGCAGAAGGTCAAGGATTGCAGCCTAAAGCTCAACATCTACAAAACAAAATATTCTTACCAATGGGCTGACTGGCAGCCTTATGACAGATGGTAAAGAGACTGAGATTGTTAACAGCGTCAGTTTGCTTGGTTCCACAATCAACACTCTTGGTACCACCAGCTAGGAAATCAAAAGGCGAATCACACTGGGAAAATCTGCTGTCAGGGCCCTCTCCAGAGTACTGAAGAGCAACGATGTCAGTCTGGAGACTAATGTGCACCTGATGCAGGTCAGGGTCTTCACAATTACATGCTATTCATAATAATTCTGGGCAGTGACTAGGGATGACAGAAGGAGATGTCATTAAGCTGTGGTGCTGGAGAAGAGTGTTGAATATACCATGGACTGCTAGGAGAAAAAACAAGTTTGTCCTGGAAAGGGAGAAACCAGGCTGCTCCCTGGAGGCAAGGATTCTGAAGCTTCATTTGACATACTTTGGACATGTTCCAAGGCATAATCAGTCCTTGGAGAGAGACATCATATTTGGGAAGATAGAGGGACAGCACAAGAGAGGAAAACCCCTGATGAGATGAATTGACTCTGTGACTGGGGTAATGGCGGTAGGTGTGTCAGAGATGATACGGTTGGCTCAGAATAGAGCATGGTTCAGAGTTGTTGTACACATGGTCACTATGAGTTGCAAGTGACTCATGGCACATAAGAACAAGAAGAACTCCAACAAAACAGCTCAAAGGCATCAATTCTTCTTCTCTCAGATGGATAGCAAGTGATCAGAAAGACCGTAACCTGAATCAGATCCAACTTAGTCCTCAAACTGACATTATTACTTCTCAATAATTTGAGGATGTCCCTAACTGCATACTTTTTCAGGGCAGTAAATATGATCTCTTAACTGCTGGTACCAAGGGTGTTAATTGTGGATCCAAGTAAGGTGAAGTTATTGATAATTTCAATCTTTTCACCATCTATCATGATGTTGCCTATTGGCCCTCTATTAAGAATCTGTGTTTTCTTGATATTGAGACACAATCATATTGAAGGTTGCATCCCTATTGATCTTCTGCAACAAGTGCTTGGGTAATCTACATAAAATACAGATTATTGATGAGTCTCCCTCTCCTCCTGATGCTACATTCCTCTTCACAGAATCCAGCTCCTTGAATAATTTTGCTCTATATACAGATTGAGTAAGTATGGAGAGAGAATATAACCATAACACACTCTCTTCTTAATTTTAAACCAGGTAGTGTTCCTTTCCATTTTTTGTTAGATGGATCTTAGCTGAAAGCAGGGAATACCAGAAGAATGTATATCTGTGTTCCATTGACTATGCAAAGGGGTTTGACTGTGTGGATCATAACAAACTGTGGCTGACTCTGAGAAGAATGGGAATCCTAGAACACTTGATCGTGGTAATGCAGTGAGCTCTGGTAGCCTAGTGGTAAGCAGCTGCACTGCAATCACAAATGCACGCGGTTCAAATCCACAAGCTGCTCCGCGGGAGAAGGATGAGCAATCTCCTCCCATGTGATTTACTGCCTCTGAAAACCCACTGGAGGATCAGCTATGGGTCAGTTCCGACTCAACAGCACACAACAGCAGCAACAATGTGAAACCTATACTTGGACCAAGAGGCAGTCATCAGAACAGAGCAGCGTAATACTGCATGGTTTAAAATTGGGAAGGGTATACGCCAGGGGTGTGTCCTGTCTCCAAACCTTTTCAACCTGTATGCAGAGCAGATTATCCGAGAGGCTGGGCTCTATGAGGAGAAGTGTGGCATCAGGATTGGTGGAAGATCTATTAACAATCTTCATTATACAGATAGCACAATCCTGCTTGCTGAAACTGAGGAGGACCTCAGGCACTTGCTGCAGAGGGTCAAGGACTGCAGCCTTCAGTATGGACTGAGGCTCAATGTCAAGAAGACAAAGATTCTCACCACTAGACCAATTGGCAGCATCAGGATGGATGGAGAAGAGGCTGAGATTGTTCACAGCTTCAGTTTGCTCGGCTCCATGGTCAACACTCTTGGCACACTACCAGCCAGAAAATAAAAAAAAAACATAATGCAATGGGAAAGTCTGCTGTTAGGGACCTCTCTAAAGTACTCAAGAGCAACAGTGTCTCTCTGGAGACTAAGGTGTTTCTGATACAGTCCATGGTCTTTGCAATCACTTGTTATGCATCAGAGAGTTGGACAATGACTAGGGAGGATAGAAGGAGAATTGATGTCATTAAGCTGTGGTGCTGGAGAAGGGTTTGAATATACCATGGACTGCCAGGAAAACAAACAAATTCATACTGGAGAGGGTTAAACCAGGCTACTCCTTGGAGGCAAGGTTTCTGGGACTTTGTCTGACACACTTTGTACATATTGTAAAGAGGGACAGGTCCTTGGTGACTGAGGTAAATGGGAAGGTTGTGTCAGAGGCAGTTCAATTGGCACAGGATAGAGCAGGGTTTAGCGCTGTTGTACATAGGGTCGATGGCACATAACAACAACTGTGTTCCTCTGCTTTGCTCACTGCTGAACAGCCTCCTGTTCTAGGTACAGCATTTGTCTATCACTTTGTTGTACTGAACTATCGAGTTTGCTGTGACACTGAAAACTATGGCACTGGTGTGTCAAATGCCATAAGGGTTATCCATTGTAAACAGGTTTTAGCAGAACTCTAAAATTAAGACAGACTAGTAATAAATTACAAATTTCTGAAAACTCTATGAACAGTGGAGGAACATGTATAGTTATTGCAGTTTGGTGGTATAGCCCAGATGGGAAGTCAGTTGAAATAAAGAAAAATGACAAATATTGTTTAATAAATGGAATGTGGAATATATGTAGACCTGGTACCGTCACTTAGTTAGAGGAAAATATCATGATAATATTAAAATGTAGCAAAGCCATCCTGTTTATGTGACTTAATAAATTTTTAAAGCTGTTAGATAACAGAGTGTTGAATATACCATGGACTGCTAGGAGAACAAACAGGTTTGTCCTGGAGAGGGTGAAGCCAGAGTGTTCCCTGGAGTCAAGGATTCTGAAGCTTCGTCTGACATATTTTGGGCATGTTGCAAGGAGGGACTGGTCCTTGGAGAGGCGCATCATGTTTGGCAGAGTGGAAGGGCGGCGAAGGAGAGGAAGACCTTTGGTGAGATGGATCGATTCTGTGACTGGAGCGGTGGGAATAAGTGCATTTGAGATGGTTAGGTTGGCACAGGATAGAACAGCATTTAGAGCTTTTGTACATAGGGTCGCTATGAGTCGCAAGCGACTCAATGGCACATAACAACAACAACATACCTTTTCTGAGGTAATATATTTGTTATAGAATATATCAGACTTAAAGTATGCTTTACCGACTTCCAGTAAAATGAAAATATGAATTTTGATGGCTTAGGGGTAAGAAGGTACACTTTCAACCCAAAGGCACATGATTCCTGTCTTTTACTTTCTTTGTGGGAGAAAGATGGGCACTCTTGTGTATGATACACAGCCTCTGAAGACCCACTGGAGGATCAACTATGACTTAATTCAAATTCCACATTAAATCAAAACAACAAGAAGCTGTTGTTGTTGGAGCCATCGAATCAAGTCTACTCATTGCAACCCTATGAACAACAGATCTGACTCCTGTCCTATCCCGTACCATCTTCACAGTGTGATACACTTGAGCCCACTGCTGCAGTCATCATGTGAATACATTTCAGTGGAGTCTTCCTCTCTTTCCCCTGACCCACCACCTTTCCAAGCATGATACCCTTTCCAAGTAATAGCCTCTCCTAGTAACATATCAGAAGTATGAGGGAAAATGTTCCTTGCCTCCAAAAAGCACTCTGACTGAACTTTTTCTAAGATAGACCTGTTCGTTCTTTTTGTAGCTCATAAGTTCTTTAGAACTGTTCTCCCACATCACAACTCAAAGGCATCAATAAGAACAAAAATAAAGATTTGGCTTAAGAGCAGAGTTAAACAAGTTATAAACTGGGATGGATCGTGGGGGCACAGTCTTTCATCTTGTAACTGTAACAAGAACGCAACAAAGTGGCTGTAATCATCCTCAGTACAGATATCAACAAGTAACTAAATTTATTCAGAAAATGTCTTTTTAGGCACATTTGACTTTTATTTATCAAGGTGCATCCACCGAACCCTAAACACTACACAATTCTGCAAGTACATAGCATTAATTTTGTTTTACCCACCTGACCCTCAACTCATTCACAGCCAAACTGAAAGGGCACTTTGAGAAAAATGAAGTTCTGTATAGAAAAAGAAAAAGGAAAATGGCTAGGAAAAGAATCACGCTGAGTAGTATTGATAAGCAAGATTGATGGCTTCAGATTTCTCTTTGTGTTTACTGACAAAAGGCAGCATGCAGTAGCAGGCTCCGCTTGTTCCAGTGAAAAATGAAGCATGGTTGGACTGCCTACTCTAAGAACTGTTTTTTAGAACCCTATGTATCTTTTTTTATACTTTAACATCTTCTGTCTCTGTTTAATTACAATCATTCTTTGATAGTAGGATGCATACTAATTTTGAGAACTACAATACATATACATATTTTTTAGTTTCGAAAATACCAAGAATCTGCAAGAGGGGAAAAAAAAATAAATGAAATCAAACTTTAAAAAAAAAAAAGAAAATACCAAGAATCTCTGAAAAAGGGCAGCTGATTATGGAAGATATTATCCACTGGAAATATACAGATAAATATTTAGAAAGACAAATATGTACCCTATTAAGCAGGTGATTTCATGAAGCAAGCCAGAGTTTCCAAATACTAAAGGCTGAAAAATGAGCAGCCACAAAATAAAACAGAGAAGGAAAAAAAGGGGTGGGGTGGGGGAACCAACCAGAAGAGGCCCATTCATAATCACAATCAAGCATGAATAATTACTAATTTTGAATGTAAAGATCATTCAAATAAACGCAACTGATGGATTATCCATATAAGGTGCAAGTCAAAGTAAACAGACAGTCCACTTTAGAAAGTGTCTAGTGAATTGATTTAACAAGTTTAATGTGAGCATCAGTGTGGGGCTATTACTGATCGTAAGCTTTACTGATGTTATTTGTTCGCTTGGAAAAATACCGCTCTTTGGAATGAGCACATTAAGGCTAAAATTGCAGAGAAAACCCTATTACAACTTTATTGCTGGCAAATTGGAACCAAACCTTGTCTGTATATCAATTACTTAGAGTTACCACAGAGATAAATCCTTTATTTTATTTTTTTTTGTATAGGCTCAATCTTGAAGACAGTGATGAGAAACTCCTTATTATACCCTACCAACATCACTAGGTTTTCTTAGCAATTTCAAGAAATTGTCAATTAAGTTCTTTTTATTAGGTTCCAAAAGCTGTTAAGTCAAACACAAATCTATCATAAGGCTTGTAACAGCATGTTATTTAGGCACATTTCAATGTTTCACTATTGCATTATCTATCTATCCCAGTGCAGCTACACAGTTCAAGTAAAGGCATTTCTTGTTGACTATCTGAGAGCCACAGAAATTTGGATTAAGAGGCCACTCATTTGTAGCAAATGCTCTCTGAACCCTCATTCTTATTAAAGACAAAGGTGAGACAGTATGAGTTACATATCTAAGTACAAATGCATAGAGTAAATTTGCTTCAAAACTCACTCCAGTAGAGTATATATACTTGGTGCAGTTGCACAGAATAGAAAGCATTCACAAAGCACAAATTCAAGAAAGATTTTTTTATAGCAGTTGCACAAGCGTGTCTATTATTTGCTTATTTTACTTGTGAATTGTGATCATTAAGAGAAAATGTCAAGTCATCCAGATGGCAATTGATGACAAAACTGCATGTAAGGCAGCAGGCATTAGAGGAACATGTAAACAGTTGTCCTTCTTGCTCCCTGACCTAAGAAAGGGTAAGTGCTTTGAAAGGACAATTCTGCAGGTCCCCAGAAAGGAGGAAAGAGTTAGTACCCTTGGAAGAACAGAACAATAGAGGAGCATGGAGGTCAGCCCCAGAGGCAGCTGCTCCTCTGACCTTCTAAACAGACAAATGGGGCTTAATAGAAAAGAGAGTGAAAATGGCACATAATTCTAATGAATAAATATGGCACCAAAGCTACTCAGGAGTCTTGCACTGGAGGCATTCCACAACAGTCACATTCCAGATGAAAATGTAAAAAAAAAAAAAAAACAAACAAGAAGAAGAAGTAGTGAAGGAGGAATGGAAATGGACTAAAAGCAGTAAATACCAACTCAAGAATGCAACATTCTTTGAAGTAATTTTGGTATTTATCTCTCTTTGGAAGGGAATTAAAAAATGAAGAATAAACCATTTTTACAAAGATTTAAATCTTACATTTCCTTCCCTACTTACTCAGTATAATAGGAAGTATTGGCCTAATCAACTTAACAGGATCCAGAAAGATATTTCAATGTTCATTCAAAGTACTGCATATTGCCCAAGAATATTCCCTGAATAATGTGTAGTATATTTCTTTGGGTTAGAAATTAGTAGGGTCAATACACTTACACAGCATATGTTCAAAGAGAGACGCTGTTTTAAGTCTGGGAACTACCTTGGTCCCTAGGGAATTGTGCTGCTAACTCAAATATTGTGCCTTCCTGGTAGTTTGCCACCCTAAGAAACTCCCCTGGAGAAAGATGGCCAATCTCCTCCCCTGTGATTTATATCTTCAACCAAAAACCTGCTCAAGGGTCAACTATGAGTGTGTAAGACTCAAGAGCACTGAGGTATTATTTAGTTTGAAATGTCACGTTCTAGATATAAGCTACCTCAGAGAGAGCAGTAAAGAATAATATGAAGAAAGTTATGTTCATCATATTGAAAAAGCACACAATTGCAGAACTCCAAGTGGCATCAACTGTACTCTCTCAGATTTCCACTGTTCTCTTTCTGTGTGAATTGTTTTCTTCAAATCTGACTTCATATTTAAGTGTCTATAGTATTTTTCTATAGTCTGACTACTTGGTCACAGGCTAACGACATTTGAAGAGGAAGAAGGTCAGAGCTATCATGGTAGTGACAACTAATCACAGTGGGAAAAATAAGTTTTATTTATTACTATTAATACAAGAAACCTTTACTGTGGAATATAATTGCACTGTCACTACACACCAGAGATTTTTAATCCCAAATCATTTCAACATATTTTACAGTTCATTACCTTTCCAGCTAGATATTGCAGGAAGGACTCTCCTGAGCCTATACAAAAGCATTTAAAAATCTACTATTTTTATACTCATATTTCAACCACACAAAAATACTGAATGGGGAATTTTAAAAACACTAAAAACTTGTATATTTCAAATGCGCTCCAGAATGAAAATCTATATCTCATAATCAATTTTAAATCTCTCCACTAAACATGAGAGCATCTCAAATTATGAATCATGTAAAGAAATGGAGGCTGTGTAAAACATAGGTTGGAATTTTAAATTGGCTTTATGACAACCAACGTAGCAGTGTCCATACTAAACAAGATAGACTACACACCTTGCCAGAAGCACACACAATTCTGTTGCTGATATGAAGTTATGATGCCTTTAGGAAGCGATTACCTGTTATGATTCTCATAAGTTCTAATAAGTGTCACTGTGAAAAGGTAAGCAGTTGTATCACTGTGAATTTTGTTCAGTAAAAACCTATCACTTGCAGTAATTTTTCATACATTGTAGCTCATGTGTCTTGCCCTATACGGTTTGAATTTGGACTTCATCACAATTTTGTTAGGGCAGAAGTTGTCTATTTAGCTAAACTACGTCATGAAAATATAATTCATTTCTGGATTCTGCTAGCATTGCTTTTCTGAATTCAGGGTACCTGTCTTTAAAGCTCTGTATAAACTTTAGTAGAAACAAGGGTTAACTTTAATCTCGTTTTGTTATCACCTAGTAAGCTGTGGAGTTTATCTTTCAACATGATTTTTCTAGCCATTATTTCACTTTACTATGTAGATGGAATGGAATATTTAAGTGGGATGTGTTAGCCTATCCAAAAGGGGATTGCCCAATCTCAACAATCCACAAGTGGACTGGCTAGTCTCACCACTGAATTTAACAAGCCAGCAGATAGACAGACAGATCTTCCGCTGTGTGGAATAAAAAGCAAAAGAATGTACGACACTTTTCCTATTCTAGCTAAACCTATGGCAGCAACATCTATGGCAGCAATGCCCATAGCCCAACTGGGTACCTGATGTGAGATGGGATCTTCTTAGAATGGGGAAGAACCAATATTGGCAGGGCTGACAGCTCTGTTGGGCAATTAGGGGTGGGAGGCCAATACTAGCAGCACTGAGAACTAGGAACACAAGCCAAAAGCCACAAGGCTAGAGGCTGAGATTCAAATGTGTACATTTTAGGAGCTGTCATGACTGCATTCTGTCATTAATCTGGACCTTTTGATTTCCCCAAAAATGGTTCTTTGTGGTCTGTGAGCTACTGCATAGGATTTTGGACCCAGCAACGCAGTAAGATTGGTGTTGAGATTAGAAGAAAGAGGTACAAGAGCATTGGGGACATGTCTGACCTCATGGGAATAGGTCTGTGCTCCTAGTACTGTAGAAAAGGACAGTTCCCATTCGTGAAGTCGGAAAAGATCAGATATGACCATCCTCATGCAACCCTTGCTCTTTTTAAAAATTTTTTATGTGAGTACCATCAAATTGGATCTGACTGGTACAGGAGGAGACTGCCCCTCCTTCTTCAGCAGTTCATCCGGTGGATTCAAACCACATACCTCTGGGATTGTAGTGCAGCTTCTTGCCACTAGGCCACCAAAGCTTGCCAACCTTTGCTCTTTCTTACATAATCACACCTTTCCATTAAGGTTGATTTCTAGAAATGTCTTTTAAAAGTGTTAATAACACAGTTTTTAATGAAAAATAAGTATATAATTTCTTATGTGACTTCTTATATAAAAAAATTATAGAAGTGGTAGACTTTCCTCTTACCAAGTAAACATGTCTGAAATAAAACTATGTAATCTCAAACCCTGGGCCTTGGAGTCTCCCTCCACTCTGGAAGTTAGCAGGATGGCTGACGTCTCAGTGGTGGTCTCGTCTTGATGGCAAGGAAAGTTTCTGGGGTCCTTTATGTTGGGTGTTACTGTTCTTTCTCTCCCTCAAAAGTGAGTGGCCTTGAGTATTAGATGAAGGGCAAACGACAAGGCCTGCTTGAGGGTGTGACTTTAAAATCCTGTAGTATTTTTTAATTTTAGAAGAATATTCTTTTAAGTACACAGCAATCATTTTTGTATTTGACAATATGTTTGGCAATATGTCTATAGACATATATTGTCTATTTGTCTATGTGATGCTGAACACTGTTCCACAGTCTTGTCAAATACCATAATGGTTACCCATAATGTACAATGTTTGGATGAGCTTTGAGATTGATTAATGTTGGGAAGCAGGAGTAGCATCCACTTTCTAAACTAGATGCCTGTGGAAAGTCTACAAACTCTCTTATAAATGTACAGAAATGATGTTAATTATAGAACAGAGTTCAGGTCTTTTGTGCAAAGCTTACTCTGAATCATATTCAACTCAATAACACGTAACCACTGCTAAATGAAACTAGTGCTGTTATATCTGGAGGTACATTCTTCTACTTTGCACATCACTCTTTGTCAATGTGCTATATGAGGTAATCTGGGTTTGCTGTGATGCTGAATCTTGTGCCATGGGGACATCAAATACTATTTTTTCCCCACTGTGGATGGTGTTTGGTGGGGCTTCCAGTTGTAAAACAGGTTGGGAAGGAGGGGTGGCATCCACTTCCTAAACCACATACCTCTGGAAACTCTATGAACTTGGAGAAACCATGATATCTATGGAAAGGCATTAGGTCTTCTGTTCATAGAGTTGCTATGAGTCAACCTCAACTCGATGGCAATCAAAAACAACAAAAATATCAAATCCAAAAGTGACTTTTTATTTGTTAACTGTTATAAATATACCATAAAGTGAAGCCATTTCTGCCAAATTTCTGTAAAACTTCCTTAATTGTAAAATTAAGTTACAGAGATAATCTACTCCAACACAAAATGTTACACTGTTGTCACATGTTGCACCACTGAAAACATAAAGGGTTTTCATGTTCTGGTCATCTATTTATTTCAAACTAAATTAGCTTGAAGATTTCATGTATGCTGAGTAAACATAAAGGCTAATTTTTAGTATTTCTAAAGACCTCATCTTAAGAAAAGTTATAGAAACCAAAGTCCAATGTTCTTCATTCATAATCAGTGCTTTAAGTTACTGATTTAGCTGGTTTTCACACATAACTGAAACAAAAAATTCTCTTCTATCTGCAAAAGTATTTATAAGAGCTAAGAGTTAGAAGAGAATTATTATTTTGGAAAAGTTATTTATGATGGTTGTATAACACTGTGAGTATAATTAAGGTCCCTGAATTATAATCTTAAAATATGTTAAAATAGCAATAAAAAGTAAATTATTAAATTAAACTAATACAAACATTCTTCTAAGTGGTATAGCACTGATCTATCCATTTGCTGTACAGAGGTAACTCATGTTTGCTATGATGCTAAATACTGTGACACTGATTTGTCAAATGTAATAATGGTTACCTATGGTGGACAATGTTTGGTGGTATTCCCTGATTAAAACAAGCTTGGAACTAGGAGTGGCATCCACTTCCAAAATAGCTTGCCTCCAGAAACTCTATGAACTTCATAAAAGTGTCCAGGTCTTTCCTTCATAGGGTTGCTATGAGTCATCTATGACTCAGTAACAGTTAACAACAACAACAACAATAACAGAATCAATGAAGAAAATGTAGTAAAATACTTACTCAATATTTTTATTTTATGGGCATTCTGGTGGCCTAGTGGTAAGGACTTGTGCTGTCAACCCAAAGGCACATGGTTAAAATTCACTAGCTATTTCATAAGAGAAAGATGGGCAATGTCTTCCATGCAATTTATTGCCTCTGAAAATCTGCTAGAAGTTTCTGACTTGACAGCACAAAAGAAAAATGACATTTTTATTTTAGAATACAAATGAATTTGCAAAAATGGAGCTCAAGAAAATTCTACCTCTACCTACCATTTCACTGGGTATTAGATTAATGAATCTGTTATTTCAAGAACAACATATTCCCTTCTAAAGTGGAAACTTAGCAGACTAAGATCAATCTAGATCTCTTGAATTCAGAATCAAAGCTCTGCAGGTAGAGAAAAAAAATGAGCTCATACTGAGCTCTACTATAAGTTGGAAAATAAATTCACTGTAGTTTCAGTTATATATACAGGTAGTTGCCCCAGTTACAAACAAGATTTCACAGAACAAATAGATCCATGGACTTATGTAAGTGCAATAAAAGAGCCCTAGAGGTATAACAGGTTAAAGGAAGGCAAAGAGAACCCACCAACCATCCCTCCAGCGAAAGATGAGAAATTCTGTTCCCAGTACCATTTACAGGCTCAGAAAGCTGATATTGGGTCACTATTAGCTGAAATGGGCACCATAGCAATAACTTTGGGTTGGGGGAGGTTTTAGAGCAAGACAAAGCTGAGCACATTTTCAATGATTTAAAGTGACACATGACTGTTGTTGTTGTTGTTATGTGCCGTCGAGTCGTTTGCAACTGATAGCGACCCTATGCACAACAGCCCTAAACCCTGCTCTATCCTGCGCCAACTGCACTGCCTCTGACACACCCATTCCGATTACCCCAGTCACCGAATCAATCCATCTCATAGAGGGTCTTCCCCTCCTGCGCTGTCCCTCTCCAAGGACCCGTCCCTCCTTGCAACGTGTCCAAAGTATGTCAGATGAAGCCCCAGAATCCTTGCCTCCAAGGAGTTGCTTGGTTTAATCCTCTCCAAGATGAATCTGTTTGTTTTCCTGGCAGTCCATGGTAAGTTCAGTACTCTTCTCACACATATGACTAGTTAATTATAATGAAGAATTTGTGCAGGTAGACATAAGTCCCTTTTGGAGAGTGGGCAAATTTATACATTAAAGCAGGACTTCAAAACCAGCACTACCATGCTCAAAGACAGAGGCTGACCATGCAGCTCTGAAGGTGGCTCTCCCTAGTTTTCCTAAAACCTCACTCTCACACATTGAGCTCTTTTATTTGTCTCCCATTACAGGTATCAAATTCATAATTTTTTTCCAATCCAGTAACGATGACAAATGACTCAAATTGTAAAACTTCAGATATGTTCATACTTTGCTTTGTCAGCCATGACAGAACTGGGTTAAAGGGTCAGTAGGCATTGCTGATAAGTAGGATGTTGTGACCTAGGACCAGCCTAGATAAACTGAGACTCAGGTACTTCACATACTTGTTCAAGGTCATATAGCTGCTTAGTATCAGAGCCAAGTGCTGACCTTAAGTCACATGCTTCCAAATTCATGTACTTGCTACCAAATATAAGTTGATAAATAAAGAAAGAACAGTGGTAAAAATGCCACATTTTTTGTTTGTTTTTAAGGATAATATACATTATTTATTCAAAGAAGAATAAAATACATATTGGTGCACCAATATTGTCTAGAAAGCTTATAACATAGGTTTACCCAACTATTAAAAAATTCCTCAAAGCATGACATCAATTTATATGTCCTCACTAACACAGTGTCAGTAATAAAATTTCTTGAATAATAAGAAGGAACTGTAGGTATACTAAAAATAGTTGCATTCTACAAATTTAAAATCTTATTTGGAAACTTTGCTTAACTGTTCTATGTACATACATATTCTCTGAATAATTGGAAGGGTTAAGAGTATATTCATATTACATACTCCTTATCTGATATTTCACTCCTGTTATAAATTTTCATTATCAATCTACTTTTCAGGAGGCTACTTAAAGGAATCTATTATTGTGGCAATTGACTATATTATGGACTACCAAAAGAACAAAGAAATCTTGGAAGAAATGAAGCCAGAGTGCCCCTCAAATGCAAGGTCTGTGAAACCTCTCTCATATTTTTTGAGCATGTTATCAGGAAGTGTCAGTTCCTATTGAAGCTAGGTAAAGTAAAGGGTCAGTGAGAAAAGGAAGACTTTTCAGAAGATGAACTGACACAATGACTATTATAATGGGCTTAAACACAGCAGAAACTGGCTGTAAGGATGGCACAGGATCTGCCAGGGTTTTATTCTGTTGTGCACAGACCTTTTGTGAGCCAGAGTAAACTCAAGGGCACCTAACAATAACCAAAGAATCAGCTTAGATACAGTCTTTCTGTGGACAGTTTTGAGAAAAAGCAACATGGAAAGAGAAGTGAGGTCAGAATCCTGGAGATGAATTTAGGTCTCTGGATCTAGAGGTTTTAAACTGTGACTCTTCACTGGGTAGTTCTGTACTGTTAGGATAAATGAGATGATCATGAATTTGGAACATAAAAATACAGACTTAGTAATTTTTTTTATTTTTTTTTTTACTCAGGGCAAGGTGGGGAGATACTATACCAATGAAATAATTTTTCTTTTATTTTTTAAAAAGAACTGCAAACTGGGGGAAGGGGTGGGCAGGGAGAAAAATACAACCATGAAAGTATGGAAATTAAAAATCTCTGTCAACTGTCATTAAAATTCATTTTAAAAATTTATATTAAAAAACAATAATAATTCTTTGAAATATATTTTAAAGGTAAAAAAATCAATAATAATTCTTATTTGCAAATCAGGTTGATTATCATTATTAGAACTTTTTCTCCCATATTTTGGACATGTTGTCAGGAAGGGCCAGTCCTTGGAAAAAGATACTGTGCTGAAAAAGCGAGGACAAGCCTCAACAAGATGAACTGACATTGTCACTTTAACAGTAGGCTGGAGAGGATGAGATTGTGAGGCTGGTGCAGGACAGGGCAGGCTTCAGATCTGTTGTTTATAGGGTTGCTGTGTCGTAGTTGGCTGGATGGCACCTGAAAGCACCTACCACCACCACCACATTTCCAGTGTATATTCTTAAATCAGATGGACTCACTAGGATTACAAACTCTATTTCAAAATAGCTATTCAAAGATTTTAGATCCGCCAAAATTAGATTTCACTTGCTAAAAGCTAGAATTTTCAAACAGCTTTCTCTAGATATTGTTTATAAAAGTGAGGCAGAATTTCCTTAAAATAAAACAAGCAAACCTGGAAAACAAAGAACTTTTGGCCTAGTGGAAAATTTTCCCCACTTCCAAACAAGTCAAAGTCTACGTAAGAAGAGATTCTCACTCAAATTGACAAGAGTAGTCTTTATTCCTGCAATGCTAAGAAGCTTTAGCTTCTATGATGACATAGTAGGCAATGATATATCATTAAAAGCTTTGGTTAGCATTGCAAGAACATGGAAACAGCCCAAATGTCCAACCACAATCAAATGAATTAAGAGATTATGGTTTATTCACATCACAGAATTATATACAGCACACATGAGCAAAAATTTTGAAAATCACTACCTAACTTGGGAGGGACTAGAGAGCCTTATGCTAAGTGAACGAACTCTGTCCCGTAAGGACAAATACTGTATAAGACCATTACTGTAGAAATAGAAACATAACTAGTAAAATGTGTATGAGGATCCAAGGAGGGGAGGATGGGAGTAGAGAGCTGAGGACGGGTGGGTGGAGTAATCATAATGTACAACTTGATGAGTGGAGGGGTGGGAAAAGGAAATGAGAAAGATATGGTGTCAAAAACAATGTATACTAACTTTGAAGTAAACCAGTATAAAATAAAAATGTTATTTTATTTTAAAAAATGCTTTAGTTAGGTGGTCTAGCAGAAAGAGTTGTGAACTGATCAAACAAGAATTCAAATACTGACTGTTATCACAAATGATCTCAGAATCAACTTTTCTCAACTATTCCATGTGTAAAATGGAGATAATTAGAAAACATGGATTTTGTTGTTGTGTGTGCCGCAGGATCACCAACAACTCAGAGGTGACCTGTCAATGGGTTTTCAGAGGCTGTAACTTGCATGGGAGGGGACTGTCCATCTTTTTCTCGTAGAGCACCTGGTAGATTTAAACTGCTTGTCTTTGGCTTGGCAGAATAATTCCTTATCACTAAGCCAAAATCTTACCTAAAAGCAGAGGATACCGGAACAATGTCTATTTGTGTTTTATTGATTATGTAAAATCAATTTACTGTGTGTATCATAACAAATTGTGACTTACATAGACATGAATGTGAATTACAGAAAACTTAGTTGTGTGTATGTGAAACCAAGGCCTAGATGAAGAAAAGAAAGAGAACACTGCATGGAATCAAGTCAAGAAAAGATGTGCATTGGTGCTATAGCCTTTCTCCATACCTATTAATTATGTCTGCTGAGAAAATCATTTGACAAGCTGGATGCTATGAAGATGAATGTGACATCATCAGAGCAAGGCATATCAACACAGAGACATATTACACCAATGCCATTACTTTGTCTGCTGAACTCAAGGAGGACTTGAAACATTTGCCACAAAAAATGAAAGATTACACTTCAATATGGTTGTATCTCAAAATCAAGGAAACAAAAATCCTCACCATTGGGCCAATAGGTAGAAGGATGACAGATGGAGGAAAAAATTGGCATTGTCAATGATTTCATCTTGCTTGGATCCATAGTCAATACTCTTGGTATCAGCAGTCAAGAAATCAAAAGGCATGCTGAATTAGAAATATCTACTGTCAGGAAACTCTCCAACACACTAAAGGCAATGATATCAGTTTAAAGACTAAGGAGCAGGTATTTTAGCCATAATCTTTTCATTGCTTCTCATGCACCTGAAAGTAAAAGAAGGATAGCAGAAAAAGAATCGATGCCTTTCTATGTTGTAGTTTCGGAGAAGAGTACAGAATATCTATCTCATAGACTCCCTAAAGGACAGACAAGTATATCTTAGAGAACATGAACTGGCATGCTCCTTAGAGGCAAGGATTATGAAACTTTGTCTCACATACTTTGAACATGTTGCTAGAAAAGGCCATTCCTTGGAAAAAGACATCATAATTGGAAAGTAAAAGAGCAGAAATATCTTCAACAAGATGGATCAACATAATTACTCTAACAATTGGGCTCAAGTATATTAGAGATGATGAGGATAGCACTGGATAGGGCTAGATTCTGAATTATTGTCATAGGGGTGCTATGAATCATAGTCGGCTCAATGACTCCAAATGACAGCAGCAACACAGCATTTATTCTCTATTTACTGCTCATACTAATAATAAATCCCTTCATCAAACTTTCAGTTCTCCACTGACAGAGACAGTTGTTCTTTCACCACATTCCAGCAAATGGTAGAGATTTCTATTGCCCCAGTTCATTACATAGTGAGCTGATATCCAAAACGTGGGAGTTTTAATCCACCCTTTCACTCTTTGGGAGAAAGATAAGTAGTTTCTTCCTGTAAAGAACTGACTCAACAGCAATGGGATTTGTTTTGATTTCTAGCAAACGTAATTCCTCATATATAGGAGAAAACTAACAATGGCATGTTGATGGTAAAAGTGAATAAAGTAAATAGCTCCCAAAGCATCTTTCCTTAGACTTGTACAATCAGCACTAAGACGCTCTATTTGATGAGAATTACCTGTTGTTATATCTATTTAACCTGTATGCTGGGCAAATTATTCAAGAAGCTGAACTCTATGAAGAAGAGTATGACATCATGATTGAAGGGAGACTCATCAATAACCAGTGTTATGAAGATGACACAAACTTGCTGAAAGTAAAGAGGACCTGAAGGACTTGTAGAAGATCAAGGAATGCTGCCTTTGGTATGGATTGCATCTTAATGTCAAGAAAACTAAGATTCTTATCACTTGACCAAGAGGCCACATCATGATGCATGGAGAGGAGATTGAAACTGTCAACAACTTCACCTTGCTTGGATCCACAATTAACATCTTTAGTACCAGAAGTCAGGAAATAAGGAGACACACTGCCCTGGGAAAATCTGCAGTTAGGGATCTCTCCAAATTATTAAGGAGTATGATGTGAGCTTGAGGACTAAGGTATATCTAATTCAGGCCAGTCTTTCTGATTACTTGTTATGCATCTTAGAGCTGGACAATGAACAAGTATGACATATGAAGAATTGACGCCTTTGAACTATGGTGCTGGAGAAGAGCACTGCACATCCCATGGAAAGCCAAGACAACAAACAGGTATGTCTTGGAGAGGGTGCAGGTGAAGTGTTCTTTGGAAGCAAGAATGAGGAGGCCGTTGCTAAGATGGACTATTCCTTGGAGAGGGACGTGATGCTGGGAAGTGTGGAGGGTCAGTGAAGGATAGAAGACCCTCGACCAAGTGGACTGATATGGTATTTGTTGCAATGGGCTCTTGTATGTCAGGGAATGTGAGGATGGCACAAAGACAGAATAAGGTTTAGAGTTTTTGTTCATAGGGTTACTATGAGTCATGCTTGATTCGATGGCACCTAACAATGACAATATTATGAAGTTGGTCACTTATTTTCCTTTGAGTTTGTAGTAGCTTGGAAAAGAGTATGTTACTAATGATTTTGCTAGCTATGTGACTAAAACAATGAAAACTTAGACTTTATCAAATATTTGCATGTATATGGCGGCTACTGGATCAGTATTGCCAAAAATTTTTTTTTCCAAAATCTCAGCCTCTAATTAGCTCCAACATAAACAATTTAAATGTTTTAAAAATATGCTTGAATTTTAAAGCCTTCCAGTGAAGAAGAATGTGGTTGAGGAGGTATGCTTTAACACAAAGTCACTTTGATATTCAGAGTAAATACTTGATGAATACACACATCATTCAGTGCTACTGTATTGCATGAAGAACAATACATCAAAGAGAAAACATTTATAGTAAACTGTTTTCACAGAGCAATGTGAACACAACCTACTTTCATTACCTTAGAAAAAGTTTACTTAGATTTGGGACTAATCAAGGTAACCAAGTGACTATTCACTAACAATCTCCCCTAAACTGAAAAATTACCAAAATATTAGAAAACAATCATCTTCAAATGTCTGAAGGGGAAAAAAAGGTGACATATGACCTCACTAGTATACAAAATGTTGATTTATTTGAGCCTCTCTTTTCATTCTTACTTTCTCTAAAAACCTTTTTTTAGGCTACTTTGATACCTTTGAAAAGGCTAGGAATAAAAAAAAATATTCACAAAGCTCATTTCTGTTTTATAAGCAATCCCTGCAATACTTAAGACGCCACTATATATTTCCCACCTGATCCAAGGAAAGAACCATCATTAGAAATTTTATTACAAATAGGCACTTACTTATGCACTACTTCCAGGGAAGAAAAAATAAGACAGACAGGTGGTCATACCAAAAAAAAAAAAAACATTTTGAAATTCCTATGTCTTCCTGTCCTTCGTAGTAGAAGCAGCATTTGACACTTCTGCTGTCAAAGGCAGGAAATCTAATTCATCTTGAATTTGAGAAGGAAAGAGTAAACTGAAATAGACCTTCTATTATTCTTTATTCTTGGTGTTATTCTTTGTTTAGTCTTTGTCTTGCTCAATGAGTTACAATTCTAGTTTTACTTACACAAAGGTTGAACATAGAGATAGCATAATAAAATCCTATCCTTCTAGGAGTTATTAGTATATCAATTTGAAAACAAAATCTTGTAAAGGAGACTTCTAAGTAGGCTGTTAGAAGAATTGCTGCTTGCAAAGGTTTACAAATAGAAAAACCAAGTTTATCACTTATTATTTAAAACATGAAACTATTTTCATGTTACATCAATATGCATGTCTAGAAGCTTGTTTAAGGAAACTATTCACCATGCAAAGTTTTAAATGCACAGTATCAAAGAATAATTTTTGACATTTTGATTCATACATGCTTATAAAGCTCCAAGACAACATGGTTTAATTATAAAACATATTTCTACTGCCTTAGTCATGCCAATTAAATTTGATTGGATACTTTCTTTATTCAACAAGCCCCTTTCATGTCATTTTAATTTACTGTCAAAGCAGCCTGAATATTGGAAACTAAATTATTTACTACAGCCCATAAGCCAATAATGTTCCATTTGTCTCGTACAGAGGGAGACTAGACTAACAAGATTATTAAGGACATTACTTGTAATAGCGAATGTCCTTCACTTTATTTGAGCTTCATGCTGTGCTTTCAGAGATCATACTTCAAAAGAGCTCCATTTCATTCCGTCACAGAACCTCTGATATGAATTATTCTCTACTCCCTTCATAATATTCTGATCATAGAGAAAGTAGACCCAGTATTGTTGGGAAGAAATGGAAGCAAAATCTCCACAAAGACAGCAACGTGGTTTATTTGGATTTAATACATTTGATGTACTCCCTTGTGCTAATACTGCAAAACAGGGAGAAATAAGTCCAATTTATCTCATAGTGACATTATTTCACATAGTAAATTCACAGAAACTCTTTGCTTTTACTGTCCTGAAAGCACACAATGCTTCGAAGATTCTAAGAAGTATGAGTAAATCAATAGCCTTTGTGTTCAGAAACTCATTGTGAGTTTGGTTAACAGCACATATTTGGATAGATATTTTATGCAGAGCTCTATTACTCGGAAATCCTATAAAATAAATTAATATGTCTCAAGTAGAAGTACTCTTAAAGACAGAAAAAATAAAGTGTGCTGTGCTAAACCGGAATATGTCGATGGTCCAATGGGATTCTGCTGAGGTTAGCTTCATGTTAAGACTTATTTAACATCTTCATTAGTAGACTGGAGAGGGAGAAAACACATCAATTATATTCACAAATGGCAATTAATTGGGAAGTGTTGTAATTATTAATATAAAAATTAAAAAGAACATAAAGAGGGCTGCAGAGGCCAAATCCACAGAAAGAAATTTCTAAAAAGCCAACTGATACGTAAATTAAAGGCTAGAGCAGAACTAGTAAATCCCAAAGAGGTGCTTAGAAACAACATGTTAAAAGATCACAAAATTCTATCTGTGTAGAAACCAGATGTAAGCAAGCTCTAATGGCAAATAGTGGCAGGGGGTGACAATGTGTCACAAGAGAAATAAGCAGACCATCAGCTCTCAAGAAAGAAAGAAGGATAAAAGCACAACAAAGGTTTCCTTGACTATTGCAATGATTATTTTACCTTGCATAAAAATTATCTAAGGGAGCCGGTTGCTGTATGGATCTGACCCATGGCTGACCTTGGAGGAAATTTTTAAAGTCAGTAAATCCCACAGGAGGAGACTGCCCCTCTTTGTCCTGCAGAGTTGTTGGTGGATTTGAACCACATGTCCTTGGCTTGGAGGCACAGATGTTTACCACTATGCCACCAGAGATATATAAATTATAAACTTTAGGTGAAAAAAGATAAATAAAAGGGACACAACACAAAGCCAGAAAGGAGCCTAATACACACAGCTGTCTTAGTTTTGAATCAGATTAATGTTGAGTTATAAACTACAGCATTTGTAAATGAGTGATCAGTGTAGACAGAAAAAGGTTTCAGCTTTCCAACTGGAGCAATATAATCCCTGAACGATATATTTTAGATATCATGTATATCACAAAAGATTATCAAATCATTCTCTCTCTTATATGCACGCTTCTATGCAAGGCAAAGTAATTCTACCAAATAATAGGAAGAATTACATCGTGCAATTGATGTAAAGCACATTTCCCCGAGTAATGTGAAATAAGCTATTTAGTAGTGCTTCGACCATTAAGCAATCAACCATCTTTTGATAAAGGAAAATATAGTAGGATCCTTAGCCACATTCGAGGAGCTCTATATGATATGGTTAAAAGCAATGTATCCTCTCATAAGTTTTTCTTCAGTTACTGCACTGTTTAACTCAATTATGAAAAGGAAATCTATTTCTAATTTTGTTGAAGTAAATGCTTGTGAAGGGAGCAAATTGCACTTACTAGGCGATAGGTCTCAATTTTGTTGCTGGAGAGAACAAGGTGACACTCCCGTCCATGGCTCAGATTTACGCAATAATGGGCAAATATTTCAAGGCAAATGCAGCTATAATGTTTATGTTAAAAACAATAGGTTATGACAGCAGTCAGATGTTCTATATCCCTCAAGTGTTGAAAATAAATTGTTTCTTTTTGCACACAAGAGATGGAGATTACCAAGGTGAAACATGACAGAAAATTTGTAGAAAATGATCTTGTCTGTGAGCAAGACTAGCTTCTGGGACTGGCTGATAAAAACTACACCCCACAGTACACTGTTTGTTACCTTAATGAGTCAAATGACAATGAATTTTGAACAAAGAGCTTTGGAAAAAAGTATTTCTGTTATCTGGCATATACTAAAATTTTACTCATATATAAAATGATGACTTTTGTGTTCAAACATCACCTAAATCAACTTTTTGTTTTATTTCAGGGTCACAGTAAGCTTGATACACAGTAGTTATCTATTCTATCACAGTGTGTCAATCTGTTTTACTACGTTAGCTTGCATGTTGCTATGATACAGGTCAGCATGCCATGGGTACTTCAAATACCAGCAAGTTGAACCCTGTAGACAGGTTTCATAAGAACTTCCAGACTAAGACAGACAAGGAAGAAAAGCCTAGCATCTACTTACAAAATTACCCAATAAAAACACTATGAATCAGAACGGAATGTTGTCCCATTTAGTGCTAGAAGATAACCACCTCAAATTTGAAAGCCTCTCAAAATTCTTAGTAGACTGAAGCATGTCAACCATGACATGATGATGGTGCAGGACTGTATAGGGTTTGTTCTATTGTATATGAAGGCTGCCATGATGTACAGCAGGCCTGAAGGTAACTAGCAACAATTCTTTGTTACAGATAAACACAAATATTGAAGGTTCAGTTATTTTTAAGCTAACATCTCTCTCCCACTTAGCTTCCTCTTTGTTCCTGAAGCTTCTCATCATCATTAAACAAACAAACAAAGAAAAACCACCCAAAAACCCCAAACACCCACCCCGCTATTTCTTTGCATCAGCATGCTGAGAAATCTTCCCACCTTCTCATTCCACACAGACTCAAACAGATCAAACAAGAGGTAATAAATTTGATGTCAAAAGGACAAGAACTTTCTCACTCATCAGTCGTTTTGACTCTCGGCCACATACTTCTCATGGCTCACATATCCTTAACCCCAAAGAACATATGATGAGCAGTAGATGAGTTTATTCACAGCCTTGAGTACCTCATATAACTTGCTAAAGGTGAGACTTGATCCTAACTTGTATATGCATCAGTTACAGCTGACTAAATTATCAGGCATTAGACAAGAAAAAAGACTCTCTATATTTATTTTATATGCCATTCTGTGATTTATCCCTCCATTATTAGACCATTTGCCTTGGTAAAAGAGCTAATTACTAAATTCACTAACACAAATGGGAAGAACTAACTCATTGGCCTGCCCCACTAGGTAAAAGTTACAAGAATTTCATTACAGCCTTGATTCAATTATACTTGGGTTTCATTTCAATAATATATGTCTACAGATATCTTTTGTCATTTTAATTTCTTACGAATTTTGAAATAACATGTGGCAGAAAATTAAATAAAACTTATTACATTTCAGTTCATTTAAACTACTTTAATTTCTAAAACACAGTATTCATATTTCCTTCTTATCAACTATGATTTATTCTCCCCATTTGTGATCGATGTAGTCTGAAAGTAAACTATAGTTTATTTAGAAATGTTTGTTTTATAACATTAATCTGTAACTACAGAGATGAGAAAAAAGACCACCAACCAACTGAAAGGACCGTATATTTGTGATAAAAATTATCTTGTTTTTCATTCATTTTATCACTTTCATTAATATGTATGTAAATACAATTCATTATCCCAACATTTCCCATTTGAATGTTATCAATATTAGCTGTAACATTTATAATCCTAGAATTGTCGAGGGTCTACAGTTAATATGCTTACAACATCAGTAATTTCTTTAGAGTTAATATCACATATTTCTTACTTCCAAATTGAGCATGAAAAAAAGTATGTTTTACAGATTTAAGATTCAGAAAACACTTGTCTTCCCAAAACATTGCACATTATTTTATGAGTCAATCAGTTCTTTAAATTATTTTCCTCTTTCAATTCAATATGCTAAGATTAGACAACATTAGATTAACAAGATTAGATTATTTATGCAGGGTTGAAAATATATTATATTCTGCTTTTGAAAATGTATATATATACACACACAAAAATACATTATAAAAGGATGTATTTTTAAGTTGTATTTATAGATATGCAAAATGCATATTACATATATTGCATTTATACATTTTAATATACTTATATTCTTTATGTAAATACCTGTGCATAAAGTTCTATAAATAAAATTGCAAGAGTGAATACATTTTGACATAGAAAAATATATGTATATGCAAATCTATAGATGTATATGTATGCATATATATTTTTCTGATTGAACTGTATATACCACCCTCCATTTTGACTGAAACAGTGAAATAACTAGCATGTTGCCTCTCCGAAGCCGAAAGCAATTTCCTTTTCTAATTTTAGTTATGCAAAGCCTATGGGCATCATCAGCATTTAGTAATTAGTTTTATAATTACTGCTGTTTTGCTCACTGTCATTCAATTTTTCTTACAACATGGTCTGGGATTGAAACATCCCACATCCACAGCTGTGTAAATTGCTATCCATTTATAAGGCAAAAAAGTAACATTCCACATACATCATTATTCAGACAAGAATGCCTTGCTGATGCTCAGGTGATGCCTTGAGTGCATAAACGTCCCTCTAAAATCCCAAGAAAAATGGCCTTCCAAATTCTAGGAAAACTCTGTCAAATAATGTATAGACAGACTAAAAAAGTTTCCAAAAAGATTGTATCCACAAGCAAGATGAAATATCAGAGATCTAAAAATCATGATATCAAGTAAGGCAAGTGCTTAAAATGTTAGAAAGATATATGAAATATCAGAGATCTAAATATCATGATGTTAAATAAGGCAAGTACTAAAATGTTAGAGAACTATCCCTTCTTTGTATAGAAAACACAAAATAAACCTGTGCATATGTAAAAAAGCTGTTGTGATTCTTCTAAAAAACCAGCAGAAAGTTTTAGTCATGATGCATTACTTCCCCCTCCTCTAAAATTCACTGCAAATGAAAAAGAAACCTAACATTATTTGGACACTTGAATTTCATTTCAATAATGATTATAAAATCAAAATACTGATTCAATGCTCGTAAAGATTGTAAACTTAAAAGCTAACAAAAATTCAGTACAACAGTGTTATTGCTCCTAAATTAAATCACGACTGACTTAAAATATTCTCTCCGTGAAATTCGGAGCCATCTTTGAATAGACCACAGCTGTGCTTTAAGGTTTGTGGAGACTCAAGACACAATGAGTGAGCACATTTCACAGACTTAAGGAGTCCAGACCAGACCTGAGACTGTTCATCAAGCAAAGTTACAGATTTGGCTCCAGTGAGCATGAATGTCAAGTGCTCTCTCTTTGGAAGATAGACTATTGTGGCCCAGAATTCAGTGACATCACTAGAATTTTCGTTACTCAGCGCAAGAATTTATAGTGGTGCCAACTCCTCCAGGAATATCTTACGACACAAGACTTCACAGAATCCTTAAACTTTATTATTAATTTTAATCATAGACTAATATGTGATAATACACTTGTAAACCATTTAAATGTAATATTTCTTAGATTATATGATACAAAGAAAATAGTTTTATACGACCTATAAAAATGGAAACACATTAATTACATTATTAGCAACTGAGTCTTTTCTTCTTTCAATTACTACTTCAACCTCCAAAAGTTATTGATAAGGTTTACAAATTATAATTACCACAATATTGTAGCTAAAACACAATTTTTTACAAAATCAGCAACCAAGAAAGCACTGCCTGGCAGAGGCAGTACAAAAAAAAGCGGGAGCTTGCAGCACATTCAGCTGAATCCCCACGATTAGAAGTGTAATTGTAACTGGTAACAATGACAGCTCCGATTGGAGCACATGAGAAGATTCAAAAAATAAATCATCATAGTGTTGTAGTCTGGTATGTGATCTGGGATTATCTTTTTATAACTAACTTTAAGGATAGTTTTTTTAAAAATAATAAATTTGTACTGAAACATTGTAAAACTCTTAGACAGTTGTATTGTTGTCATCTCTTCTAGAAGTGACACCAGATGCTGTTTTCAGCCCCTAACGATGCTTCTGCCAGAATCACAAGCCTATCTGATGTTGAGCAAGTCACTAAACCTGTTTATGCCTCAGTTTCTGCATTTTACAGACTATCCTTCTGCATGGGACTATTAGGTAACTAAAGTCACAATTACAGAAGTAAAACCCAAATCCACTGCCATCTAGTTGAGGCAAACTTTGTAACCCTATGTTGCTGTTACATGCTGCTGCGTTGGAAGTGACTTATCACTGAGCCCTCAGTGAGTTTTTAGAGGCTGTAGATCACTCAAAAATTATCCATCTTTCTCCCACAAATTAGCTGGTGGATTGGAACCACCTCCCTTTGGGTTGGAGGGGAATTCCTTACCTAGTAGGCAACCTGAGCTCCCTAGTGTAACTCTAGAGGATATAGTTAATCCCATAGGTTTTTAGTGGTTGTAAATATTTCAAGTTCCTGGTAGACTTAAACAACCTATGTTTCTGTTCACCACATAGCTCAGTCCATGGAGTAATGAGAGCTCCCTTACCAATTAAAGATATAAGAGCTTTCAACTGTGGTTTCTGCACGTATCCCTACAGACCTGACTATAGCAGAAGACAGTGGCTAGTGTTGTCCTTTAATAAATAACTCACTTCACTAACCAACGGAATCACTCACAAATGCTTTTTATATAAGAAAGTCTCGTCTGTACAAATAAACTGCAAATGTTTCAAGAGCAGAAATACATCTTTTTTTTTATCTCAAAGCACTTGATGCTCACACGGCAGGTGGTTAATAAATACTCTGTATTCAAAATGAATAAATAAATCTACTATGAGGTAAAATAAAAGAGAGGAACTGCTAATAGCAGAAACATTTTTAAGTGAAGAGTTGTTTGATAAGTGACAAGCAGAAGGATCAAGTCAGAGCTTGAGGTAAAACAAAATGAAGAAAGCAGATGGCCAGGTGGAGTACGTTAACTTCACACCACCTCTTCTGAACAAATAACAAGTACCTGAAAGTCTTTTTTACTTAGGTTCTTTTCTGACCAAGACAGAGCAATGAAATGTAGAGTGTAGAAAATAAAGCACATCCCTGAAGTGTTTCTTACTATAAATACTGGGGATAGAGGTGCAGAACCCACTGGTTAAGATACCTAAAAGATAAGTAAATAAAAAGATATATAAACATTTTATGACAATAATTATCTCCTATTCTAGATAATTCTGTAGCTAAAGGATTCCAAGAAAACCATTCAGTACACCATTTCAGAAACGTTCAGGCACTCAAGTTCAAGAGTTCCTGCTTCCTCATTAAATGACAGTGGATTTGACAGAACAAGTATTTTAATGTAGTATCTTTTTTCTGAAATAGCCAGATATTTAAATTATAAATGTTTCATCATTTAAAAAAATGCACACACTTATACACATGCATATTTACACACATCCATATATATGTTCAGGTGGTCTAGTGAGTAAGGAGTTGCATTGTCAAAAGGAGGCAGCTCAAATCTGCCAGCTGTTCCTCTGAAAGTCCCCTGGAGGATATATCCACACATACATGACACAATGCATGCAGTCCATAATCACCAGCTGCTTCTCAAGAGAAAGTGGCCAGTGTCCTGTGTAATTTACAACTGTTGCTCCTGTTATGTGCCTTTGTGTTGCAACCAAGTCAAAGCTGACCCTCCTTCAGGCTTCGAAGCCTGTAAATCACATGGAAAAAGATTGTCTATCTTTCTCCTGAAGATGTGAGCTGCCTGCCTTTGGGTTGGCAGGATTTTTATATATATATATATATGTGTGTGTGTGTGTGTATCTATATATCTCTATGTGTGTGTGTGTGTGTATCTATATATCTCTATGTGTGTGTGTGTATATATATATACGTGTGTATATATATCTATATATCTATCTCTATATCTCTATATATCTATAGCACGCGCGTGTGTGTGTGTGTGTGTGTGTGTGTATAAAAACAGTGGTGAAAAGAGCTACACTGGAACAAAGTTCAAATCCATCTGTTACCCTTTGGCAGAAAGTAGTAGTCATCTATTTCTGTAACGATTTACAGACTTGGTGACCCTATAGGGTCATTCTACTCTATTTTACAGACTGAGCTGGAATAAATTAGAGGGCATTTCATTTGTAACCTGTTTGGTTTTATCAGTGTCTTTTTCGTGCCTCTAGCTTTTGCCTCTCTTAAATATAAATAATAAGATCATTTTGAAAAGAAAAGACTGAATTTGCCAATGAATGTTCTTGAATCCACAATCAACACCCATAGCAGCACCACCCAAGCAATCAAGAGATGTGGTGCATTGGGAAAGCCTGCTGTCAAGGACCTCTTCAAAATGCTAAACAGCAACTTTGTACATTTAAAGACCAAATTGTATCTGATCCTAGCCAGTGGTTCCTATGCTTGTGAGAGCTGGAGAGTGAATAAGGATGACAAAGGACGGATAAGGAAGTTTTTGAACTGTGGTGTTGGAGAAGAGTACTGAGTATCCCATGCACTGCCAAAAGAATAAAAAAAACAGGATCTTGAAGGAAGCTCAAATAGGGTGCTGTTTAGAAGTAAGCATAGTAAAACTTTATCTCACATACTATAAGCATGATGTCAGGAGGGGTCAATCCTTGGGAAAAGACATCATACTGGGAAAGGCAGAGCATCACCAAAAGAGAATAAGACTAAATCAAATGGATTGAGACAATGACTGTAACAGTGGCCTTGAGCATTCCGAGAGATTGTGAGGATGCGCAGAATAGGGCAAGGCTCAGATGTGTTGTTCAGAAGGTCAATAGGTGTACTAGTTCAATGGCACCTAACAACGATTTTTGTCTCTATTAAGTATAAATTATAAAAGAACTTTGCAGAATACTCCAAGAAAGTAGTGTTATATAGTTATTACTTTCATTGTATCCTACAATGAATATAATCCACAGTTTTACATAACCGTCTAGCCCCAGATTGTTAAATGAACAAAAAAAGCAAAGTCTTAATATGGAGAAAATCTTATGCAATCAACCATTACTTCAGTGAACAAAAACACCACAAATCCTCACTATGCAGTCATTCATACTATTGTTTTATTAATGCATTCAGGTAAAAGAAGGCTAAACAAAGGACAAGCAAAAATGAATGAATAGTTTCTCTTAAACAGTTATACAGAAATTAATGAAGCTTACAAATGCCAATGGCAAGAGTAGAGGGGAACAGTGGAGAGATTCATTCATCAAAGATAATTATTTAAACTTCAGAAATATGGACAATACTAAGTTAATTTTTGAAACTGTGTTTTACCATCAATGCATAGTTATTTTTAGATGTTAATTTGACTAAGTGAATTACTCTGTATATGAGTTTTTACTCAGTGTGTATCTTATCATTTAAATTCAGCAAATTTTCTAAATTTTATTTTTCCAATAAAGAAAACTACAATATGATCTATTCAAATCAATGGTTTTAAAAGTAAATTTATCATTCAACCTAAATGTTTTAAAGAAAGAGAGTTATAATGTGAGCAGTAAAGAACCAAATAAGGTAAACTGGCCACAGTACACAAGCCTGAAATATTTTCACACTTACTAGTCATAGTTATGGTGTTTCATGCTGAGAATGAATATGGTAATTTTTAAACAGGCAAAGTTAAAATCTGTAACACTTTATTTTTTTACCTTTAACAAAGAAAATAATCTACACAAAGTGTAATAATCTTCTGTGAAATGTGCTCTCATCTGCCTATTTTCTCACTCTCTCCAATTCCAGCTCCAATTCATGGAAATGAACCAGTTATGGGAGCTACTGGAGAAGGCAGGTCTGCAAATGGACAGAATCAAGCCACACTGGACATTAACATTTCAGAACTAAAATTTGTTTACCAAAACACATTTAGATGAATCAGTAAGTTGAACTAACACTATGTACTATAATGCTATGTAGGAAGCACATTTGAATATTACAGCCAATCTGTCTTTGGGTAAAAATTATTTTAACATTAATTTACTATTCAAAGGGAAAAAAAAAACCCTTATTAGTAAGTATAAACAGGAAGAATAGAAAGGAAGAATATCAAGCAAGAATAATTGTGTTTCATTTTATTTTGTAACAAGTTTGTTGGGTGGTTTTGAAACAAATAATTTTTTCATGATTCAAATGAATAAAAATATTAAGTATGAAGACATTTGTTCCCTTAAGACATGTAATAAAAGAGTGATGTTAACCCCACGTCCTTTCTACAATTGCTAATAGCTATCAATTCCAACAACACTAAATATTAAAGAGTTAAAATAGGCATAGATTAAATTTATTGTCAATCATTACATACAGAAGAATAATTAACTCAGTATGTTTATTTATCTACTTTTGCTACTTGATTAAATGAATGATTGATGACAGGTTACTTGTTTTCTTTTCTTCCTTTTTGTCAGTATAAATGATCAGTATGAAACTAAACGGTGACATTAAAATGAAATCATTAGCAACCTAAAATGCAGGGTGACCTACATGCAGGGGCTTCTGTCTCTTGCTGTTATGAAATCTAATCTGATTCCTTCCTAACCCCAACCAGACACATAACATATTTAGATTCACTTCCAATCAGGTACTTTTCTCTCAATTTCCATTTAGTTTACTAAGCCTCTACACAAAAGGCCATCCATTATTTTAAAGTAATTCTAAATAAACCTAATTTCTACAATTTCATGTTTCTTGTCTGCAGGTGAAATTTATGAACTATTTTACTGTTTTGGCAATTGAGTTCTTACGGAATCTGATAAGAAATATCAATAAGTCCCTGAGGTAGATTCATTAAAAGTTAAAATATCAAATAATTGTTCAATGCTTATTTTAGGAATCCGACTGGTCTCTGTGTTATGTGCCTGAGTTAAACTTGACTCACAGATGACCCTCCAGCAGGCTTCTTAGAGACTGTAAATCACAGGTGAAAAGATTATTCATCCTTCTCCTATGAGTAGCTGGTGGATTCAATAGCCTGTCTTTGGTTTAGCAGAACAACTCCTTACCACTTGTCCACCATAGCTCCCAAACAGTCATAATGTAATAACACTTATAAATACGATAGTTCCATTAATGCTGTTGTTATGTGCCATCAAGTCAGAACTGATTTAAAATTGACCTTCCAGCTAGTTTTCAGAGGCCTTAAGTCACATGGGAAGAACTGCCTATTTTCCCCCAGTAGAGTGATAGTTGCATCAGAAGTATCTGCCTTTGGGTTGGCAGAAAAACTCTTTACTTCTCTTTCATAGCAACCCTCTGTATACTAGGAAGAAATCCCAACTGAACTTAAGCGATCCTCACAAATTATTGTTCTAGTTATATATAAATCAGGTGAACGAGTTAACAGCAACCATATACACATATGAAAACTAATTATATATGTTATGTAAGTACTATCTACATATGTAACAAATAAAATATAATGTTTACTAATGTATATTTGTAGGCACTCTGGTACTTAGTGGCAAAAAGCTGTGCTGCAATCCTGAAGGCATATGGTTCAAATCCACCAACTGCTCCATGGGAGAAGGATGGTCAAACTCCTCCTGTGTGATTAATGGCCTCTAAAAACCTACTGGAGGGTCAGTTATGTTTGGTCTGACTATACAGTACACAACAAAAATGTGTATTTAGAGAGCTCTGGTGGTCTAACTGTAAGAAACCGTGCTGCAGTCCCAAAGGCATGCATTTTGAATTTACTAGATGTTCCAGGGTAGGATGGAGAGTTATCTTGACCGCTGTGTTTTGCTGTTTTTGTCTATCTATTTGATGGTCATCTTTTTTTTCTTTTTGTTCTTTAATTTTATCTCACACACGCTATCCATGTTTCTGCTGCTGGTTTGCTTTTGTTTTTTTTTTAATCATTTTTTTTGTTGTCCCTTTGCATTTTTTTTGGTTGTTTTTGTTCGTGACTTACTGGCATGTCCTTTTCATTTGTTGTTTTGTTGGTGCATAATATGGCCTTGTTTCTTTTTGTTTTTGGCTTGTTTACTTTGGATTTTTGTCTGTTTTATTATAGCTATCATTTATTTTTAATTAAATTTTTAGTCTTTCTTGTTTTCCTTTGGTTTTGGGTTCACTGTCTTGTTTTGTTCAAGACGTCTGAAGGTTTGTTATTTTGGTTTGTGTCTTTGTTCTTGTTTTACCTTTTATTTTCGAGTGGGTTTTCGGCGGCTGTGAGTTGCTCTGTTGGCGATCTCTCTCTTTGGACTGAGTGGTGGGTTCACTCTTTGTTCCTTTTGCTTGTCCGCACAGGTTCTTCTCATTATGCCACTACAGTTTCTGTGTGGATTCGTTTTGGTTGTATTCATGTTTTGCGCTGTTTTGAGTTGTCTTGGTCATCTTCCTTGTAGATTTCTGTTGTTGTTCTTGTTCTGTGCCCCTGGGGTGTACGAGACTGGCGGCTGGGGCTGCGTGAGGTTTTGGGTTGTTCTTGCTTTGTGGGGTGTGATGGGCCCTCTTTCTCTGTTGCTGCAGGTGGTGGATTCAAGCCGTTTGTGTTTGTGTTGGTTGCACGCCTTCTCGCGTTTTTTCAGGGCTGTTATCTGTCTCTTTAGGAGCCCTATTTTGTGGTGACGATCTGGTCTGGTTTTAGCTGCTCGTCTGACGGCGTGTACAGCAGTACTGTTTGGTGTCTGGTTCTCTGTGGTGTTGCTTCTGCTTGTTTTGCGGCTGTTGTTCTGCCCTCTAATCATTCATGTCTCTTTTTCGACCTTGTTCTGCTGCGTGGCTGTGTGTGTGTTCCTGACGTTTCCCCTTACGGACGCTTTCATCGATTGTCTTCTAAGTTGACTTCTCTCGGTGCGTTTTACAATAGTTCTTGGGTCTCTCTACCGCATTCTTTTCCTTTTTGTTTCTGTTCTTGGTTGCTTTTGCTTCTTTCTCTAAGATGTTGTGCCGTTTTGCCCCCTTTTCTGTTTGCTTTTCTTGTCTTTTTTTCAGCTTTGAGTCTTCGGGGAGTTTTTTCCGTGTGTTTACCTTTTTGTCTAACTCTGTCTGCTTTGCTTTTGTTTTTCCGCAGGCCCGTCAGTTTTTTCAGCTCTTTCTGTTCCTCTCCTATGTGTGTACCCGGTTTGTTTCCTTGTCGGTGTTGTTGTTGCGCCCAGCTTTCTTTTTGCTTGTTCCTATCTGTAGTTTGCTTTCGTTGTCAGCTCTTCCTGGGGTTTTCTTCTTTTGTTGTTTCTGGTTCTTTGGGTTATTGTGGGTCAGAAGCGTGTGGCTTTTAGTTTGTTTCTGGTGTTTGGTCCTGGAGACTCACTCGCCCTTGCTCTCTGCATTAGTCTTTGGGGCGGTCCTTATTGCTGTGGGCTGTGGCCGGTTATTCCTGTCGCTGTTTTTGCGGGAGTGTCGTTTGTTTTTTGAGGTTAGTTTGCTGTGCAATTTCAGCGCTCGTCCTCTAGTCTGTTTGTTGACTTGGTTCTTGGCTGTTTTGGGGCATGGTATATTAGCTTGCATTTTTATGAGCTCTTGTCCGTTTTGCCCATCTTCTTGCTTCTGGTGGTGATCCTCTGGGATTGTCAGTAGGCGTAGCGTCCATTCTTTCCATTTCCTTTTCTTTCTGCTGATTGTCTGTTAGCTGTTGCCTTGGACCCTGCTTTGGATGCTGGGGACAAGCATCGTTAGTGGGTTTTCCAGAGACTCCTTGCAGCTAATTGTTTTGCTTCCGTGCTGCGTTCTTTGATTAAGAAAGCCAAAATGGCAAAAATAATAATAATAAAAATTCTATGTTGACATAGTTTTAATCAGGTTTCCCTCTAATAACATCCTGCATATAGACAAGGCTATCTGACTAGACCTACTCAGGCTTATTTGCTACATTAAATTGAAAAACCAGCCAAGAACAATATGTCATACCATGCCAATGATTTAATATCACTTTACACTTAAAATTTTAGCAATGTATGCAATGCAGAAGACAATATACATTCAAGAACACTTGGTAAAATATGTTAGCACCACATCCCTGGCTGGCAAATAATTTAATTTTGCTGGCTCTCATAATAGCACATTGCATGAGCATATTATTAACTCTGAAAAGGGCCCAAAATATGGAAAATAATTACTTAAAATTTCAGTGTTATTGTAAAAATTTTAAAGATGTCCACATGAAATCAATCTTTTATGATCAGTAGTTTAATACCAAAATACATTTTGAAAAAACAACTGAGTCTCTTCTCATTCTGATTTAATTTTGATTCTTTATTTAACAGTGGTTGGTAAGAAGCTGAGGATCTGATCTTGCCACTGTCTATTTTTGTACAGTTCATAAGCTAAAACTCCTTTTTATATTTTTTGTTGGTAAAGAGTTGGAAAAATCACAAAAGAGTAAGAATACTACTACTACCACATTACTATCAGGTTTTAATATCTACAAATAAAGACTTCACTCTCATTTCTTTAAAAATTATCTAACTGTGGTGCTGGAGAAGAGTGTTAAATATACCATGGACTGCTAGGAGAACAAACAGGTTTCTCCTACAGAGGGGAAAGCTGGGCTGCTCCTTGGAGTCAAGGATTCTGAAGCTTCTTCTGACATAATTAGGGCATGTTGCAAGGAGGGACTGGTCCTTGGAGAAGAACATCATATATGGGAGAGTGGAGAGACTGTGCAGGAGAGGAAACCCCTCGATGAGATGGATCAATTCAGTGATGGAGGACATGGGAGGAGGTGTGTCAGAGACACTGAGGTGCGCCCAGGATAGAGCTGGGTTTATGGCTCTTGTACATAGGGTTGCTATGAGTCACAAGCAACTTGATGGCACATAACAACAATAGCTGTTCTGTTCACATAACTAATTAAGATAACTAGTAGTAGCAAAGGTCCACAAAGCTTATTTATTATTTGTGCCTTTACAGAAAAAGTTTAATAAACTCAGATTTAGAACTTTGTAATTAGATTTTATCCTAACTTTACAACTTCTCCTTCTAGAAAATATTTGGCCAACAATGGAAGATGAAATACATGGCATTAATTACAACTTCAGTGAAGGAAGGAGTGGGACAAACAAAGTATACATTTGTGTAAGACTCTAGTGATAGAAATGAGTCAGTGATACTGTTTTTAAGAAAATGATATGTGAATGGGTTAATCAATATTCCTTTTTCCATATCTTTTGACTGAAATTATGACCATCAGTTAATCACATAAATATTATTAAAATAATGTAGACTTTTAGATGGTTGAGGCTTTGAGGAGTTAACACTGACCTGGTAGAAAAAGAGAAAACTGATAAAATCAGCTTCCAAACAGAGAATTGTTTTTATTATGCTTCTGTCACCGGAGTATATTCTAATGCCATTTAAAAAAATTATCTTCTTTTCTTTGGAGTAATTTTAGAACTGCAAAAAGCTACAAAACTTGAACAGAGAATACATTTATATCCTTCACCAAAATTCCTCTCCCTTTTAAAAACAAATACTAGCTAAATTATCTCTCTTCAGCTTCTGAATAACCTGAGCATGCTTTCTGAAATTGTACACAATGGTTCAATTTTGTCTACAATGGGCTGTTCTTTACAGATAGACTATACACAGTGGCTCAGTGATGAGGAGATGCACTGCCAATCCAAAGGCATCAGCTTCTCTACCAGAGAAAGAAAGACCTCTCATGTGATTTACTACTTCTGAAAACTTACTTAGCGAGTCAGTCAGTTGTAAGTAAATAACAACAATAACATGTACATGCATAACATAAATGCAAACTAGCAACACAAATGGACAACAGGTGATATGTGACTAAGCAAAGAAACAAAAGTCTTTATTATAGAATAAGTTGTGTGAATTGTGGTTCAAGAGACCCAAATTCTAAATCCATCTTAGTCGTTAACTTTGGGTCACTGAATTACACTCAACATTAGCTTCCTCTTCAATATCAAAGGAATTGAAACAGATGATCTGAATATGCTTTAAACCCAAAATTTTGCTGGCCTTTAATATCTGCTCAGTCTATGGCTTTTGCTAACATATTATGGACTGAGAGTGAATTTGAAATACTGTAGCCAATCAGTATTCAAAGTCATATCAATTTTTCTAGAGGTGGAGGTCACCACATGTTAATTAAGGCAAAGCTAATACTTATATACAATACGTAGAAAGCAGTTTCTGAAGATTAAAACTACAGTATAATTTCAATTATAGAAAGCAGTACAGAAGTCACACTTTGCTGTGTTCATAAAATATTGTTATCTGCAGAGTGACGAAGGTATGTGTCGTACTCTGTAAAAGGTGGCAGAGCTAACCAAAGAACAGTTGGAAGTTCCAGCCCTAAAAGAAACACCCCATGCGCTGCCAAAAACCCAAATAGATGCACTTAGAAAAAGTGCAGCCGAGTAGCTCCTTGGTGGCAAGGATGGCAAAACATCATCTCCTTGGAAAAGGGTATCATGCTTGGAAAGGTCAATGAAGAAGAGGAAGATCCTCAACAAGATGGGTTGACATACTGACTGCAGAAATGCACTTAAGTGTATCAGAGATGATGCTAGGACAGTGTTCAGCTATGATGTTCATAGGGTTCCTATGAATCAATTCAACTGCAACAAAAACAACAACAAAATAAACAATACATGAACTATTTAATGAGCTAAGTACAGTGCAGCAGAAAGCAAGGACTACAAATATTATTACTAAAATCATTTATTATATAGAACCAGTAAATTTTTTAAAGTTGGATATATATGATATAGTACACATATAAATATGTTCCCTATAATTTTGTTGAGGATAAAAGCAAACAAAAACACATAAAGGATAATTCTAGATTGGCATTTTTTCCTTTATCATATATTTGGAACTTATTTAATGTAATGCAAATTTTTATAGCAGAATATTATTTTTAATACTCGGAATTATGCCACACGTTTTTAAACCCTTGGCATAGAATAAACACAAAACTTCATGTAAAAGAAAATTAAGTAAATGGGATAGCAACTAGAACTATTAGAAGAATATTAAGAGCAATTTCTTTAATAAAAAAATCATCAACAGCTTCTATTTATTTCATAAAAACATTCATAAAGAGCTCCAGAGGAAATATTCCCAGTGGAGGCTGATTTGGTAAAATGATTGCTAAATCTCTTCAATGGGGTTTGGTTTTTACATCAGGAAGTGAGTTATCATCTGTGTCAGGGCTACTGACGTAAAAGAAAATCCAAACGAGAAGACGAAGGCCCAAAAAGACTTCATAAATTAGGTAACATAGTATGTTTAACCCTTTCAAGTGTTATCATATGACATTATTTATTTTACATTTATTTCTCCATTAGTTGTAAATACTACAAAGGCAGAGATTCTACCTTTACTCCTTCTATCTGTCCCTACAATACTTATCACACAATTTACTCTAAGATGAAAGGTAGATTTTGTTTTAAAATCAATTTGGATTAATAAACTCAAAACTTTGGCACCTTGGGATTACTGCTTTCAATTTTCCTTTCTTTGTGTGATTTAAGTGAAAATTTCTTGAGCAAACTAGTTTTCCATTCATTTATGTATATGCAGTTTGTTTTATGACATTGATTTCAATAGTCACATTGTAACCACACATTTACCTATTCTGCACTTGATTCTGATTTCCATTAACCCTTTCATTTTATCCTTTTCTGTCTTCTGAGCTTTGTTGTTGTTGTTGTTACATACTTTTGAGTTAGAACTGACCTTTAGCTGATCTTCCAGCATGTTTTCAGAGGCAGTAAATCACTTGGGAGGAGAATGCCCATCTCTCTTCCCAGAGCAGCTAGTGAATTCAAGTATCATATCTTTGAGTTGGCAACACAACCCATTACCACTAAACCACAAATTCTACCTTTTTGATTTTCTATGAATGATTGTGCCAAGAAGTTAACACCTCCCTAGTGTTCCAGTTCACTTTATAAGCCTGTCTAATCTTTGGATGACTGTTGAACCACAAATATGAGTTTAGTTCCAGGCTGGAAGAGTGTCTAAGGGCCACAGTCTCTCCAATTCCACTGTTATTCTTAAGTGCTGTCGAGTAGAGTACCCTATGAACAACAGACCTGAAGCCTATCCTATCCTTTGCCACCCTCATCATGTCTGACGGACAGAAAACCGCTGCAGCATTCACTATGTCAATCCACCTTGTTGAAAGTCTTCCCCTGCACATTTCCTAGTGTGATGTTCTTTTCCAAGGAATAACCTCTCCTAGCAACATGTCCAAAGTAAAAAGAGACAAATCTTCGTTATCTTTGCCTGTAAAGAATACTCTGTCTGCACTTTTCCCAAGATACGGGGTTTTTGGCAGTGCATGTTCAATACTCTTCAACACCACAGCTCAAAGGCATCAATTCTTCTGCCATCTAATTCCATTAGTCTCTATCATATCAACAATTTGGGCCATTTTTCATGATTTTGAGTTTGCTTCACATTTTTCTTCCACTCTATCCAGGACTTTCTAACTTGACTCTTTCAGAGCAATAGTAATGGACATCATCTAGTTATTCTGGTCTCAGGTTTATAAAAGCTGTTGTCCTCATGGTCTATGTGTCTTTTCTTTTGTTCTTCTCTGTAACTGTATTTATATTACTATACACAATTGCTTTTAAATTTGAATTGTACAGCCAGCCTGCAAATTACATGACAGGAATAAGCTGGAGAAAGACTGAGTTTATGAAGGCAGGGACTGACTGTAAGAGGTTCCTGGGAATGAGGGTCACCACCCCCATTAGTGTGATCCACTGTTTCTTTTATCTTTATGTTCACTTTTGCCTATACACTTTCCTATTCCTCCTTGATTTCATTTTATTTTTACTATTCTTTTTGGCTTCCTCCTCACCATCTCAACATCAAGAAAATTAAGATCCTCACCACTGGGCCAATTGGCAGTATCATGATTTATGCAGAAAAGACTGAAGTTGTTAACAATTTACTCTTACTCAGATTCACAATCACCAGCAGTGAAGAAATTAGAAAATGAGTTGTACTGGGAAAATCTACTGTTAGGGACCTCCCTACAGTGCTAAAGAGCAACGATATCCGTCTAGAGACTAAGGTGCACTTGATCCCAGTCATGGTTTTTCAACTACTTACTGTACATCTGATAGCTGGACAAAGACTACTGATGACAGAAGAAGAATTGATGAATTTGAGTTGGAGTGCTGGAAAAGAGTTCAACCAAGAGACCAAACAGATCTGTCCTGGAGAAAAGAAAGTCAAGTTCCTACTTAAAAGCAAGTATTTTTGACACTTTATCTCATCTGCTTTGGAAATGTTGCTAGGAGGGACCAGTCTTTGGTAAAAAACATTATGCCTGGAAGGGTAGAGTGTCAGCACAGAGCAGAAAGACAATGGATGTAATGAATTGACCCAATGATTGTGGAAACAGGGTCAAGTGTGAGAGATCATGAGATTGGCTTAGGATACGGCAAATTTCTTAATAGTTGTTTACAAGATCATTATGAGTTGTACTCAATGACACAAAGCAATAACAACAACAAAATCAGCATTGGTTAGCTATTTTAATGGAAATCACAACCTACAATTTAAACAACTTAATTTTTAAAACTACTGATTACTTCCCAGAGAGTGCATAAAGCAGTAAAAGTACAAAAGTAAGATAAAATAGATTGCATCCTCATGTTCATGGTTTAAATAAGGAAACAAATTAGTAAGGAAAATAATTATACAAGTCAATTATAAAACAGGAGATAAATGTACATGATAATACATGGGAAGAAAGGATTCAAGTTGTAAGGAGGAAGAGCATACTTATATAAGAAAATGGCATTTGAGCAAGGCTTTTGAGTATGAGTAATAATTTACCAAATCAAATTAGGGAGGTAGAAGGGTATTATTATCAGGCATGGAAAAAAGTATAAAGGTATGGTTTGGGACATTCCATATTGCTAAAATGATGACTTTCACAAAAAATGGATCTACACAGTGACTGCAACTATGGGTTCAAACATAGCAACAACTGGATGGCACAAGATCTCACTATGTTACATTCTTTTGCACAGGAATGCTGTGAATCAGAGCTAACTTAACCACATTAAACAACATGACTATAGAAAAAGGAGTTTGACACTGAAGAAAACGAATGAATTCTGATGTAGAATTTAAAAATGCCAACTCTTTCAGAAGTTTCAAAAACACTATCACCAAAACATTATTTATATTTCATTTTAGCAAATAAAAACTACAGATGAAAACAAAACATGAAATAACCTTGAGGCAGACTCAATTAGTGGCTCCTGTTCTATATGCTAGATCTATGTTTCTTCGCAGTTTATCCAAATAGACCTATTTCCCTGTTCCTTGGCTTATAACTTGCCCTGGTTAAAAAAAGGCACACACAAATTATGGTATGAATGGTATGAGCCAAAGCCTCGTGAGATGATCATCTCTCTTTCCTCTTCCTTCTTTCCTCATCACTCTTGCACCTCTGCCATCACCAGTTGAACTTCTTTCAAATAGTTACTGCAGTTTCATAGGAACATACTTGAGTTGAACCCTTAGCAGGGAGTTAAGTCCAGCCAGAGATGCACTATGATGCAGGGCCAATCAGGGAAGCTCAAAATGGACCTGCTAATTACATAATGTGCATTATGAAGCAGGGCAAATCAGCTAAGCTCAACCTTGACCTGCTAAGTCCCACACAAACAGCAACTACATAAAACATAGAGCTTAGTGTTGCATGTCATCAAGATGTTGTGGTCATTTGTTGTCCTGGAAACACCTGGCTCTTATAGCTGAATATGCATATATTTTTAGTCATCAATCTAAAAAAATATTAAAGGGAGACTCTTTCTTTTTAAGGATAATTTTTGAAACTCAATAGTATCTCACTCTGTCAATTTACTACGTACCATCAAGCTGGAATGAGCTTATAGTGACCCTCTCTGAAGTTTCAATTTTAAGAGGAGAGTAGTCATGCAAACATATTCCTGCAGAGCAGCTAGGGGATGTTACTCATCACAGACAGCTGGTCTTTGGGTCAGTAGGGCAACTTGATACAGACTATATATCACCAGGGCTCCCTTAGATAGTATCAGAGTCACTGAAAACAAGGATGACTGCTCAAACTCATTGACAATATGGTATGTAGCAAAATTAATTCCCCAACAATGCAGTCTTTTCCATCCTGAATTAGTTTATGTTCCCTTAATATCCACTTTGAAGATATGTTTCTGATAAAGCATGAAATGCCAGAGTGATAAGTCTCAGAAGTGTACTCTGCCATATTGTAGGGCCACCAGTTGGCAGAAAGTTCCTTTTGCCCTGTGTCAGAGATGACAGTCTTAGAAAGCGTGATGAGGTGAAAATAAATAAATAAAAAAGGATAAATAAAAAGAAAAGACTAGTTCTTATTTTAATCAGAAATATTTAAAAGGATAGCAGCTTTAATTACAAAGTTCCAAGATTTCTTGGAAGTATACCTAAGAAAAGTTAATTATATTACTTTATGGTTTTTACACACTAGAAAACACTAAGGAAACTCCAGTGGCATATTCTTAAAGTCTCACCTCGCCTTTCAGGAAAGATGATGAAAGATCAAGAAAGAAAAGAAATTAAGCAAGAGTAAAATTCATCTACTCTACTTTCCAGAAAAAAAAGTAGAACTCTGAACTGCTTAGACTATCTAGTTTTCACTCTTGAGATCTTTACCTTCTTATTAAAACAGGAGTCATTTTATAAAATGGCACTTAAACCGTGGGGAAAATATACCCCCCCCTGCAAAAAACAACCCTATTACAATAGGAATTCAATGCCACTCCAAAAGCTTTGTAGTATAATGTACCCCTAGGAATTATCATTTATGCCTCTTTGCTTTTATAAGACTTCCAGTTATACTTGATTTTCAAAACCAAAAGAAATCAGAAGAAGATTTTCACTTTCATGGGAAAAAGCAAAAAGCAGCATGCAGCCCAAGCAGCCAGAGTGGCCACACCAAGCCCCACCCCCAGGAACCAGGCTCAGCATCTTAGCAGCAAGCTGCCACAGCTTTAAACTGTCTGTGAACACAGTGTTAGTGTTCTTTCTGGTCATTGTGATAGTTAGTATGATGTGTTAGGTTACTTTGTCCGAAAAATACTCAAACTATTTTTTCTCATGTAAAATAATGGTAAATGCTTCTTTGCTTTATGCCATTTTGATGTAAGAAATGTTTCATAAGAATGCAGCAGCTTCTGATAGTAAGGGAACTCTGTATTCGGTAACTTTTGTTAGTGGCCACTGAGTTGAGTTTGACTAATGACAACTCTATGTGCACAGAGCAGAAGTGCGTGCTCCAAAGGATTTTCAACAGTTACCTTTCAAAAGAAGACTGCCCTGCCTGACTGTGGGGACAGCTCTGAGTTGGTTAACCTTGACAGCGTTTAACTAGTAGTTGAACTCTTACACATCTGCTGCTGATTTTTGTTATGTGCCATCAAGTTGACTATGACTCATAGCAATCCTATTCACAATCCTATCCTAAGTCAATTTGTCTCTGATATACCTGCCCCCCTTACCACAGTCACTGTGTCAATCCATCTCATTCTGGATCCTCCTCTTCTGCACTGACCCTCCACCCTTCCAAGCATGATGTCCTTCCGCAAGGACTGATCCCTCCTAGCAACATATTCAAAGAAGAGGACAGAATTTCATAATCCTTGCCTCTAAGGAGCATGCTAGCTTCACCCTCTCTAGAATAGGCCTGTTTGTTCTCTTGGAAACCTATAGTTTGTCCAATACTCTTCTATAGCACCCTAACTGACAGGCATGAATTCTTCTGTCATCTTTAGTCATTGTCTAGTTCTCTAATGCACAGCAAGTAACTGCAAAGACAATAGACTGGATCAGGTTCACCTTAGTCTATACTGATATTGTTGCTCATTAGCACTCTGGAGGGGTCCCAGATAGCAAACTTTCACAAAGTATCTCTTCTTTTGATTTCCTGACTGCTAGTGCCAAGAGTGTTGATTGTGGATCTGAACAAGATGAAATTGTTAACAATCTCAATCTCTTCTCCATCTATTAAAATGCTTCCAACTGGTGATGAGAATCTTTATTTTCTGGATGTTGAGCTGTTATCTATACTGAAATTGGAGCCTTTGACCTTCTGCAGGAAACACTTCAGATTTTCACCAGTTTTGGAAAGCCAGTTTGTGTAATCTCCATAACACAAGTTGAGACCTGTGCCCCCGACCCACTCAATCGGGCCTGCACCCTTCCCAGAATACTGGTCCCACCAGACCTGCCCAGAGCACCATCATCATTGAGGAGAAGAGAGAGAGAATGAGTGGACAGAAGTGACTGGAGGCCTGAGTCATATTAGGAGTTAATGGGGGAAGGAGGAAAGGGAGTTCTGGTGGAGCAAGGTGAAGAACGGAAGGGGGCGGGGTACGGGACCATGACACATGTGTAGAAGGGAAGAACCAACACCAGATCTGTTCTTTTTGTAAGGAAGAAGTCTTTAATCTGTTCTTTCAGGTGAAATGCTTGTCTGTCAGCTCTCTTATGAAAGCTGTGGATTAAAATTAAGACAGACTAGGGAGAAGGATTAGCCGTCCACTTCTGAAATAACAAGCCTTCAAAAAACCTATGAACCTATGAATACACATTTGTATCACCCATGAATTCCACCAATAGTCTACATGCCTATTTTAAATGAATTCATTAAAAATCATTACTTAAATAAAAGACTAGTCTTTGGCAAAGGACAGAACATGTGTTGCTTAAATAAAGCTTTGTAAGTCTCTCCTCTCAGAAACATCTAGCTACTTAATTCACTGCAGGATCCTGAAATAGTGAATGAAAATTCTATGAAGTCAGTAAAATTCTTCCCAAATGTAGATTGGCTGATTTTAATCACCAGTTGTCTTGCATATTTTTCAATTTTTCCCTTCCAAAGGCTAAAAATGTCTTTCATTTTACATATTTTAGCACTGTTGCCTGTCATACACATAGGCAAAATTGTCATTTAAAAGTGGAAATATTTAAATTGAAATAAAACTTATGCTTACAATGGTAAATATTCATGGAGTAATGGAATTGCAGTAGACATACTCCAAAAATTGACTGAAGTCTGTGATATTAGAAAGACAGAAAATTTATCTAGTTTTAGCAAATGTCAAATCAGCAGCTATTGCTTTTAAGATTAATAAAAGATATAATGGTTTCTAGATAGCCTCTAAATAGAGATTACTATGAATGGAGAAGTGATTTACCAACAGTCACCACAATGAGATTTCTTTAAAGGTTACAATCATCAGTTATTTAGCTCAAACACTGCTGAGAATGCCTGGTCATTTCTTGAATAATACATAAATGCTCATTGTAGATTTGGTCTGTATTATAACAATACAGATATTTCTAAAATAATAGAAAAAACTATCTGTTTCTTCCCAATTGCTTAACATATCATTTCCATGGAGTAATTGACTCAGGACATATTATACATGGTCACTTGAATATTCTTTATGCAAGCATAACTTGTAATAATCTGTATACAACAAGCATCATAAAACAAACTCATCAACCCTTATAGACTTTCAAGAAAAGATGTGATGAATACAAGACAGAGTAAATAACTTTTCTGAAGCAGGAAATGAAAATGGTTAAATTTCTACAAAGAACTATAGGACAAATTCAAACTTATGCTTTCAGATTGAATAATTAAAAAGAACAACTTATCACAGCAAAAAACAAAAACAAAACAAAAAGTGTTGTCTCTATACTGCTAGTACCTTAACATCAATTTCCAAATGCCTTTGGGTTTATTCAAGAGACTACTTGGAGAAGCACAAAGTATAAAGTCAAGCTTTTTTTGTTGGATTATGAACGGCACTTCACAGATGCTGCAGGCTATTTATATAAGCTTGTTTATCCATATGAACTTCTTCAAGGGCACAACATAGAAGACATTAATAAATTAAAATGAATTTCTTTTGATGTTGTTGTTTCATGAATGTTTGATCAGAATGAGTAGCAGGTTTGCATTTAAGAACTAGAGTAAAGCAATAAAATGTACATATAATGTACAGAAGAATCAGCTTACAGAAACTGTTCATCACATTCTTAGTAACTCGAAAAATCCAGGTAAATGTATATAGTCATTATGCTTACACCTACAGCTGTAAACTAGAAATAATGCCCTAACAGTGAGAGTGTGCATGTACTAACTGGGATGCTCTGCCATCATTTAGACAGAAAATTTGAATAAGATGTATTATCTCCTCTCAGGGACCTAAATATCCATTCCTAAGCTGTGATGCTAGAAGAGAAGCTTGACCATTCCTTGGATCACTAAAAAAACAAACAGATCTGGCTTGTTTAGGGTGAAAACAAGTTTCTTTTGGGAGGCTAGGATTTTGAAGCTCCATCTTTTGTATGATGGCACATGGCCAGGAGACTGGTCCTTGGATAAAGACATCATGCTTGGAAGGGTGGAGTAACAGTGCACAAGAGGAAGACCCCAGATGAGATGAATAGATACAGTAACTGGGGCAATGGAATTAGGTGTGTTGGAATAAGTGAGACTGGCTCAGGACGGGCTTCAGAGCTGCTGTACATAGAGTTGCTCTGAGTTGCAGCCAACTCAACAGCATTAACAACAACAACAACAGTTTTCCAATTGTTTTCAGTGTCATCACTCTGTTCTACTAGAATTTAAAAATTATAAAGATTATGGGGAGCTCTGCTGGCCTAGTGGCAAGGAGCTGCAACTACAATCCCAGAGGTGAATGGTTCGAATCCACCAGATGCTCTGCCGGGGAAGGAGGGACACTCTCCTCCAGTACCAGTCAGATCTGATTTGACGGTACACACACACAAAAAAATAATTTAAAAAATTTAGAAAAAAATTATAAAGATTACATATACATTTATAAATGATAAACTATAAAATTATATCTAAAGATGTACTAGCATGCGTGAAAGGGAGTTCTGGTGGCCCAGTGGCCTGCTGCTCTACAGAAGAAGGATGAGCAATCTTCTCCTGTGTGATTAACTGCTGCTGAAAACCCGCCAGAAGACCCCGACTTTATGGTACACAGCAACAACAAGATGCTTGGAAGGGGGGAGGGCTGACACAGGAGAGGAAGACTCTGGCTGAGATGGACTGACAAGGTGACTAAGGTAATGGGGGCGGATATGTCAGAGACAGTAAGATTGACTCAGGATGGCGCAGGGTTCTGGGCTTGTGCATACGCTCATTCAACTCAAGCAACTCAATGGCACACAACAACATTGATAAAAATAAAAGGGTAGAGAGAAAAGGTACACATCACATTTAATATAAGTTACTGAAGTTGGTATTAATTTACCCATATCTTAAGTGTAATATTCATGGTTTTTTGGTTTTTTTATTATTAATTTCAGTGAAAATTTAGAGGCTTTGGATTTCTATTCATTCACTGTTGTACATTTCTCCCCTAAAATATACACAAAGATTTTAAGTACCTTCCACCCTACCTCTGAAAACAACAGGTACAACTTTCTCCCTTTATTGTATTTATTTGAATAAATATTTATTTGTACTTATGTTATCTTATGACTTTTGTTAGTATTGTTGTCATTTTTCTGAGTGTTTACAAACTGTGGCTGACTCTGAGAAGAATGGGAATCCCAGAACATTTAATTGTGCTAATGCGAAACCTGTACTTGGACCAAGAGGCAGTAGTCAGAACAGAGCAGGGCAACACTGCATGGTTCAAAATTGGGAAGGGTGTATGCCAGGGATGCATCCTGTCTCCATACCTTTTCAGCATGTATGCAGAGCAGATTATCCGAGAAGCTGGGCTCTATGAGGAGAATTGTGGCATCAGGATTGGTGGAAGATCTATTAACAATCTGTGTTATGCAGATGACACAACCCTGCTTGCTGAAACTGAGGAGGACCTCATGCACTTGCTGCGGAGGGTCAAGGACTGCAGCCTTCAGTATGGACTGAGGCTCAATGCCAAGAAGACAAAGATTCTCGCCACTGGACCTATTGGCAGTGTCAGGATGGATGGGGAGGAGATTGAGATTGTTCACAGCTTCAGTTTGTTTTGGCTCCACAGTCAACACTCTTGGCACCAGCAGTCAGGAAATCAAAAAGCGTATTGCAATGGGAAAGTCTGCGGTTAGGGACCTCTCTAAAGTACTCAGAAGCAACGGTGTCTCTCTGGAGACTAAGGTGCACCTGATACAGGCCATGGTCTTTGCAATCACTTGTTATGCATCAGAGAGTTGGACAATGACTAGGGAGGACAGAAGGAGAGTTGATGCCTTTGAGTTCTGGTGCTGGAGAAGAGTACTGAATGTACCCTGGACTGCCAGGAAAACAAACAGATTCATCTTGGAGAGGATTAAACTAGGCTACTCCTTGGAGGCAAGGATTCTGGGGCTTCGTCTGACATACTTTGGACATGTTGCCAGGAGGGACGGGTCCTTGGAGAGGGACATCATGCTTGGGAGGGTGGAGGGACAGCGCAGGAGGGGAAGACCCTCTATGAGATGGATTGATTCGGTGACTGGGGTAATCGGGATGGGTGTGTCAGAGGCAGTGCGGTTGGCGCAGGATAGAGCAGGGTTTAGGGCTGTTGTGCACAGGGTCACTATGAGTCGCAAGCGACTCGACGGCACATAACACCAACAAAAACAATTTTTTTCAGGTTTCTTTAGTATCTGATGATTTTGCCTTGCTGTAAGAATCCTGCTGATGAGTAGAGCCTATACCTTTTACTTACAGGTTTTCCTCTGTGATAGCTCTTTCTTCCACCTTTTTTAAAAATAGAATTCCAAGGTTCCAAATTGTGTCTTTCAAATTTGACTCACACACACACACACACAAAGACTCTATGAGACTCTATGTTCAATCTGGCCTCTGCCACACACTGTCAATAAGATGAAATATAATGTACTGATTATCCTTCTATGGTTGTTATTCTCTTTCTCTTTACGAAATCACATTTTTAGTTGGAAAATTCTTACCTAGAAATTCCCTTCAAGTCTCAACGATACCCTCTAGTTTGGGATGAAGTTTCTGTCACTGCTTTGTGAGGGTTGCTTATATCTGAGCTGTCATTCAGTGAAAGCATGAATAGGCTGTCCTCTTTTTCAGAACTATAAGGGATGACACTCCTAAGAAGGATCCCTGAGAGATTTCAGGTTCACAGTCCTAATGGTCCTGTAGTGGTTGAAGAAATAGTCTCTGCCTAAATAACCCATATCCTTACTCCACTGTAGGAGTACCTATCAGTCTAGCATCTTCTGCTTGGGAGAGCAGTTATTAAACTCTGAGAAGACCCTCAGGGAGGTCTGGCTAGTTGCCTTAAGAGCTCACCCCATGGGATTTTGGCTTTAAATGTAGCCTTTACTCAAAATACTTGCTTCCCAGCTCAGTACACAGTGGACTGTGAGGGAAAGCAAAGGGTTCACCACAATAAGCCAACAACAAAAAACTACAGTGAAAATTTTTTTTTAAAAAGTGCTTTAGAGACACATGGAAAAAAAAGAAAGAAAAAGACAAAAAATGACACAAGTAGGTCAATTCTTATCAATCACAATGGATGTAAATAGACAAACAGCTTCATTGAAAAGTCAGAGTCGTAGGATAGTTTAAAAAGCATGGTCCAACAATATGCTATTTTAAAAGACATATCTAAAACAAAAAGACACAAATAGTTTTAAAGTGAAAGAATAGGGGGAAAATACACCATGCAAATAATAACTAGAAGAAAGCTGTGGTAGCAATTTTATTATTAAAAAATTATATATTTTCTACATTTAAGGTAAAAATCTATTAGGAAGATAAAAATAAATATTATATCGTGATTACTCTCACTGTCATCAAGTTAGCTTATTCTCCAGCAGGTTTTTTGAGGCAGTAAATCATATGATATGAGATGGTCCCTTTTTTTTTTGCTCATGAAGCTGTTAGTGAAACACCAGAGAGGTGCTGTTTTGGTTAGCAGCACAATTCCCCATGAGCGAGAAACACACGTCCTCACCACAGGACCAATACTCAACATTATATTATATGGAGAAAGAATTAAAATACCAATGATTTAATCTTTCTTGAATCAACAATCAGCATGCTTGGCACCAACAGTCAGGAAATAAGGAGACATATTGCATTGGATAAGTCTGCTGTCAAGGACTTCTCCAAAATGCTGAAGAGCAATGATGTCTGTTTGAAGACTAAGGTGCACCTAATTCAAGCCATGGTACTCTCAATTACATGCTGCAGATCAGAGAGCTAGACAATGAATAAAAACAACAGGAATAAAAAGAACCGATGTCTTTGAATTCTGGTGCTGGAGAAGAGGACTGAATATCCCACAGAGTGTCAAAAGAATAAACAGGTATGTCTTAGAAAAAGTGAAGCCAGGGTGTTTCTTGGAAGCAAAGATGGCAAAACTTCCTCTCTTATTCTGGACATGTAACTGTTTGAGGCTACTCTTTGGAGAGGGACACCATGCTTTGAAAGAGGTTGAGTTAGTGCAGGAGAGGAAGACCCTCAATAAGATGGATTGACATGGTGAATTTAACAATAAGTTCTAGTACATCAAAGATACTGATGATACCACAGGGGAGGGCAGGGTTCAAACAGTTGTTTACAATGTCACTATGAGTCATACTTGACTCGATGGCACCTAACAACAAAGAAAAGTGCCACAAGATATCCCTATAGAGAGTTGTTCTTTTTCAACCCTACAACTCAAATACATCAATTCTTCTGTAATCTTTATTCATTGTCCAGCTCTCAGACACATAGCAAGTGACTGAAAAGACCATCGCCTGAGTCAAGCACCGTCAGTCTTCAAACTTACACCATTGCTCTTCAGCATTTTGGTGAGTATCTGGCAGGAGACCTGCTTAAAGCAATACAATTTCTGATCAACTGACTGCTAGTACCAATGGTGGTGATTGTGGATCCAAGTATGATTAAATCATTGACAGTTTCAATCCTTTCTTCATCTATCATGATGTTGCCTATTGGCCTTGTGGTAAGGACTTTGTTTTCTTGATGTTTTTGAGATGTAACCCATATTGAGGCTATATATACGAATCTTCTGCAGCAAGGTTTCAAGTAATCCTCACTTTCAGCAAGCAAAGTGGTGTCATCTGCATAATGTAATCTGTTGATGAGTCTTTCTTCACCATTCCTGCAACCATTTCTGCAACACAGAGTCCAGTTTCATGAATTATTTGCTCAGCATACAGACTGAATAGGTATGAAGAAATGAAGAAAGGATACAACTCTGATGCATGTACAACCTTTCTGAATTTCAACCATGAAGTATTACCTTATTACATTGCAACATCTTCTTAGTTTGCGTATAGATTTTGGATAAACAGAATTATGTATTCTGGGCTTTCGATTCTTAGTGATGTACAGTGAAAAGTGAAAATTAATCAAGAAGATTTAACAAGTGCAAATGTGTATGTACTCAATACAAGTACACAAAAATATGTAAAGCAAACACTCATAGAACTAAAAGAAGAAATGCACAGTACAATAAAAATAATTGGAAACTTGCAAATACCACTACTTGGTAACTTAAATATACCACTATCAAAAGTTAACAGAACATTCAGAAAAATAGGGGGGAAAGTGGACCTGAAAGATATAATAAATATTCTAGACTCAACACATGTAGAAAAACTTTAAGCAAAACCAACAGTCTACATTCTTATTCAAGTACACATGAACCTATCACCAAGAAAGATATCTTAAATTATAAAGTAATTTGAAGGTAAATTTCAAAAGACTGAAATTATACAGACTAATTTTTTTTCCTGTATTGAAGCTAGAAACTAGTAACGGAAAAAAATCCATTGGTAAGTTCTCAAGTATATGGAAATTAAACAACATACTATTAAATTATCAATAAACTAGGGGGAAATAAAAATAAATCATTCATCTCTTAGCATCAAATTTAAAATTAAAGTGCAACATACCACAATTTATGGGGTACAATGAAGGCAGTATTCAAAGAGAAACATACACATAATGCTTACACAAAACAAGTATCTCACATTAACTTTCTAATTCAACAACCCAATAATTTAAAAAGAGAACTACAAACTATTGCTAACCCAACCTTTTGACATAGATGCTAAATCAAAAAGCTACTTCTAGTTTCATTCATTCTATTGTTGTTTTCTATTTTATGTTTTCTTCTTTGATCTTTGTTCTTTTTCTTTCTTTTGTTTGCTTAGATTAGTTAATAATAAAAAAGGAAGTAACTGATGTGGTCATGGTGTGCTGAAATTTGGAATCGTATCCATTGCTGGTAGGACTACAAAAGGGTACAACTCTAATAAAAAATAAAAAAAAATACGGGTTCCTTAGAAAAAAACAAAGAAATAAAACCATCATATAATCCAACAATTTTTCTAATAGATTGACACCTGAAAACATTGTAGATAAAGACTCAGAGATTTATATACAATAAACTAGTAATTAATACAACACTATTCTATGGACCAAAAGGTGAAATATCCATTAGCCTATGAAGAGATAAACATTATGTTATGTTCATGTGTTACGTGTGTGCATACACACGTGCTACATAATGAACTACTACTCGGCCTGCAAGAGAATTGAAGTTTGATGTTTGACACATATAGCCTAGTGGTAAGAAGACACTACCAACTTGAAGGCACACTTCAAATCCACCAGCTGTTCTGTGGGAGATAAATGAGTATTCAACTACTATGCAATTTAATGCCTCTGAAAACCTTCCAGAGGGTCAACTATGAGTCAGTTCTGACTTGATGGCATCTAATAACAAAAACAACAACAACATATAGTAAGGATGGACTTAAAGACATTATAGTGCATGAAATAAGCAAATCACAAAAGGAAAATATATTGCATAGTCTTACTTACATAAAAAGACACATATGTAAAAAAATGCAATGAAACCAAAATGTGGGGATTTGTCTGTTTGTTTATTTTTTAGTGTAGGGTCAAGAAGGAAAGGAGAAACAGGTACTATAGCTATGAAAATATTGTGTTAATTAAGAGGTTGGTTATTGTGTTGGTTATTGTTGTTGTTGTTATGTGCCGCCAAGATATAATTCATAGCAACCTTTTGTAAAACACCTCTGAACCCTGCTCTATTTTGGGCCAATTGTCTCCAACATATGTAACTCCATTACCCTTGTCACTGAGACAATTCATCTCATCTAGGATCTACCTCTCTTGTGCTGTCCCTCCACCCTTCGAAGCATGACGTCCTTCTCCAAGGTCTAATCCCTCTTGGCCTAAAGAATGTGACATGCAGCTTCAAAATCCTTACCTCCAAGGATCAGCCTGTTTTCACCCTCTCTAGGACAAACATATTTGTTCTCTTAGCAGTCTATGGTATGTTGAATAATCTACTCTAGCAACACAACTCAAAGACATAAGTTATTTTTCTATTATCCTTAGTCAGCTTTCTGATGCATAGCAAGTAAAAACAAAAACTATGTCCTGGATTAGCACCTTCATTTCTAGACTGACATCATTGTTTTTCAGTACTCTGGATAGGTACCTGACAGAAGATTTTCCCAAGGCAATTTGTCTTTTCATTTCCTGGCTGCTGGTACCAAGAATCTCAAGCCAAACAAGCTGAAGCTATTAACAATCTCAATGTCTTCTCTGTCCATCATGATGCTCCCAATTGGATGATGAGAATCTTTGTTTTCTTGATGTCTAATATCAATCCATACTGAAGACTGCAATCCTTGACCTTTTGCAGTAAATTCCTCAGGTCCTCCTCAATTTCAGGAAGAAGGGTTGTGTCATCTGAATAGCATATATTGTTGATGAGTCCTCCTACATTCCTGACACCATATTTCTCTTCAAAAAGTCCAGTTTCCCAGATAGTGTTCTGCATATAAATTCAAAAAGTATGGAGATAAGATGCATCCTTGGCGAACAACTTTCCTGATTTTGAACAATGCAGTTTTTATTTGTTCTGTTTTGATGAATTACTCCTGGTCCAAGTAGGGATTTCAAATAAACACAATCAAGTGTTCTGAATTCTCATTCTTTTCAAAGTTAGCCACAATTTGATGTGACCCACTAAGGAAAAGGGAGTTAGAGGTGGCCAGAGGGGGCCAGAGGACTTATTAAATTTATATATAGAAACTGCTTTAAAAAAGAATTGAGAACACTGGCGGAAAAGTCAAGAAAACTGAGTTCTAGTCTTAGATATGTGAACACTTAATCATAAAGTTTTATACAGCATTTTCTGTACTTAAAAATGAGATAATGCACTATATTTTCTATAACTTTGCATTTCTAAAAGTGATGATTATACAAGTAAATTATCGTACCACAAAAGAATGAGCAATTAGCTGTTTTCTACTTTGGATAACTACTACTCTCAATACAGCTTATGAGGTGCAAACCTTTATGATAGGAAAATAGAGTGGGAGATGAAAGATAATTATGAACCAGACTAAATACAAGTTCCTTGGGGAGCTCTGGTGGCTTAGTGGCAAGAAGCTGCACTGCAATCCCAGAGGTGCATGGTTCGAATCCACCAGATGCTCTGCCAGGGCAGGAGGGACAATCTCCTCCTGTACCAGTCAGATCTGATTTGACCGTACATGCACACACACAAATAATAAAATAAAAAAAATAAAAATAAATACAAGTTCCTTTTCAACTAAATATTTTTTCAGGAGAAGGTTGTGTCAAGCATGACTCATAGCAACCCTATGAACTGAACTAAATACCTGAATCTTGTTCCATAACTATTGTCATTTCTCTAAGTTCATAGAGTTTCCAGAGGCATGTTGTTTAGAAAGTGGATGCCATTCCTACTTCTAAGCCTTTCTTAATCTGGAAGCTCCATCACACACTGCCCACCATGGGTAACCACTATGCATTTGACACACCAGTAGCATAGCATTCAGCATCACAGCAATCCCAAGTTACCTCAGTACAGCACACTGACAGACCAGAGTTATACCACTTCGAAGAATGTTCATTCCAAACACAATTAATACCAGGCCAGAGGGAAGCAGGCCCAAGGGCCCAACCTACTTTTAAATACACAGGGCCAATCACCAGGTCCTGAATGGCTCGGAACAAGAGGCTTCCAGCCTACAACTCATTGTTAGCTAAATACAGAAAATCCAATCGCTCACATATGATTGCAAACAAAATAAAAACAATCAAACAGTCCACACCCAACCCTCAACCAAAACAAGAAGAACCCACCTTCCAGAACCCAACTTCTTCACACATGAGCCTCCAAACTGGAGATTTATTCAAGTGACCAGAAGATAATCTACTAAATAAATCCTTTTTTTTTTCAAAGTACAATAAAAAAAAAGTCTCAGATATTTACTACACTTATAATCACATTGTTAACTTAGAAAAAAATTGCTACTCTATTATTTAAACTAAAGACTTTTGTACTTGTCAAGTTGATATTCTTAACCAAAAATGCTGCAAGGGATCTAAAAGGAGTATCATAAATGTGTCTTTGTCTAATTGTCCTGGGTTGCCTTTGCATTCAGTTTCTATGAGATACTTTTGTTGTGTATTCTCATCAACCTTTTTGGTTATTATACTTTAGAGATGAAGTCCACAAACTATGGCCCATGGCAGCTATTTGCTTTGCAAATTCAGTTTTATTGGAACACAGCCAGAGTCTTTAATTTGCATACTGTCTATGGCTGATTTCACACTACAATGGTAGAGTTGAGTAGCCCTTGGCCCTTTACAGAAACCATTTGCCAACTATGCATTAGTGGCTCTAACCTGTTACACTTAAAATTTTAATTTTCCTCATCTATAACCACCCACTCATGTTAGGAAGCTCTAGTGGCACTGTTCATCAGGAGTTGCACCACTCACCCAAGGACTGCATCCCTTTGCTGGTTCAAAATCACCAGCAGCTCTGTGAGAAAAAGATGGATCATCTTCTCCTGTGTGATTTACAGCCCTGAAAAACATTCTGGAATGTCAGCTATGAGTCTGTTCTAACTCAATGGCAATGAGGAGAGCTGAGTTGCGATCAACATATGATAACATATGTCTAATAAAGCAGTAACAGCAATGATAAGAACAGATTCATGACACAAGTATATTTGATCATATCGTGTATCATAAAATTATAAATTACCATTGCTTTTGATTTTTCCTTTCAATATTAAAGCTTAGAGTACAGCTCCCCACTAGTATCCCTGACTATAGCAGCAATGAGTACAGATTATTCTCTAAATGTAGCTTTCAATGCATTACTACATAATTAGAGAATCAAACTAATTTCCCTAAAGAAGCCAACTAAAATGCCTCACAATGTATAAATTTACTCCATGCTGACCAGGGTCTGCATACAAAGGTAAGCAGGGCACAAGAAACCATTTTCCCTCTCTGTCCTATGCCTTGAGCAATACACCTTAAAAGACAGAAAATCAATGGTCAACATCACATAGACATTTATTAACGTATGCATGCATATTCATTTGCTCAAATTTTCAAAAATTATAAAGAATTTAAGCCATACTCAAGAAACCTCTCCTAAAAATCAAAGAAAAGCCTCTGTCCTAGTGCCAAGTCAATCTAAACGCATGGTGATTTTCCATAGGGTTCTTGAGCTTGTAAATCTTAATAGAAGGAGACTATTTCATCCTTCTTCCAATGAGTAGTTGGTGGGTTCAAACTACTGACCTTTAAGTTAGCAGCCCAGTGTTTAATTAACATACTACATCACCAGGACTCTTTATATAGTAACAAAGCTTTAAATTTATCAATTAAAGATACCTACATAATAATCTCTCTATTGTTCTA
>NW_006399834.1:13306705-13310960 GCF_000299155.1 Elephantulus edwardii | reverse complement strand
TATAAAAATATTTTCAGTGCTGTATAGTATTCCATTGAGTGAATGTTATAATGAGTGAAATAACTTGGTTGCACAAGGACAAATACTACATAAGATCACTATTTTGAAAATAGGAGGGTAACTGATTAAGGTAAGTATAAATGTTTAAAAGGGGAAGAGGAGAGGAGACGGGAGGCAGAAGACAGGAAGGGGGGATCACTAGGATAGGAGAGGTTAGTGGCAGGGGGCTGGGTGGGATGAAGGAATAGGAAAGGTTCCAAGAGGCCTTGAGGAGGAATAATAGGCACTAACAGTAATAGCGTAAAATACAATGTATATGAATGATTATATGAAACACAATATATATGAATGATTGTAAGCAAACCAATTTTAAAAAAATGTTAGTGGCAGCAAGGTTATATGTATGTTTATATTTGTAACTATTAGACAACAGAGACAGGAAAACTTGAAATAATGGATTGGGTTTTGTCATGAACTGTTAAAGTTGCACTGGGCTCCTGTCCTTCCATTCTAGTTACTGAAAGCAGAAAACACTAACTCTACCCTTTAGGAAGCATAATATATATATATATATATATATATTTAAAAATATTTGCATATATTAGAACAAGAGAAATTAGACACAAGAAATACTTAAGTGTAAGTCATTTAATCCTCCTTTCTCTGCAATTGTATATCAAGTGACAGATTATTTAGGCTGATAAACTTTTAAAAAATAAAATAGAAAAAGAAGAAGAGGTTGATTTCACCTTCACATGGTGTCTTTCTCATGCAGAGTTCAGATTTCCACATTTGTATCCCTTTTAAGGATTTGATATGCAGGAAAAGAAGAAAGGACGATGGTAAACATTTTATCTTAGAGACCACTAGAGACCACCACATTCCAGACTGAACAGTGGCCCAAGGCTTACCTTTTACTGATGTGTTAGGTGGAGGGCCTTCCATTCTCAAGTTCCAAGGAGGGTCCCCTTGGTTAGCAAAGTCCCTCATTTTCAGATAGCTAATTGTAAGTCTAATGATGGAAGCCTTGTCAAGCTGGCTGGTGATGGCTGCAGGAAGCGGCAACAACTTGGCCAATTCATAGAACTCAAAATTTTCTTTTCCCCGGCGGGATCGAGCAGCATCTCGGGATTTCTCCTTTCGCAAAGCTTGTAAACTGAAATCAAAAGAAGAGGAAAGTCTTTAGAAGATGTGATTCTGTCATCAGACAAAAACCATTTTCTTTTTAACATCAAATATTTACAAAAATCTTTCTCAAAATTCCAGAGACATAAACAAGAAACTCCAACAATGTCCAATAAAACTATACATTCTCACCCTGGCTGGGTTTGGTGCTATTTTTTTACTGCCAAGGTAACTCTTTTTTTCTAGCCATCCAATGTACAACACAAGGACATAATGCCTAATCCTCCAACACTGTCACAATCTGTTGTGCTTAACACTAGTGCAGCAAAAACTGTGTTAATCCAATTCCTGGAGGGTCTTCATTTTTTGCTAACACTCCTATTTTACTAAGCATAATGTCTTTATCTAGGGACAGTAACCTTTTGACGCTGTTGTTCATGATGGGTACCAAATAGTCAGAACCGACCCATAGCTGACTCTCCAGCGAGTTTTTAGAGGCTGTTAATCACACAGAAGGAAACTGCCCATTGTCTCCCGCAGAGCAGCTGGTAACCTCGAATCGTGTGACTTCAGGACTGTAGCACAGCTTCTTGTAACCAGAGCTCTCTAACCTTCTGAAAACATGTGCAGAGTATGTGAGACAAACCATTTTTTGTTCCTAAGGAGTATTTCAGCTGCACTGCTTCTAAGACAAGATGTGTTAATGTGGCTGTTGTGTTCCAATGAGTTGGAACCAAATTCTAGATGGCCCTCAGAGGCAGTAAATCACTGTAAGAGACTGATCATTTTTCTTCCGGGAGTAGCTGATTTGAACCACATGCCTTTGGGATAGCAGCATAGCTCCTTACCACCAGGCTATCAGAGCTCCCTAAGACAAGATAGACAACCTTAGAAATCTGGTGGAGGGCTGCCACAAATCAGAACTGACTTATAGGCAATGGTATATTTCAGTTTAATGAGTTTTGCACATCAGGTTTATTTATCCAATTGTGCATGCACTGAGATGTAGTCACTGAATCGAGGACAAAGATTATAGGTGATGTTTGGAGATATCGGTTCTAAGAAATTTAAAAGATTAGGTTCATATGCATACATATATTCTCAAGCTAATGATTTTGTCCATTATATCTTAAGAACCAATTTGTAGGTTTCCATCACAATGCATTCCTAAAACATCAAAAGGGTACATTTTTAATAATTTATTTCAATTTTCACCTTGAAGAAATAAGTACAAACACTATTCACAATGATAAACACATATAATGTCAATGTGTTTCCAATCTTCAGGAACGATAATGACCTCCATTCATATAAAAAAATATACTAAAAATGAAGACTTCACTATATGCTTAAAATTGTGCTGATGACTAATAAATGCTTTTCTTTTCATTAAAATACTTCCATTTTTACTAACAGAAATTAATTTTGAGATGGAATCTGAACGATGCTACAGAGTGAAATATACTTCTCAGAAGGTAAAACTTCAGAGTAATATAAATTTAATGTTGAGTGATAAAGCCCTGTATGGGTTATAAAAACTTATAAATATTATAGACAAATTACTTCACAGAAGAAACAACAAGTGGGATTCAGCATTTTCCTTTAACTATTCATATGCATTTCTGTTTGAAGTTCACTCACATTGCTGAAGGCAGAATCTGGCACAACTAAAGTTGTATGTGAGCATTTGACAGAAGAATTCTGCTCATTCTGAATTTCTCTGTCTGAGTCTGATAATAAATTAAAACTTAAGATATGAATGGTAAGTAATTAGAGTATCAAATACTATTAAAATAATTTATAAGTATCCATTTAACTGAACTTTGAAGTCATGTTCAACCCTTCTTGAATCTATTATAAAATAACAAAGAATAGTAGATCACAATAGGTTTGGCACATGACTCCACTTCTATACTAGTACAATATGCAGGGTATTCTTCCATATAACACTACTGTATATACGACATTTTTCAAAGTTGAAACATTACATACAATGAAGATATTAACAATATCTGACTGAATAGCTCTGTAATATTATGAAGATCTGGTGGCCTAGTGGTAAGGTGCTATAATGTGAACCCAAAGGCATATAGTTCGAATCCACTAGCTGCTGCATAGAAGAAAGGCAGGTAATTTACTCCAGTGTGATTTATTATCTCTGAAAACCCACAGAACAGTCAGCTATGAGTCAGTTCCTACTCAATTGTACATACAATGACAATATATGTAATATAAGAAACTTTTTAATTTTCTGATAAGTTATTCATTAGACTAATTCCAAAACCAATTTAATTTTTACTCTGTTGAAATATTCTATATTAACTAACTAATGACTTTCTCAGAACCAGGCAAGTTAATGTTCTCATGTTTAAAGTCACAGCAAGCTGAAGAGACAAACATTTGACCTTTGATATGACTCAGGTGATAATCTCTGGCAGAAAAATTACTTATTTACAAGGAGGAAACATGTTTTGACACTTACTCCACAATTTCTTGGCCAGACTTCCTTCAAATCTATAGCTTCTAAGTTTTGGCTTGTTGAAAGGTACGCAAATAGTGACAGATATTTTAAAAATCCAACAAAGTATAATAAATTTAAACAAAATCAAGTTAACATTTTAGGAGAAAAGAATGATTCACATTCTTTCTTTTATATAATCAAAACCTCCTATCTAATACCATGTGTATCAGTTGTGCCAAAAGGTTATGCATTTGACATGTTCTCTTTACTATTTGTACAGAAGTGATGGTGCAAACGTTCAAGTTCATTGCTTTGCTCTTTTTGTGTTCTACTTGTAATTGAATACTATTCCAGAAAGTGGACTTAAAACAATTTGTTTGTTTGTTTTGGTCCAGTAAGTGACTATGATGGAGTTTTAGATCAGAGGTCATAAACTCAAGGGCTTTCAAGGTTCAGGCAGGGGATATCAAGGAGTGAAGGAGCTGAATGGAAATTGTAAGCAGTAGAAGATACCATTCCTGGCAAAATGACTACATCACACACTTTTAGTTTCCTAGTTTGGGGAAACATGCTTGGTATTGTCATATCTTATACTGCTTCTAAGGAACTAAACCTGAATTTTTATATGTTGTTTCCTACATTTTTTATATTTAATTCTTAATTTAAAAA
>NW_006399834.1:13305049-13306605 GCF_000299155.1 Elephantulus edwardii | reverse complement strand
TAATAATAATAATAATAATTTGGAAGGGTGTGTTAGTGGCCTATTCAAGAGGAAGTTGTGCTGCTAACACAAATGCTATGTCTCACTGGTGGTTTATATCCATCAATATCTCTGAGGGAGGAAGACAAATAAGCTCCTCTCTTGCAATAATGGCAAATCTTCTGGATCAAAATTTTGCCTGGTTTTGGATATTTTCGGGATTGTTTCTGTGAAAGATAATTAATAAGCAATTCTAAAACTGACTTAAGGCTAAATTAAACCTTCAAATGAACTTTGTATTTATTGATTTGGCTCTACATCAAAAAAGTACAGCTGTACTTCTAGAATGTTAAAGTAAAAAAATAGTTTGTATGCTGCTAAAATGGTATCTATGGTGCTGATATCTGTCATTTAAAATTTGTTTAAATTTCAGATCCATAAGGAGCTACTTTCTAACCCTAAACTTCCCACCACTTTAATAATCTCCCACTTAAGACTCTGAAAATATAGAAAAAGATGGTATTTGCCTTCATAAAAATTTCAGCCCTCTTTGATGACAAGAAAATCCTCATCATTTCGGTTGACAGCTAAAATCTAACAGTTAATATGGAGGTGAAATATCAGGCTGTGATAATGACTCAAAGTCTCAGAAACCTGTTGTAGGGTCATTATGAATCAGAATTGACTTCACAACAGTAAGTTTGGTTTAGTATTTTGTCTTTGATGACAGCATTATGACCATTACCAAAAATTACTATCAAAACCAATAATAAATAAAATCCATAAAAGTATCTGAATAACTTGAAATATTATGTAAATATGCTTATTTATAAAAATATTACATTATTTTAAGATTCTATTAAGATGATTACATAAATCAAAGAGTAACAATCTAATGGCTGATTAGAATTACCTTTTATAAGGTTTATTCTACTTTGGTCTTGTCATGTTACAAGGATCATGTCACCAGTGTTAACAAGGGCTACCTTATCCTAAATAAGAATCCCTATTAAAAGCACTATTAATAAATATATGTTTCTAGTCAGAACTAGAGCAATTATGACAATTTTATAAAGTTTTACACTTAAGTATATATAGTGGAAAATCATACAGCTCCCTGCAACTGACTATTAATGAAGTTAAAGGACAGTATTTTATTGAATGTTCATTCATTTCTTTTGATTTGTTTATATCTTGTTTCTTCAACAATGAATGTATTTTGTAGAAAAAATCTTGGTTAGAAGATCTACCTTGTCCATGTACAGGCTTTGTAATCCTGTCACAAACTGGAACCTTCATTTCACCATTTATAATTTGAGGATGACAAACAAAGCATATCTTGTAAAACTAGGATCAATACAATGACCTATATAGTCATTTCCATCATATTATGTTGTAAACTATGAAGCTATAAGCCCCAAGGACAATTATCAATTTTTTAAAACTATGACAGTTTGTTCCTATCCCAAAGAAAGGTGACCCAAGAGAATGTAGAAATTACAGACCAATCTCACTGATTTCACACGCAAGCAAGATTTTACTGAAGATTGTCCAAAAACGACTGGAACAGCACATCA
>NW_006399834.1:13284383-13304049 GCF_000299155.1 Elephantulus edwardii | reverse complement strand
CGCAGGAGTGGAAGGTCCTCTATGAGGTGGATTGATTCAGTGACTGGGATAATTGGGATGGGAGTGTCAGAGACAGTGCGATTGGCACAGGACAGAGCGGCGTTTAGGGCTGTTGTACATAGGGTCGTTATGAGTCGCAAGCGACTTGATGGCACATAACAACAACAACAACATGACAGTTTGTAAATTCTAAGTGACGTAGGGTTCGCATCAGAGATTTTTTAAATTGTTCTCCATTCAGAAGAAATATAAGAAGTTGAAAAGATTTATGAATAGCCATTAGACAATTTATCTCTCCTCAGACTTAATGTTCATCTCATTCAATCGCCATATACTAACTAGGCAACCCTACATATGCCTCTCAACCTTTTTAGACTTCAATTTATTTGTTGTAAAAAATGCAAACTCACTTTCACTGAGTTTTTCCTAGCTCACAGTAGCCTTCTGCCAGGATTATAAGACTGTAAATCTTTACCATTAGAGACTATCACCAGAGTTCCTTTGGAGTGGTTGGTGGTTTCAAACCCATGGGTGTGTATGGTCTCTGGGTTAAGGACATCTCCTTCTAGACTATAGTACCAGGGCTTATTATAAAACCTGTTATTGAGAAACAAGTACTATAATCGAAAATCATTGACCTTGAGTTGAAACCAACTCATAGCTCATCATCCAGCAGGTTTCTGACACTATAAATCACATAGGAAGAGATTCTCTTTCTCTAAGGAGCTGCTAATAGATTCAAACTACCACAGATGTATGCTTGTTTGGTTAGCAGTGCAACACCCTACTGAGCTCCAGAGTTCTAGGCTTCAACTTCCCTTTCCAACTTGGTCCTAACACTATGGACCCACAAAGAAGGGCGGTAAGAAATAAAAGGTGTGTTCTTCCATCAATAAAGTGATAAACAGAGAATACAAAACCAGCATTAACAAGCACGTCCTTTGAATGGGCTTTAAGAAGCCTGCCCCTCATAGTTCTTGGAGACTTCAATACACCACTCTCAAGAAAAGACAGAACTACCAGAAAGAAACTGAACAAAGATACTGAAGAATTAAACCAACTTGATCTCCTATAAAGATATTTATATTTAAAGATACAGATATTTATAGGCTAATGCACACAAAAAAAGCATAGTATGCCTTCTTTTCCAATGTGCATGGAACATTTTCCAAAAGAGATCACATTTTAGGTCACTAAGCAAGCATCAATAAATTAAAAAAAAAAACCAAACATAGAAATAAAAGCATCTTCTCTGACCACAATGCTACAAAATTAGAATTTCATAACAAGAGGATAAAGGATAAAAAAAAACACACCCCACACATTTAGAAGTTGAACAACACCATACTTGAACATGAATGGGTAGTAGAAGAAGTAAAAAATGAAATAAAAAAGTTTTTTAAGCAAATTACAATGAAAACACCACTTACTAAATCCTCTGGGAAACAGCCAAAGCAGTAATCAGAGGTCAACTTCCAGTAGTAAAGACACACAGAAAAAGGCAGGAAAAAATTACTTAGGACTCTCCAACCGAACATCTCCAACAAATTGAAAAAGAATAGCAAGAAACCCCAACACCCTCTAAAAAACCTGAAATTATAAAATTAAAGCAGAAATAAATTAAATAGAAAATTAAAAAAAAAATGAAGCCATCAACAAAGCTAGGAGTTGGTTCATAAAAAAGGTCAATAAAATCAACATACCATTAGCAAAACTAACAAAAGAAAAGAAGGAAATGACACAAATAATAATCCGAGTAAGAGATGAAACTGGAAACACTGAAAAAGAACCAAATAAAATAAAAAGGCTAACATTAGAATATTATGAAAAACTACACTCAACCAAACATGAAAACTTAGAGGAAATGGACAAATACTTAGACATTCACAATCTACCTAAACTGGCACAAACAGAAAAACACCTAAAAAGACCCATAACACACACACACACACACAAGAAAGTAAGAAAAGAAGTTGAAAAGGTGATAAAACAACATTCCAGACCCCCAAAAGCCCTGGACCAGATGGATTTACAAGTTAATTTTATCAAATATTTAGAGAAGAACTGTCACCAATTCTACAAAAACTATTTCAGCAAATAGAAGAAGATGGAATTCTCCCAGACTCATTCTATGAAACAAACATATCCTTAATACCAAAGCCAATACAAGACACCACTAAAATAGAAAACTATAGGCCAATATCTCTTATCAACATAGATGCAAAAATCCAGAATAAAATAGTAGCCAATAGAATCCAACTCATAAAAAAAAATTCATCATGACCAAGTGGGATTCATAACAGGTATGCAAAGATGGTTCAACATAAGGAAAACAATCAATGTAATTCATCACATTAACAAATTAAAGAACAATAACCACATCATCCTATCAATTGATGCAGAAAGGCCTTTGACAAAATCCAATACCCTTTCCTGATTAAAACTCAACAAAATAGGGTTAGAGGGGAATTTCTTCAACATAGTAAAAAGTATATAAGCAAACCCAAGAGCCAATATTGTTCTCAATGGAGAGAGATTAAAGGCATTCCCTTTAAGAACAGGAACTAGGCAAGGATGTCCACTCTCACCTCTCTTATTCAATATTGTACTGGAAGTCTTAGCAGTAGCAATAAGACAAGAGAAGGAAATAAAAGGTGTTCAAATTAGCAAAGAAGAGGTAAAATTATTTCTCTATGCAGATGATATGATAGTATATATAGAAAACCCTAAAGACTCAGCAAGAAAACTACTGGATATAGTTGACCAATTTGGCAAAGTGGCAGGATACAAGATCAACATACAAAAAGCAGTTGATTTCTCTACAGTGACAAAGAGAATAAAGAGGTGGAGCTAAGAAAATCAATATCTTTTACAATAGATAATTACAAGATTAAAAACTTGGGAGTAAATCTAACCAGAAGCACAAAGGATCCATTCAAAAAATGACAAAACATTACTACAAGAAACAAAAAGAGACCTTGAACAGTGGAAGAATATCCCTTGCTCATGGATAGGAAGACTCAATATCGTTAAAATGACAATACTACCAAAGGCAATCTACACGTTCAATACAAATACCAATTCCATTCTTCAACGAGATGGAAAAGGCAATCTCCAGTTTCATTTGGAATGCAAAGAAGTCGCAAATAAGCAAAGAACCCTTAAAAACAGAAACAAATCAGAACTGACCCTCTAGAAAGTTTTTAAGAGCAGTAAATTGTACAAGAGGACATCGCCCATCTTTCTATCATGGAACAACTGGTAGATTTGAGCTGCATGACTTTGGGCTAACACTGCAACATCTTACTCTGAGGGATTAATGATTTGGAATTTTGCTCTGAATATTAATGTACGTGGTTTGAATCCACAAGCTGCTCTAGAGGAGAAATATGGGCAATCTCCTTACATGCAGTTCCCTCTGAAAACCCACTGGAGGATCAGCTTGGGTCAGTTCTGACTCAATGGCACACAACAACAAAACCTCTGTGTACACTGTCAAAAAAGTATAATGAGAACCAGGATTCCCTAGACAATGTCCATGGTTATGTGTAGGTCCAGTACTTACACATGCCCTGACATGAGCTGAATGAGGAGGTTTCCTAGGGGGAAAAGCAGCTCTTACCCTTTCTTCACCATTTTCAATGAAAAGACAACCATTATTTGGCTGCACACAAAAATCAATCAGATTAGCCTACTGCAAAGAACACATACCTTCCAGGTACAGTCCTTTCATGTATTACAAATAATTAAGTTTAAGACAAGGCAAAGTAATTGAGGAATGTATAACAATTATTATCTAGTAGCATTATGACTACATAAAAAATTTATATTCAATGTGGATGGAAATGAATAGGTGATTATCAAATAAAGTTATAAAACTGCCAAAGAGAAAGAAAAAAATAATCTAAGCTTCATATCCATTACTATCAAGAATCTAACTCATGGTGACACTTTGTTGAGTTTCCAAGGCTGAAATCTTTACAGCAGGAGTTGTCTAACTTGTTCCTAGTAGGTTCAAACCACTAACACTTTGGTTTGCAGTTCAGCACATTAGGCATTTCACGACCCTTTTACATATGAAAAATTATTAAAATCCTCAAAACTTGAATGTTTCATTAATAAAGGCTTGGTCATTTAAAAGAAATGGTTTTACACATACTGAGTATACTAATTAGCTATCTCTTAGTACACAAAAGCAAGGAAATACTGCATTCATTTGTAAAACAATCAATTTACCTTATACACAAAAAATGAATAAGCATATTGTATGACTAAGGGTTACTCAAGAAGGTTGTAAAAACTGCTATGGAAATTTTTAAGGTGAAAATTATTAGTCAGAAAGACTGTATGCTCCAGGTATCAGAATTATCTAAATTAACTTCTAAAATATCACAAATAGGAATGATTTGAGTTCCAGCAAAGTAAATAATCCAGCACCATGGAGAGCTCACCCAGAATGTGGAAAACAGGAAAATGAGGCAGCAGCGTACACCTCATCATCTAAGAATGAACAACACAAAAGAGCATAGACTCAAGATTTGCATCCTCTGAAGTTCTATAGACCTACGTAAGAATGTAATTTTTATTGGACCACCTGTCCATTTTGGGGGAAAATATATTTCTTTGTACTGAATAACTCAATTAAAAGAGTAAAATATCCTTTTTGGCTGACTAAATTAAGTTTTTGAAAATTGATTGCTTTACTTCTCTATTACGAGTTCTCTACTACCTGGAGGTGTAAGGGATGACAAGGAGCAAAAAATAATTGTCTCAGAGGAGCAATAGAAGTAATCCAACCTAAGAAAATGTATGCCTCCCCTTGACTACTTCTTTATAGCAAGGATTATTTTAAATCAGGTATTAAATAATTTCGCTTTATATTTGAGGAAGAACTTCTGATACTGACGTGGTCAATAGATCCATATTATTTCTACATGAAAATTCTTTCTAAGCCTCAGTTTGAACACAATCGTGTAAACTTTTAGAAAACAATAAGTAGTCTTTCTAAAAGAACATGGAAGGGGGTTTTTGGTCATTTCACTGTGAGGAACAGGGAAGGTAGAGTCAAAATCACTTTAAATTTTACCTTTTTTAAGTACTTCTAAGAAGCCAGGCAGGCAGGTTTTTATGGATTTTCTTACTTGTTTTGCTTAGGAGAATCCAGCACTACAGACTTCTACTATTTATCAATTAATCTGGCATGCAGGCTCAAAGGAAGGAGGTCGACCTGTATTAAAAATGCAGCCATCAAAAATTCATCAAAGGTTTCAGCATTTTAACTCATGAACCTTTGAACACCTGCATACTTGTCAGATCTCTGGTCATAGTTAACGGTGAAATCTATAGTTACTCCAGTACCTACACCTGCCCTGACATGAGCTGAATGAGGAGGCTTCCCAGGGGGAAAAAGTACAGTAAAGTTTCTATAAGCAGCTCTTACCCTTCCTTCACTACTTTCAATGAAAAGCCTACCATTCATTGACTGCACACAAAGTTCAAAGTCAATCAGATTAGTCTGCTGCAATGAACACATTCCTTCCAGGTATAGTTTCTTCATGTATTGCCAATAATCAAGTTTAAGACAAGGCAAAGTAATTGAGGGGTGCATAAACAATTATTATCTAGTAGCATCATGCATAACATAGCCCCTAGATTGAGGGTTTCATGCTTCCTAAGAAAAGTAATAATTTCAGCAATCTTTCTTTAATGCGTAAAGAAAGCTGTATAGTGTGTGCTAGAAGTTGAAACTGGAACCTTCAAGTTCAAGGTAAGAACTCTACTGCTTAACTAATGCACTGCTCATAGCTGTCATCATTAATTTATGTTAGCCTCTGTAAACATCAAGAGTATAATAGGCCAATTTCACAACTAAATATAGATGCACATTTTGCCCTTATATAAATGGCAGATTGCTGCTGTAGATCATCACTGCAGAAACACGTCAGTAAAAGATGCACTGTTTGATGGTCTGATGCTCACACAATATATAAAACCAGTTGTAATGGTTGTTTGGAAGCAAAGTGTAACATAGCAGCAAAATTTCATTTGTTCCACAAACTCAGGATATATTAAGCTTGGCTGACAAAGACTGTTTGATGTGCTAAATCAGTTTGACCTTCATTCTTGCCTTATTTTTCTCATTTAGCATGTGAAATGACCATTATTTTTCCCCATGTAAAAAATATCATGAAATTGATTGCTTTAAAAATGTGCACAAAACAGATCTGTAACTGCCAACATTCGATCAAGTATCAAAATCAACCTAAATCTTTAAGATTTCAGACTAACATATTTTGATTGCAAAATGCATGGCCCATATATGACTTTTGATAAAAATCCATCAAAAGAGTAATTAAAGCCACTCAACAGAATGCCTTCCTTCATCTTTAGAAAATGCCTTGTGTATGTTTGAACTTAATAATTAAATTAATTGGTTTTAGCCAATGAGTGTTTTTATTGTTAACATTTTAAATAAGAGGATTTAATACTAGAATGAGTCATTAGAATAGTAATTAAAAAAGTGGAGTGGTCTGCACAATCCTTTTCAACTAATGTTCACCTTGATTCAAACAACTCTTGAATGAGCCACAGCAAGACCAAACCATTCATTGCATGCTTTAGTATCTGCCAAGAACCTCATGAATCAAAGTGTTTTGTTCTTCATTTTCCCCCAGAACTTTAAGCTATACAACTGGTTGTTTCATAATAATGGAAATACTGTGGCTTTATCAAGTAATTTCTCTCTACCCAATAAATAGCACTTTACCTCCGAGCAACTTGTATATTTCACACCTTAAATTTCTATTTACCAAATCAGCTAATCACTTCACAATTGAACTCAGAACAACAACAAAAAAATTATCAATTAAAGTGGTTGAAACTCCTGCAAATTATCATTTAGGAATGAAGTAATTGCTTTCATCAGGGCAGAAAAGCCCGCCAGAACAGAAATGTCACTTTAGATTAGTGTTCTCACTCCTGAAGCTATGGATGACACAGCTGATATAAGACTAAATGCCAAGACCAATCAATTGCTTTTGTGGCTCTGCTCTGAGCTGCTGTAAAAGGGGCCATTTTCTAGGATCTACTCTTCATTATAGTAAATGCTATCTCCTTGGTAACATAATTCCATTTCTCATAAATTCTGTCTGAGAGCATTGTCCTAACAATGGATGTTTGTGGAAAAGAATGCTGTTGGTTTAATGCACAGAATTAAGTGTAAATGGCTGTCAAACTGCTATAGTTTACTAGTTCTTAAACATAAATTGAAATCTTATACATTAAAAAGAATTCTTGGTGAGAAATGAATGTCCTGAACAAGGGTAAGATATTGTATTTGAAGGTTTTATGCCACTGGTTTAGAATTTTGACTATTCTAGTATTTATCTGTCCTGTACATTAAATCAGTCAGCTCACACCAGAGGTGGGTGAACACTTCACTTACTTTCTCAGCAGTGCAGTTTGCAAATGTGAAACCTCAGAAGCAAATATGGACTCATTAGGCAACTGCATGTGATTTGTGAATAGCCACAACTGTGTTTAAAAAAAGGAAAATAGTGTTCTTTGAGTCGAGCCTTTCTTGGAAAGCATCCAAATCTTAATTTGTATTATTCGTACTCCTGAAGTTACAAGAATCTGGGTTGCAGGTTCCAATTAAAAAGAAATTGAAGAAGCTAATACAGTGAGAAAGCAGCAATTCCCTGCACTGCTCTCTTCAGGTCTGAAGTTTAGAAAGAGATTCAGAATCACGGGTCTTTGCTCGACATGGGATAAAGGCTTTCTCATCCTGGTGAGCACACATGTGTAACTTCCATTAACAGTAACAGGAGTCGTGCACACACATTGAGAGGAAAGTCTACAGCTAAATATGTGAGAGGGTCAGAGCATCTCTACTGAAAGGCAAAATGAGAGGAAATGCTCAGAACTCTGTGACAGCAGTACTTTTTACTGAACATTCAAAGGACAACTGTTGGAATTTTGTACCACTCCAAGGAAGGATAATACTAATTTTCATAATATCAAAAATAACAGAAGAAGTTGTTTCTTTCGGTCTGTCTTTTTTTTTTTTAAAGATCATTCTGTATCACCAAAAAGCTGCATGGAAACTAATACAATAATAAGAGTAATGGCAACATTTGAATTGCTACTACATGTTGGCAAAGGTATCTAAGTGGGTTTTAAACATTATCTCAGTCAATTCTTTGTAACCAGTATCAGAAATCATGCATAGAAACAGCAGCAAAAATTACAGAAAGTAGATACACTGGATGTGTTTGAAACTAAAAATACTATTGCTGCTTTTGAAACTAAAAATGCTATTGCTTGCAGCTGCTATGTGGAAGGCCTTTTGGAACACTGGAGTGCTATGGGTTAAGCACAGGGCTATTAATCAAAAGGCTGTCAGTTTCAAACTACCATCAGTGGGCAAAAGATGAGGCAGATGATTCTGTCAAGATCTACAGGCTCTGGAAACCCTAAGGGGCAGTTCTACTCTGTCCTATGAGGTCACTGTGAGTGGGAATGAACTCAATGGCCACAATCACCACTACCTTCAAGTCATTTTTGATTCATAGTGATCTGTCAAAACAAAGAATTCCCCCTAAGGGATTCAAAGGCTGTAAATATTTATGGAAGTAGATTGTCTCATCTTTCTTCTGTAGAACATCTGGTGGGTTTAAACAGTGGACAATTTTATTAGCGGCAAATACATTAACCATAGTACTATCAGAACTTCTTAAATCAGTGACAGTGCACGGTTGATATGAGCTTGGGGAACTCTGGCCAACAGCCCATAGGAATTGTGCTGCTAATCAAAATCCATGTGTCGATTCGACCAGCAGCATCACAGAAAAGATGCACAATTCCTTCCCATACAATTTACAGTCCACAAAATTCTCTGGAGTTTTTTGAAACTCCAGAGGGTGGGCTACAAATTGGTTCTGACTTGACACCAATGAGTGAGCTGTACCATGTTTAAGCACTCAGCTGTTACAGAAAGATTGGAGGTTCCCATCTACTGACCATTCCCAGAAGAAAGAAGGAACATCTTGCTTCTGTCAAGATTTACAGCCTATTATGTCCTAAAGAGTTGCTGTGAATTGAAATCAACTCAGTGGTAACAGGAATATAAGTTTTATACTATCCCTTCACTCATTCAGCAAAACCTCCACATTCATCAACAAATTTGGGATTTTGACAATTTCCCGGATACTTGAATTGGGTTCTAAAATCAAGCCAATCACTCTTGGACAAACCAGAAGGGTTAGTTACCAAAGAATAAATGATAAATGCACACACACATACATACATACACACACAGTGGTTGCTGTTATATGCTGTTTAGTATGTATATGTGTGTGTGTATAAATATATATATATATATATAGAGAGAGAGAGAGAGAGAGAGAGATTACATACATATGTATAATACTTAATATACCGATGAGTTCTGGTAGCCTAATGATTAAGGAGTTGTGCTGCCAAAAGATACAGGCAGTTCAAATCCACCAGATGCTCCAAGGAATAAAAATGTTTCATATCCTTCCATGTAATTTACAGCCTCTGAAAGCCTGCTGGAGGGTCAGCAAAGAGTCAATTCCAGCTCAATGGCCTATAACACAACAATAAATAATTGCCACTACTCACAAGTAACATCAAAACACAGAAAGGTTAAACCGGTCTAGGGTTAAAGTTGGTTTTGAGCCCGAACTCGGGCAAGCTAACTCTTTTATGAGTCCTTTTGGCTACTGCACACACTCCTTCTACAGAGTCAAAGTTCTCATGATTGCTTTTTCTCCTAATATATGTCTATGGTTACTAAGACACAAATAAAACTTTATTTAGTTGGTAAGTACCCATAGCAATTCTATAATAGGTTTTATAAAAGCAATTTCTTAATGATCTGAAATGTTAAAAAAACTCCTATTTTTCGGGTTAATAAACACATTCTTATTTTGAGGCAATAGAATTGCTGTTAATTTCAATAAGTTCCAAACTTATTTTAGAATTTTTTTTTGCTTTAGAATTCAAATTCAAATGACCTCTTCTATAGAGAAAATTCATTTTTTTTCTTTTAATTTTTCTTTCAAACAAGTTTCAAAGCATAAATAAGGGGGAGAACGCTTTTTTAAACTTTCAAGCTTGATGTGAGGCACTTGGAAAGGAGAAAGCATGCTTTGACAAGTTTGAAGATCTTTAAGTATGAAACATAAAAGTGTGAACACTGAAAACAGCACATGCTTTTCCTTGGCATCAACTAACACACTATTTAAGTGTAGCTCTTTGCACTCTTCTGTGAAACAGAGATGAAGTAAAATGATTCCTCTTTCTTTAAACAGTGAAAGTAAGAACTTAAAACTAATAACATCAAGAGAATGTAAGCTCTATCTTCCACCTAGCAGACTGGCTTATGATACAGTATTACTCCATATTTCATCAAAATTCCAAAAGCACAGACAGAGCTACGAGAGGTTACACCAATACACTTTTTTCTAGAAAATACTTTGACAAACACATATTTAATGACTTAGAAATTTCTCTACTTTTGGCCCTATATGACTTCTAGAAAATGTTAAAGAAAATAATCAAGGTTGTAAATAAACATATTGCTAAAAAAATAGTCACTGATTCTTATAAAACAAACACTTTTTGTTTTTGTTGTTGTGTGCTGTCAAGTCAGAACTGACCAATAGCTGACCCTCTAGGTGGTTTCCAGAGGCTGTTAATTGCATAGAAGGGGACTGTCCATCCTCTTCCCAGAGAGTAGCTGGTGGATTTGAACCATGTGCCTTTGGGATTGCAGCTCAGTGTCTTACCATTAGGCCACCAGACCCCCCTTTAAATAAATAAACATTAGAAACAAATTATGGTATATACTCAAGAACTGTACAAAATATTGAAAGTATTTCCAATGGTTTAGAAGAGACAAGGTACATCACTAAAGTGTACTTTATGAAGTGTGACAACATAGAAAATGTCACTTTGTTTCTAGGTTTCCATCATTCAGTCAGGAGCCAAGTCCTCTCTGGATCCCTATAATTCTTTTAAATAACACTGAAAGATACTTAGTCCCATATAGATGGAATTGATATTTCTCAAAAAGACTATTGTTGTGTACTGTTGAGTGAGAACTGACCCACAGTTGACATTCCAGTGGGTTTTCAGAGGCAGTTAACTGCAGAGAAGACTTCTCATTCTTTTACAGAAAAGTTGGTGGCCTTGAACCACAAGCACTGGGGATTGAACACAGCTTCTTGCCACTAGGCCACTAGAGCTCCCTTGTCATAAAGACTATAGCCGTCAATATGGATTACCCCACATCATCAGGAAAACAAAATCTTTACAACTGGACCTACTGGCAGCATCACAATTAAAGTTGTTGTTGTTGTTATGTGCTGTCGAGTCACTTGCAACTCATAGCGACCCTACGTACAACAGCCCTAAACCCTGCTTTATCCTGTGCCAATCGCTCTACCTCTGACACATCCATACCAATTACCCCAGTCACTGAATCAATCCACCTCATAGAGGGTCTTCCCCTCTTGCGCCATCCCTCCACCCTCCCAAGCATGATGTCCCTCTCCAAGGACCTGTCCCTCCTTCCAACATGTCCAGAGTATGTCAGACGAAGCCCCAGAATCCTTGCCTTCAAGGAGCAGCCTGCTTTAACCCTCTCCAGGATGAATCTGTTTGTTTTCTTGGGAGTCCATGGTACATTCAATACTCTTCTCCAGCACCACAGCTCAAAGGAATCAATTTTCCTTCTATCCTCCCTAGTCATTGTCCAACTCTCTGATGCATAACAGGTGATTTCAAAGACCATATCCTGTATCAGACACACTTTAGTCTCCAGAGTGACACCATTGCTCTTCGGTACCCTGGAGAGGTCCCTAACAGCAGACTTTCCCATCGCAATACGTTTTTTTTATTTCCTGGATACTGGTGCCAAGAGTGTTGACCATGGAGCCAATAATCAAGGACAATGACTAAGGATGATAAAAAAAATAATAATTGATGTGTTTGAGCTGTGATGCTGGAGAAGAGTATTGAATGTACCATCCCTAAAGGGATGAAACCAGGCTGCTCCTTGGAGGCAAGGATTCTGAAGCTTCATCTGACATACTTTGGGCATGTTGCAAGGAGGGAATAGTTCTTGGAGAGGGGCTTCATGCTTGGAAGTGTGGAGAGACAGTGCAGAAGAGAATGACCCTCTACGAGATGTACTGATTCATTGACTGGGGTAATGAGGGTAAGTGTGTCAGAAACAATAAGGTTGGCAGAGGACAGAGCAGGTTCAGGGCTATTGTATGTACAATTGCTATGAGTCACAAGTAATTTGATGGCACTTAACAATAATAAGAACAAGGATTCTTTAAAGTGTCCAACAGCAAAGATCTCTTTGCTAAGCTGCTCCTGCCCCAAGACATGATATTCTCTATTGTTTCATGTGAATGTAAAAGCTTGGGTATGAATAAAGACTGAAGATGTCTTTGAGCTGTAGTGTTGAAGATTATTGAATATATCACAGACTGCCATAGGAATCAACGAAGTCTGTCTTTGAGAACTGGCAACTAAGATGCACTTTAGAGACGATGATGAAATTTCACCTCACATATTTTGAGCATGTTGTCATGAAGTGACATTCCTTGGAAAAATACATAATTCTTGTAAAAGTAGGGAATCAGTGACAGTGGAAGACTCAAGATTATGGACTGACACAGCACCTTCAACAATAGGCACGAGCATGGTGGATATTGTGAGGGCAGTGTAGGATAGGGCAAAATTTCAATATGTTACATAGGGTTGCTATGAATTATAGTTGACTTACATTTGACAGCAACTTACAGCAATAGCAAGATGTCTATGAATACAATCCACTACTGGCTTGAGTTGTCTTTGTTACATTGAGACAAGATTTTTATAGGGCATAACTTGAGTCAATGTCTTTCAAGATATGGAAGATATTAATCAAGTGAGCAGAAACAAAAAAAGAGAAATGTCATGCCACATAATAAAATGTACCCAGAAGCAGAATCGCAGAAAAGGCAAGGACTTTCCTCCTGACCCAAGACAGAGATAGGAAACCTTCCTTCCTTATTGATACAATATCAATGGGAAGACATAAGCTGAGAATTACCTTTGTACAGGTTCTGTGATAGAAACACTTGGAAGACTTACAAATAGAGAAGATAGAAGCTTGTTCAACACAGTCAATAATGAAAAGCTTCTAAGGTGCAGGCAGTTTGAGTTTTATAATTAATAATATTTAAGTTCAAAAAATCTCCTATGACCATTCAAGAAATAGTTAAGATGAGTGAAAACTATTAAATTAAAGCTTCCATGACAATCAAAGGTCTTTTCCCCACAATTAGAAAACAACAAAATACATTTAAGGAAAGTTAGTCACAGAAAGTTCTTAAGTAGCAAATAACTTTAGAAGGGTCAGTGAATGGCCTATTTCTCCTCACAAGTTCAGGCTTTTTTTCTAGTCTGCTACATGGCATAGCAAAAGATTTAAAAATTGAAAGTACAATCTGATTCCTATTTGACTTTGTTACTGGGCAACAGATTAAGTTAATCCCCTGGTTTATTTTCAAAATAATACGGTTGCTGTTTTAATACTTCTAAAATATCTCTACCACTCTGATTTTACAGCAGGGCTGATATGTAAAGACTGTGAAATGCTGACTTATGTTAGAAAGAGAAAGTTTATTTCAACATCAAGATTAAAAGGGTTTAGAGCCATTTTAAACTGGCTCATCCACTCAAAGTTCTGTGAGAAAGTACAAATAATTATTCCAAGCCAAATTTCATTATGTTACAGTATGAGAAAACCATGTGGTAGGATTGTAGCATATAAAACAAATGCTTTAAATATATAAAACTAAATAAGGTAAAATGATGAGGCATTTTTGTTTGTTTTTTAAACTTGTAGAATCATCATTTAGGAAAAAAGTATAACATTATGACATAAAAAAAACCCAAAAAAATTTAAACTCATGCTCTCCAGTAAGAATTAACTCAAAGTTGACCCTCTCGAGGGTTTTCAGAGTTTGTAAAATTATACTGAGATGATTGTCAATCTTTCTCCCCAGGAACCACTGATGGATCTGAATGCCAGAGAAGGGCCTCCTTTGAGTTAGTAGTGCAGTTCCATAAGGACTAGACTGCCAGAGCTCTTACAAGGATACATGAAAATAAAAAAAGAATCATAGCCTTGTTAATTTGGAGCCAGCACTAACTTTCCTGATTTTTAATAAGTGATTAATGTAAGAAAAGACCAAAATGGATGTCTGAAGAGACTCTGAATATTGCACTACAGAGCTGAGAAGCCAAAGCAAAGGGATGAAATTAAGAACTTAGGGAACTGAATAGAAGATTGAGAAGGGCAGCTCAGGAAGACAAAGCAAAGTATTATAATAAAATGTGCAGGAGCTGGAGTCAGAAGATAAAAAAGGCCAAACTTGCTCAGCATTTCTTACACTGAAGGAATCGAAGAACAAATTTAAGCCACAAGTTGCAATGCTTAAGGATACTATTCTGTAGTCAGAATATTGAATGATTCAGGAAGCATTAAAAGAAGATGGAAGGAGTACAAAGTGTCATTGTACAAAAAAAAATTGGATGACAAAGAACAATTTTAAGAAACAACATATGATCAAGAGGCAGTGGTGATAAAGGAGGAAATTCAGGCTCCTCTGAAAGACTTGGCAAGAAATAAAGCCTCAGAAATTGATGATATACCAATTAACATATTTCAACAAACAGATGCTGTGCTGATGTTCTCACCAAGTTGTGCCAAGAAATGTGGAGGATGACTACTTGGGCAAGAGACTAGAAGAGATCCATATTTATTCCCATTCCAATAAAAGGTAACCCAACAAGAGTGTAGAAATTATAGAACGATAATCACACACTAGTAAAATCCTCCTGAAGATCATTCAGAAATGACTGGAACAGTACACTGACAGAGAACTACCAAAAACACAAGCTGGGTTTAGAAGAGGTTGTAGCACTAGAGACCAATGTCAATGCCAGATGGATCTTGGCAAAAAGCAAAGAGTAAAAGATCAATGTCTATCTCTGTTTCATTGACTATGCAAAGGCATTTCACTATGTGGAACACAACAAATTGTGGCTAAACTTGAGGAAAATGGGGATCTCAGAACACTTGATTGTGCTTACACAAAACCTGTACTTGGACTAGAAAGCAATCTTCAGAACAGAGCAGGAAAACATTACATGGTTCAAAAGCAGGAAAGGAGTGTATCAGGGATGCATCCTGCCTCCATACCTTTTCAATCTATATGCAGAACAGATTATTTGGAAAGCAAGGCTTTATGGGAAGGAATGTGGCACTGGGATTTGAGGTAGACTTATCAACAACTAGCATTACACAGATGACACAACCTTGCTTGCTGAAACTGAAAAAGACCTGAAGTGCTTACTGCAGAAGATCAAGGATTGCAGTCTTCAATATGGATTTAAGTTCAACATCAAAAACAACCAAGATTCTCACTAGTGGTCTAATTGGCAGCACCATGATAGATGGAGAAGAGATTGAGGTTATGAACAATTACAGCTTGCTTGGCTCCACAATCAGCACTGTTGGCACCAGCAGCCAGGAAGTCAAAAGACGAACTGCACTAGGAAAATGTGCTGTCAGGGATCTCTTGAGGGTACTGAAAAGCAAAAGCAATGATGTCAGTCTAAAGACTAAGGTGTGCCTAATCCAGGTGATGGTCTTTGCAATCACTTGCTATGCATCAGAGAGATGGACAATGATTAAGAATGACACAAGAATTGATGCCTTTTTTTTTACTTGTGAAGAAAAGACATTTATTTTCACATAGTTTAAGAGGCTAGAAGTTTAAATCACATCATCACTTCTCAGACAAATTGTTCCTTGGTAGCTCTGGAAGTTCCTTGACATCGTGGCATAAATCTTCCCTCTGTGTGTGTCTCTGAGTCTTTGTTTTTTAAAGGTATTTTGATAAATTTTTAAAATGTTTTCTTTTATTCATATACATTGTGTTTCACCTTCGTCACACCCCTGCAACTCTGACCCACGACCCCCATCTTCAGGTATTGCATTGCTCCCCCCCGACCCGAATTGATGCCTTTTAATTGTGGTGCTGGAGAAGAATCTTGAACATACCATGGATGGCCAAAAACAAACAGGTCTGTCTTGGAGAAGGTAAAACCAAGTTACTCCTTGGAGGCTAAGATTCTGAAGCTCTGTCTCACATATTTTGGACATGTGGCCAAAGAGAAAGTGGTCCTTGTTTAGAAGGGTAGAGAGACAGCACAGGAGAGGAAGGCCCTTGGAGGCGATGGATTGATACAGTGACTGGAGCAATCGGGGCTGGTGTGTCAGAATTAGTGAGAATGGCTCAGGACAGGGTAGGGTTCAGAGCTACTGTACATAGGGTTGCTATGGGTTGCAGGCAACTTGGTGGCACATAACAGCAACAACAAATAACTTTCATAGTAACAAGAGTCCAAACTCTCGGTAAAGAGCTTTCAGATGGAGGGAAAACATACGACACTTTGTAAATTATTTCCCATTGAATCACTGCTAATTCTTGGGGATTTCATGTACATTGGAGCAGAACTGTCCTCCAAGGGTTTGGTTAAGTTTTTTTTTAATAAAATTTTCATTTTATATTGGTTTGTTCACAAAGTTCATATACATTGTTTTTCACATTAGATTTTTCTCCTTTACTTTACCCCACTCCACCAATCAAATTGAGCAACCCTATGATTAAATACCCCTCATCCCAGCCATCCTCATTCCTCTGCTCTGGACCTTCATATTCATTCTACAGTAATGGTCTTATACTGTACTGGTTCTCATGGGACTGAGTAAGTTCACTTTGCATAATGCTTTCCAGTCCCTCAGAAGTTAGGTAATAATTTACAAAATCATGGATCTTGTGCACTGCATAGTATTAAATGGTGTGAATGTACCATAATCTCTCAATCCATTACACTGTGGTTGGAAATTTGGGCTGCTTCCATGTTCTTGAGATCGTGAATAATGATGTTATGAACACTGGTGTACAAGTCTCTGTTTATTGCCTCAGTTCTCATTTTCTCAGGGTATATTTCAAGCAGTGAAATAGCTGGGTCACACAGAATTTATTTCTATGTTCAGCTTTTTGAGGAAACGCCAAACTGCCTTCCAGAGTGGCTGTACCATTGTACAATCCCATCACCAATGTATAAGAGTTGCTATCTCACCACATCCTTTCCAACATTTATTACTTGCTGCATTGCTAAACTTTGCCACTGCTACTAGGGTAAAATGGTATCTCACTGTGGTTTTGATTTGCATTTCTTTTATTGACAGTGATTTTTACTGGCTAGTATTTGGAGTTCCAGACCATTCTTCTGAGGTTATTTCTGGCTGAATGCCCATTACCAGTGTTTCAGTTAGCAGTTGTGTGCCTTAACCATATGAACTACCCAAAGATTCTATGGCCTTTTAAGTCTAAACCTGCTCCTAAAGAATTCCTTGAAAAGGTAATAAATTTTATAAAGGAAATAAAGAAAAGTAAAAATAGGAAGGAAAGAAGGTATGCAGGCAAACAGGTGGGTATATTCCTCAACTCACACTCAAGCCTTAACACTTATAAATTCTTCCCAGTCAAAATATATACAGTTTCACAAGCATAATCTATTCATTTTCCTGTCAAATAATATCACACACAAGAAGATCCTGCTGAAGAGTATAAAAAAATGACTAGAACAGTACATCACTAGAAAACTGCCAGATGTGAAAGCTGGATTTAGAAGAGGCCGTGGTACTAGGAACATCATAGCCAACATTAGATGGATCTTAGCTGAAAGAAGATAGTATCAGAGGAATATCTATGTCTCATTGATTATGCAAAAGCATTTGGCTGTGTGGATCACAACAAATTGAGGCTGACTCTGAGAAGAACAGGGATCACAAAACACTTAATTGTTCTTATGCAAAACCTATAATTGGACCAGGAAGCAGTAATCAGATCAGAGCAGAGAAACACTGAATGGCTCAGGATCAAGAAAGGTGTAAGTCAGTGATGCATTCTATCTATATCTTTTCAATTTATATCGAAGAACTCATTCAGGAGTCTGGACTTTATGAGGAGAAATGTGTCATCATGATTGAGGGAAGACTAAACAACATCCTGTGTTATGCCAATGATACAATTTTGCTTGCTGTAACTACGGAGGACATGAGGCATTTGCTGTAGAAGGTCAAGGACCATAATCTTCAATACATATGGAAGCTCAACATCAAGAAAACAAAGATTCTCACCACTGAGCCAACTGGCAGCTTCATGATGGACAAAAAAGAGATTGAGATTGTTGACAATTTCAACTTACCTTGTTCCACAAGCAACACTCTTGGCACCAGAAGTCAGGAAATCAAAAGATGAATTGCACTGGGAAAATCTGCTATTACCTCTCCAGAGTCCTGAAGAGCAATACCGCTAGTCTAGAGACTAAGGTGCACCTGATCTAGGACATTATCGTTGTAATTACTTGCTATGCATGAAAAAGCTGGACAATGAGTAAGGATGTTACGAGGAAGTATTGATGCCTTTGAATGGTGGTGTAGTGCTAGAGAAGAGTGTTGAACATACCATGAACTGCCAAGAGAACAAACAGGTATGACCTGGAGATGGTGAAACCAAGCTGCTCCCTGAACAAAATGATTTTTAAGCTCCGTCTCACATATTTTGGGCATTTGGCCAGGGTCCTTGGAGAGGAACATCATGCTTGGAAGAGTGAAGGAACAGCACAGGAAGAGACCCAGGATGGGATAGATTGAATCAGTGAATGGAGAAATGGGATTAGGTCTGTCGATGAGACAATGAGAATGGCTCAGGATATGGCAGCATTCACACAATGTCACTATGAGTTGCACACAACTCAATGGCACATGACAACAACAATAAAGGTGGTGCTGGTAAGCACCAAAATAAATCAATAAGGAGAAAGAAAAAATAAAAATCTAAGAGCCTATTCAGCATCTCTTGTCCAGTTCTTTTTAAAACATCATATTATTAGAAATCCTTCCTACAAGTCAGAAAAAGCTGTAACAACAAAAATCCCCAAAACCAAGCCATGTTAGTGAGCCAATTCCAACCCACAGAAGTGCTGTAGGATGGAGATTTACCTGAGACAGTTGCTAAGGCTGTAAATCTTTACAAAGGAACACTACTGCTGGTAGGCTTGAACTAACAGGCTCTGGGTTCACCAAGGGACTATACCGCTAACTACTGTACTACCAAAGATTAGAGGGGGAAACATTCTGAGGGGGAAATAAATCTACATCTTCACATAATTATTACATATCATTGCTAGATCTGACACTTTATAATCAGAAACAAACAAAAGGACAGTGGCAGCACTCTTATGAGAATACAAAAGAGATCACGGAGAAACTATTCAGGATGGCAGGGTACCTACAAATAATTTATGAGGACATGTTAACACTCTACAAGTTTCAGGATGAGTAAATAAGAAATCTATCTGGAAAAACCTGCTATAAATTCAAAACAAGTTCTGGAATCACTGTGCTCTGTAGATGAAGTTCTATTCATTCTGGGCAGGGGTTTTTTGCCCCTTCCTTCCTTCCTTCCTTCCTTCCTTCCTTCCTTCCTTCCTTCCTTCC
>NW_006399834.1:13252421-13284283 GCF_000299155.1 Elephantulus edwardii | reverse complement strand
TTCCTTCCTTCCTTCCTTTCTTCCTATATGTTTTCTTTTGTTGATAAATTTCTACTTTCTTCCAGGATCAGGTCTCCTCTGGCATGAACACTAGCAGCCCAGGTAGAAGGGACTCTGCTACCTTTTGAAATAGATCAGGATGGCCTAATCCTAGTCAATTTCACTCACAGCATGTGGAAGCAAGAGGAACATTGCTATGTAAGAGGCGTAAAGTACTGTTCATCTGCAGCTTCAAGACTGATTGTATAGTGGATGTCAAACATAAAAGTATATACATACACTCACATAATCTCTCTCTCGTTTCTCCACCATCCTCACCCCATTACTGCCTCTAAGTGAGCATCATTCTAGGGTAGACAAATGCCCCACTTCACAAGCATACACACACACACACACACACACACACACACACACATGTGTGCACAATACAATAAGAGATGGTCATGCATGCTTAAATGCAGGCTATAATTTTTTTATAGACTGTGTATAAAATCCATAAGGACAGAGAGCAAGTGATTTGCTCATGTCACTAGAAATCCAATATAAAATCAACAGCTTTCAGTTAGAAGTCACTTTTGAACTTAAAAAAAAATCCATTATGATGCATACTTATATATCTGTATTTAGAAATCTTATGACAAGGGAAGAAAAAAGCAGTAAGCTATTATCTACCAAGAAAATAATCCCAAATTATTCAATTGTACAAGCCAACTCTTCATTTTGCAAAATTGTGCAGAAAATGTGAGAAAGACTGCAAGCAAAGAGTGAACTTTATGAATTTCAGAATGATTCCAATAAGACATTTACAAACTAAAAGCCAAAAATAAATACACCACTCTAGAGTAAAATTCCAACTTAGAGAAACACTCCATTGGGTTTTCCCAACTGTGTAAATCTTTATGAAAGGAACTGTTTATGTGTATTTAAACCCCTGACCTTTTGGTTAGCAGCCTATCATGTTATATACCATGCTACCAGGGCTCGTTATGACTGTAAGCTAAAATATAGATTTCAATCTAACATGATAAATTAAGTCTTGTTCTTTTATACTTTACATTATAATTGAGATCTATTAACTCTTACATAATTTGTATGTAAATGGAAGGACTGAGGAAAACAAGTCCACATTAGTGTAATCTGCTTTCAACTGAGATTAATCAGTATTGCCATTCGATAAGGCCTCTTTTGGGTAGTTCAAATGTGAGTGAAAGCAGGCCTCATGGAGAGCCAACCACCCACACCTTTACAGAGACACAGCCTAATTGACTGTCACAGGGCTACTTAAATGGGAAAATATCAGCAACAAGGAGAGTTAACTACTCCTGCTAGAGAGATATCTGACTAAAAAGTAAGGTTTCTTCCCCTCTGTGTTCAGAATATGTGTGTTCCTAGATGTGGCAAAGCTTTAAAACCTATCAGTGACAGGCATTCCCATCTTAGTCTATGCCATCAGTTGTTGTTGTTGTTGTTATGTGCTGTCGAGTCATCTGCAACTCATAGAGACCTTAAGTACAGCAGCTCCTGAAGCCTGCCCTGTCCTGAGCCAGTCTCTCTGATTCTGATACAGCTACTCCCATTCCCCTAGTTATTGTATTCTGTGGACTGCTTTCTAGTCCAAGTATAGGTTCCACATAAGCACAATCAAGGGTTCTGGGAATCCCATTTTCCTCAAGGTTAGCCCAATCTGTTCTGATCCTCCAGTCAAATGCCTTTGCATAGTCAATGAAACTCAGATAGACATTCTCCTGGTACTGTTAGCTCTCTGCCAAGATTTATCTGACATTGGCGATAATGTCTCTTAGTACCATGATCTCGTCTAAACCCAGCCTGTAATTTTGGTAGGTCTCTGTCAATGTGCTGTTCCAGTATTTTCTGGATAATCTTCAGCAGGATTTTTCTAGCTTGTCATAGTAGTGAAATTGTTTGAGAATTTCCACAATCTGTCAGGTCACCTTTTTTTTTTGGAATGGGAATAAATATGGATCTCTTCCAGACATACCCTCAGTGGGAGACCCTAAATGGGAGTAATGTAGGTAAGAAAGTGATTTGTAAATGGATATATAGCCTAAAGCAATTAAAAATCAGATCATCTGGAAAATAAGCAGTTAATTGGATGGATTCAAGTAATCCACACAAGGAAGCTATTCACTATAAACAAAGTGATGGCTGAGAAAATCACAGCTATTCACTACAATCAAGTATCAATGGGCAAGGTGTAGAACCTGGGAGCTGGGTCAAACTCTACCACTAATAGCTGCATGATTGAAAAAAGGAATCTAATTTCTCTGGCTGTAAGTTTTCTAACCTCTAAAACAAAAGGACTTATTATCTGGGCTCTCTTTCCACTTACAGATTATTTTTTCACTCCTGACTTTTGTCTTATAACATAATGGGACTACTGATGTATGTCTCTGATGTCCATTAATTTTTTTGCCTATTTTACCCATGGGATAAGAGTGGTGTGCTCCACATAGAGCAGCTTGTTAATGTTAACTACAATCACAACAATAGCAATAAATGACTATTCAACTTGATTTTTATGTACGATTCAGTGAGATGATGCTATCATTAAACCTGTGGCTGGTAAAAACCAATTTAACTAAAATATTTTAACAGCAATGAAGTGAACTCATCTCCACTTTTCCAAATAAGTCTGGCCTTCTCAAGAATTTACAGTTCAGTTATCTGTGAGCATATTTCGTAATGAATATGAGCTGTTTAGGCTGAAGGAAGAATATTCTTTCCATGAATTACAATTCTACTTAAATAAAATATGAGAACTTTCTGTGCATATATGTGTGAGTGGAGTACAAGCTAATGATGGAAAAGTATCCATAAGTTAAACATCTAGAGCAATCAATAAACATGTGGTGGTACTGTCTGGCATTACCCTAAACACATATCAAACAATTCTCCAGATCTGGTGCGTACCAGTGCCGCAGACCATAGGGCACTGTACTGCTAACCTAAATGTGCTTGGCTTGAATCCACCAGCAGCTCTGGAGAAGAAAGATAGAAAATATCCTCTAGTGCCATTGACGACACTGAAAACATGCTAGAGGGTCAGCTATAAGCCATTCTGATGGCCCAGGAATGACTTTCTTATTTTTGAGGCACAAATGCATCATTCCTCTGTCTCCACAATAAGGAATATTTGCACTGTCTTCTGTGTTCCAAGCTATTTTAACGGCTGACCACACTGTTATTCCTAACTTTAAACCATTCAGAGAAGGGCATGATCTAAAATCTACTTGAAATAAACAACCAGGTCATCTTCACCAAATTAAGGTTTTGAAAACATCACTAACCAGTGTAATGGTAAGACTATCGCTAACCCAACAAGTAACTCATGCTTCTTAGAGTTACTCCCTTACTCACAGGTGTCTGACTGCTATAATCCCATCACACTGCATTATCCTCTTCATTGACACACAAATCTGATTTTCTGTTAATAACATTTACTATAACTACAAACATTATAAACTAAGTCCCAGAGAGTAATGTCAAGTTTGAAAAACCTGCAAGCCCTATGAACCACATGTTAAATAAAAATTAAATATCTTTTCAATTGAAATGTGTGGAGAATTTTTAATAGCACAGTGTTTAAACTTATTTAAGTTGAATTTTTCAAGTTGGAGCATCACATTTTGAGTAGCTCATAGTTTGAGTCTTTAGTGAATAGTATTTAACTCCTGAAAATTCTAAAATCTCATGAACTTTAGGTAAGCTAAGTCTGGGGTGAATGAAGGTGGAAGCTGAGAGGGGAGAGATTAAAAAAGAAAAGGAAGCACCTTCCTAAAGAGATATTATACCTGACAGGATCCATGCAAGACAGATGAAATGTGAGCTTCAGTATTCAAAATAGAAAGGATACAATCATATGTCTGGTTAACTTACAGGAAATAGTTCCAGAGACAATTTTACACTAACTACAGTGATTTGGGCAATTTTTTAAAATAATACCAGCCAATTTCTCTCCATTATACTCTGCTGGCAGAAAATAAAACATTTTTCTTTGAAATGATTGCCTTTGGTTTTGTTAAATCATGCATTCTGTCAACATGTGGTCACCATTTTTACATGATCTTTCTACTTCCCTAGAAAAGAATGAATTCACAGTCTGAACCTTGATATAAATATGTAATTTTATGACTGTTAAGACTTCTTCTATTACTGCAAAATGAAGAGATAAGAAATGGATGTAGTATTGAGAGAAGCGAAATGAGGGGGAATACGACGTCCAGAAAAGTACACCCAAGAATTTTGTATCTACTCCATAGCTAAATGAAGAAAATGTACATGCCAAACATTCTTCTCATTTTAGTGTCAACAAAGCACAAAAGCATTGTTTAAAGTTTGTGACATTAAAACATAATATTTGAAAACAACTACAAAAACTCTATATACGTCAAGACATATTCAAGCAATTATGCTGAAGCTTCAAAAGTTTCAAAGAGCAAAAGCTGCAATAGCCCATTTCTGTTGAGTCGGTTCCAGTTGATAGCAATCCTACAGAAAATAGCAGAACTTCCCCAAAGGGCTCCTAAAGCCATAAAGATTTATGGCAGTAGCCTGCCACATTATTTCCCAATGGAAAATTTGGCTACCTTTTAATTAGCAGCTGAGAACTCCACAACTATGCTATCAGGTATCCTTAAGGCTGTAATGAAGTCTTAAAAGAAGAAATAATAAGTTGTTATTAAGTAAAGACTTTTCCAACAGAACCATAAAATTATTTGGGTAGAATATGTTCCCACTAACAAAACTTCCCTCAAGAGTAGAGATCTTCATTCCCATACTCCAGTCTGTACATTTCTAAAAGAGAAATTATTTTGCAAGGAAAAATTCAAATATTTTATTTGCTGTAACTCACAACTTTGGTTAAGGAGGGGTCAGAAGAGAGGGAGGGGAGAAAGGGGGGGAGGAGGTGGAGGAAGAGGGGGCGAGAGAGGAGGAGAGGGGAAGGTGGGAGGAGGAGGGGAGGGGGACGGGGGAGAGAGAGAGAATATGAGAATGAATGAAAGAAATCAACACTTCTTTCTAAAATAATCTCTGCAACACTGAGAGAGATTTCCCAAAATGAGAGCTCAGAGCACATTCATGAACCTTGGCCATATATTTAATCACAAGCTAATTTACAATAAATTATAATGCAATGCTAATCCTAAGAAAAACAACTAAGACACTTAAAAGGTGTAAAGAAGGGGAAAAGAACTCCATTGCTAGATAAATCATCGATAAATTTATAAAGGAAAATACAAAAAAATGAAGGTGCTCTGGTGACCTAATGGTAAGACACTGTGCTACCTATCCAAAGTCATGTGGTTTGAATCCACCAGCTGCTCCACAGGACAAAGGAGCAATCTTCTCTAGTGCAATTTATAGCCTCTGAATACCCACTAGATGGTGAGCTATCAGTTAGTTCCAACTCAATGGTGCATCACAAAAAATAACATATAAAAAAAAATGAAGACAGAGTAAAACACCTCTGACAGAAATAACAAAGGAGAAAACTCAGGATGAAATTCAGAATGAAAACAATATTACCATAATTAGACTTAACATACACAAATTTTTCCTTCCATATGTGCCAGCTACCAGTTGCAGGCAACTCAACGACACATAACAACAACAATATGTGTCAGCTAATGTAAAGTAAGTAAAAATAAAAACTCTGGAGACTGTAATTTAGGAAGTCCCAACACTGAGAAGCAAGAAGGTCAACTACTTTCAACTGAGACCTTAGATCAGACTTCAATGTAGATGGCATTCTGATTGTAACAGAATGTCCCAAATCTCAGGAGGATATCCACCATGGAAAGAGGACAAAGAAATTAATTCAACTTCTTTGCTAATGTAAAAATCTCAAGTAACTGGAATCCAGTTAGAACTTTCAATCAACCAGAATAATTTTTGTAAAATGGATATCTGAGAAAAACAGGAAAGAAATCACAGAAAAAAGAAACAGTATCAGTTTTGTTTTCATCACTCACAATTATTTACATGTGTTGTGCAATGGATACAAATTGACTCTATGCTCCTGTGGACTGCAGCCTTCGGTCTGAGGCTCAGTATAAAGAAAACAAAGATTCTCACCACTGGGTCAATTGGAATCACCAGGATGGATGGTGAAGAGATTGAGATTGTTCACAGTTCTGGTTGGCTTGGCTCCACAAGCAACACTCTTGGCACCAATGGCCAGGAAATTAAATGATGTATTGTGATGGAAAAGTCTGCAGTTAGAGAACTTTCTAAAAGTACTGAAGAATAACAAAGTCAGTCTCGAGATTAAGGTGTGCCTAATACATGCCATGGTCTTTGCAATCACTTGCTATGCATCAGAGAGCTGGAGAATGACTAGGGATAATAAGAGAATTGATGTCTTTGAGCTGTGGTGTTGGAGAAGAGTGTTAGATATATCATGACTGCTAAAAGAACAAACAGGTTTGTCCTGGAGATGGAGAAGCTAGGTTGCTCCTTAGAGGCAAGGACTCTGAAGCTTCATCTGACATACCAAGGACATGTTGCAAGGAGGGACCAGTCTTTGGAGAAGGACGTCATGCTTGGGTGGGTGGAGGAACAATGCAGGAAAGGATGACCCTCGATGAGATGGATTGATTCAGTGACTAGGATAATTGAGGTAGGTTTATCATAGATAGTTAAATTAGCACAGGATAGGGAAGGGTTTGGGTCTGTTGTACATAGGGTAGCTATGAGTCACAGGTGAGTCGACGGCACATAACAACAACAACCCATTCTTCCATTCCATAGCATTTTGTCTCAGAAATAAATGACATGAGTCTTCGCAAAAAATGTTAATCAAGAATGATAAAGTACAGGTTTGGTCACCATTAGGATCCTATAGTCATAAAGACATGGTGAAATACTAATTTCTAGAAAGCAGCATAGGTGATGGAGAGAGTACTAAACATTGAACTTTGCACATGTACTTCCTTCTCTCTGGGACACAGTCTGCTAATTGGCAAAATGGCGGTAAAGGGCATAGATCAGATATTGCCAAAGTTCTCCATCAGATTATTTTTTTTCTTTTTCCCTAAGAATGTCATCAGAAAGTTAAAACAAAAATCTCATTTGCCTAACTAACTCCTACTAAAACATAACTGTTGCATCCCATGCTGTCCAAACAAAAATGATAATGCCGTATCATAAAAATACAGGCATAATTACTCATTAAACAAGTTGTTAACATGTGCCATCAAGTTGAAACTGACTCTCTTGACTCTCCAGTGACCTTCCAGAGGCAGAAAATAACACAGGAGGAGACTGTCCATCTTTCTCCTGCGGAATAGCAGATGGAATTGCACTGTGTGCCTTTGGGATAGCAGCACAAATCCTCACCACTAGGCCAGTGCACATCATACCTAAAGCATCAGATTTGAAGGGTCTGTGATGAGGTTAAATCACCTAGTGAGTATTTGAAATCTAACCTCACACTGTAAGACTATCTGCTGTAAGAAGGTATTTCTTCATCATTATACTGGCTATTTATTTTAAAAATCACTATCCATTTGGCCAATATTATTTAAAAAAATTGAAATTAAAATAAAAATAGCTAGTAATGGAAAATTTACTATGTTTTGATACTGGGCTAATTAGCTGCTCCCCATACAATCTACATTCATGTGCCTACCAGTGAGGATCTGGAGGCTTAAAGAGGTCTCATAACTTTGCCTGAAGTCTCCTAACTAAATACTTTCAGGGTTCAATACAATGGTCTCACATCAGCCACTCCTTTGCACCTAGCAGGATGAACTAACTTCTAGGGAAGAAAGAATGTGTAAGGGTGTTCCTTTTAAACTGCCTGAGTTAATGACCAAAAATAAACAAACAAAAATCATATCAGCAAATTTAGAGGACATTTTTCAGTCCTGAGGATTTGATTCTGGAATGTACGATTATTGTGGTAAATTTGAGGAGTCTTATTTTTAAAAATTTATGAGTTCAGTTTACATTAAATTTGGAAATAAAATAACATGGTTGCTTTGTGTGGCCATCTGCTACCCTCAGAAGCATCTCTGGCTAGAAAATTGAGTATACTGGTAGTTTAGTTACAGAGTTAATTGAAGCTTTCCTAAGAATAATTTTAATGCAGTGTTTTAGAGCCAAATTCTGCTTTATGATCCTCATTTCACATAGTATTTCTGAAAACTGGAGCAAGCTAGGGGTCTGATTGGCATTTTGAAATCTCTCAGATTAAAACATGATCCAGCTATTTTCTGCTCTCACTCTAGTGCTGATCACAAGACCCATTTACTGACCAAGTATAGAATAATCCTGACTATGATATTATGTAGGGAACTGATACATAATGGTTTAGACAGTCTTTGCTTCTTCATTGCCACCCAATCCTGTCACTTAACTTTAATTACCTTTACTTATGCAATAAATTAGAGGAGTATATTAGTAAGGCATTGTACTACCAAGCTAAAGGCACACAGTTCGAATCCACCGGATGCTCCATGGGAGAAAACATAGCAATCTCCTCCTGTGCAATACAGTCTCTGAAAATCTGTTGCAGGGTCAACTTGAGTTGGTTCTAATGGCACTTAACAAGAGCAACAACACATACATTAAAATTGATAAATGTGTCTCAATACATTTCTAAGACTGAATTTTTTAGTTACAAATGGTCAAAACAATATGATCCATAGATTAAAATTAGTATTTTACTACAGTTTCCATCCAAACAAAAATTTAATTATGCAGGGATATGTCCTATCTCCGTATCATTTCAATCTATATGCAGAAAAAGATTACCTGGGAGGCTGGGCTATATGAGGAGAAGTGCGGCATCAGGATTAGTGGAAGATTCATCAACAATCTCCATTATGCAGATGACATAACCCTGCTTGCTAAAACTGAGGAGGACCTGAAACACTTGCTGCAGAGGGTCAAGGACTGCAGCCTTCAATATGGATTGAGGCTGAATATCAAGAAGACAAAGACTCTCACCACTGGACCAATTAGCAGCATCAGGATGGATGGTGAAGAGACTAAGATTGTGTGGTGTTTTGTTTTTTTTATTTAATTTCTTTATTTTTCATTTCAATGAACCATCTACAGAGATTTGGGAATTCCATTCATTCATTGTTGCACCCCTCTCTCCGCCCCCCCACCCCCGTTTGCTCCTCCTCCTTCAAACGCAAAAGAGAAACTCCCTCATTGGTATGCAATCCCCCACACACATCCCCCTACCCCCAAATATAATCCACTCTGTAACCCTCATTCCGTACTCTTACGATAAACATAATGCCCTAAAATATAAAATATTCTCTCCCCCAAAGACTTCAATGCCATAAACATATTTCATCCAGTTTTTCTCAGTCTTACCCCCATCCCGATGTCAGCCTCATTCTACAATAGTGGCACCATATAGCATTTGTCCCTTTGTGACTGAGATACCTCACTCAGCATAATGTCCTCCAGGGTCACCCATTTTGAATAATATTGCATGAGTTCCTTGTTTTTCAATGCAGCATAATATTCCATTGTGCGAATATGCCACAGTTTCTGAGATTGTTCACAGCTTTAGTTTGCTTGGCTCCACAGTCAACTCTCTTGACACCAGCAGCCAGAAATTAAAAGGCATACTGAGATGGAAAAGTCTGCTGTTAGTGACCTCTCCAAAGTACTGAAGAGCAATGGTATCACTTTGGAGACTAAAGGGCACCTGATACAGGACATGGTCTTTACAATTTCTTGCTATGAATCAGAGATTTGGACAATGACTACGGAGAATGGAAGAAGAATTGATGCCTTTGAGCTGTGGTGCTGGAGAAGAGTAGTGAATATACCATGGACTGCTAAGGAAACGAACAGGTTCATCCTAGAGAAGGTTAAATCAGGCTGCTCCTTGGAGGCAAAGATTCTGAAGCTTCATCTGACATACTCTGAACATGTTGTAAGGAGGGACCAGTCCTTGTATAAGGATGTCATGTTTGAGAGGGTGGAGGGTCAACACCTCTATCAGGTGGATTGATTCAGTGACTGGAGTAATGGGGATAGGTGTGTCGAAGACAGTGAGATTGGCACAGGATAGAGAAGGGTTTAGGGTTTTTGTACATAGGGTTGCTATGAATCACAGATGACTCGACAACACATAACAACCACCACTGATAAGTAATTTTATTTTGAGTGGGGTTGTGTGTTTTTTTCCTTTACAGTAGTCCCTCAGATGCACCTCACTTTTTAGGTCAAAAGCAACTATTCTCTATTCAGATACAGCTGGAAAACGTTGCAAAGAGCTCATCTGTTATTGCTCTGTGTATATCTTAACTCAGGCATTGCCTCTGAACAGAGTCCATTGCTTTCACTAAATTTCAATTTGACCATTTACAGAGAGAAAGAAAGAGAAGATTCACCAATATTCTGAATACATAATGTGAATGACAGAAAAACAACAAAGAGTTTAGGGGGGGGAAAATCCCTAAGCATACATTATTATCATAACAAAAAATAGCATTGCTATCTATTAGAAAGAAAGGAGAGGAAGTGAATAAAAGTAATTATCCAAGCTATAATTTGGCCTTGACAACAGAGAACCCCTCTTCAGACTAAGAAAAGATTCTATAATGATGAGTTCTAAAAAAGGGCACCAGAAATGCCAGTTTTAGAGGGGGACAATCTAACTAACACTAACTGCAAAGGCTACACCACTCTTATTCCGGAATGACACTAAGTCCGCTAGATGTGTTATCTGGTGCAGCCAGGAGGCTGTGTGGAGGGTAGCTGTTATTTCTGCCACCAGCAAAATTAAAATATGTACTTCCTCCATTCTCCTCACATGCCTTTTTCTTTTCATTCACTTGCTAACCAAATAGCACCCAAAATGGAGAAACAACTAACAGGAGAGATAAGGATTCTAACTGTAAAAACCTAGTTTTACATTTAAAAAACCAAACAAAAACCACTATTTTAAAAAGTTATTTTTTTTAAGTTTAAACAGTAGTGAGAAATAAGAGGTGAAAAAATCCCCCAGTCTCTGAGCTTTCTCATCATTAGCAGTTGTCATTCCATTTAATTTGTATGCATTTCCTAAAGGGATGTATAAAGCACATTTATGTAAACTTTATTTATGTAAATAAACTTAAATTCTCAGTCCTCTCCTGCAACTTGCAAATATATATTTTGAACTTTAGACCCTATCAGAACCTAGAGACCTAGATCAATCTGTTAAATACTACTAAGCTTCTGTTTAAATCCCAATGTGACACTGATGTGCCAAATGCACTAATGGTTACCCATGGTGGACAGTATTTGGTGAGGCTCCCAGGTTAAAATACCTTGGGAGCAGGAGCAGCATCCTCTTCCAAAATACCTTGCCTCAAGAAACTCTATGGACTTAGAGAAATGATGATAGTTATAGATACACAATAGGGATCAAGTCTTTCGTTCATAGGGTCGCTGTGAGTCGTCTACAAATTGACAGCACTTAATAACAACTTATTCATCCAGTAGACTATGTTTCAAAATTTTGATATTAAAATGATGCTGAAATAAATATTTACAGACATTTATCACAAAGGACTTTATTGTATGAGCTTATTAGTAAAGGTGAAATTTCAGGATAAAATAATATACACACTTTAAAGTGTCAGTTGCAATTTTAAAAGATGCCTATGTTCATCTTCATTTGTAGGAAGATAATCTTTATATCTAGTTATTTGACAATGAGAAAATATAGGTTCATGACTGCTTGGACTAGATATGAAAAACAAGTTGCCTTTTTTTATTTTAGTGTATTTTTGGCCCAGTGGCAAGAAGTTGTGCTGCAACCCTGAAAGCACATGTTTCGAGGCCTCGAGCTGCTCCGTGGGAGAAGGACTGGCAATCTCCTCCCTTGTGATTAACTGCCTTTGAAAACCTGCTGGAGAGTGGGCTCTGGTCCATTCTGCCTCGACTGCACACAACAACAATTTTTAAATGAAGAGTAGTCTGCACAAAAATTATCATTATTTAAGACTCATACTAATTTATAACATTCTTCTGAATATTCAGATTTCTTAGGTGTTACTAGTTTAAAATTGTAGAGCCCCTACGTAAAACCGAATGAAGCGCAGCCTTGTCCTGCACAGCCCTCACATTCACAGGCCACCACTGTGTGCATTTATTGGGCTGAGGACCTTCTGCCTTGCTCATCTTCTACCAATAATCATGTCCTTCTCCAGGAAGAGTTTCCCAATAATAACACATCCAAGTAGATTAGTCTCATTATCTTTCCTTCTAAGGCATATTCTGATTGTACTTTTTCTAAGACAGATTTGCTCATGAAATCCGTGATATATATTATAGTCATCGTAATTCAAATACATTAATTCTTATTATCGAGATAAATAAGACATAGTTAATATACTAAGTAATTCATATGAATACTCAAAAGTATGTTTCATAAGATATGATGTTGTTGTTGATGATTACTGTTGAGTGGAGCACGACTCACAGTGACCCTATGAACAAAAGGCCTGAAGCCTTTCTGTACCTATTGTCATCTATCAAAGTTTATAGAGTTTCCCGAGGCAGTCAAAGTGGATACCACTCTTGCTTCCAAAAGATGTGTAAGGGACCTGAAAAGACAGGGTAATGGTGAGCAGTGACGATCAATTTTATAAAACATAATGAATGGGAATCATGGTATCAAACACAATGTGAATGAAGAATCATATGAAACACAATGTATATGAACTTTGTAAGTAAACCAATAGGAAATAAATATTAAGAACAAAACCAAACAAACCTTCATATTGTCCAAGGATTATAAGACCTTGATATAGCTTAATCATTTTCTCACATTATTAGCTTATTAGCAACTAACTCATAACGTAAGTAAAATTAAAATGTGTAAAAGGCTAGCAATAGTCTTCAGACTCCATTTATTTATACTAAGTCCTGTTAGTGGTCAAAATAGACATTGTGCTGTTAGTGGTTAAAATAGGCATTGTGTATAATAAAACACCCTCCTCGCTTGTGTTCTAAGGTATTTAAATTAATAAACTGCAGCACTACACTGATTTTAATTGTATTCAATGCATTCTCTTAGATCTTGGGGAGTATACAGTGTGCAGAGATAATCAAGGTCCTCACGGTACAGTCTGATCCTTCAATCAAGATGGAGAATATCCTTTGTCCTCAAGTGCTTTGTATACAATTCTCAATTTTATTAATCTCTCAGCTGTAGTATATGAACAAGTTCTTAAAAATTAGAGTACAAGATTAAAAAATCCTCTGTCCTCTAAGACAAGCATAATGTGCCAACAATTCTCTCCACCTCTGTCCCTTAAAATAAGCACAACTTGCCAACAATTCTCTCTTCTGTGAACCTTTGGCACCAACAGGGCAAAATGTACTATCAGCTACATCCAACTGTCAAAGTGATGAAAGAGATCCAAAAGACAGAATTCAGGTAAATTATTTGGATCCAAGACCTAACATTCTACTTGGCACAAAAGGATTCATTCTTTAGCCTTCCAATAAACAGAGCCAATTGGAAAGTTTATAAATTCATTATTCTACAATAGAGTGAGTAATTTGACCAATAACTGCTAGTGCTTAAAAATCTATTTTCTCATTCTTGTTTTGTAAGACCTCAGAGTCCCGTAAGTTGCATTTGGATTTTGGTTTTTTAATTTTGTGAGTTTTGTTGATAATATTCTTAAGAGATATGCAGTAAAATATGAACACCACTCCATCAATTTCTACATGTACAATTCACTGATTACCTTCTTTAAGTTGCACAACCAATCTAACCATCCTCTTCTGAGTTCTATACTTAACATAAATTCACTACTCCCTAAAGTTCCAATCTAACCTTTTAATTTACTACTGCCAATTCAATCCCCTACAGATAATTTTTTCTTTCATTTATTGCTATTTTAACAAAAGTTTAAAGAAAAGGGATTTTTATTCATTGATTGTTGCACATTTTCCTCCATACCTCCCAGTTCACCCCAGTTCATTTTTTTAGGAAAAATGTTCATTCATTGTTCCATAATATCATCCCTCAATCCACGTGACTATGCACCCTTTATTCTAGATTACTGTCAGATAATTCTTAAATAATTCTCAAAAGAACAGCTATTTAGAATAAAGTAATTTATTAGTTGTTTTAAGTAGAATTCATGGGACAACAATTTAAAAAGCCAAAAAATAAAATATTTATCAAAGGGAGGCGGAGAACACTTCATTAGTTATTTTTGGTTTAAGTTTTAAGGATTTCTCTTGCTGTTTTGAAAATGTTTAGAAATGGTAGCTGGGCACTATGCAGGTCTTCTGGTCTCATTGCAAATAAAGCAGTTATCCATGGAGGTCAGCAGATAAAGACTAGTTAGGAAATTTCCCTTTTAAGTTATCTCTGTAAAGTTGTAATTCTAGATATTTAAATACAGATTAAACAAGGAGAAAGAGAAATTATCTCTAAATACCTATTTTTCAATCAAATATTATCCTTTCAATAAATGCAAGCATAATCAAAAGTATTCATTTGATCTTGTTGTTGCTAATTGTCATCGAGTTGAGCATGACTCATAGCAATCCTACGAACAAAAGACCTGAAGCCTTTCTATAACTATCGTCATTTCTAATTCATAAGAGTTTCCAGAGGCATGTTGTTTAGGAAGTAGATGTCACTACTGCTTCCAAAACTTCAAAATAACTAAGACTGTTGTTGTTGTTGTTGTTATGTGCCATCAAATCATTTGGAACTCATAGCAACCCTATTATGTTGTTGTTGTTGTTGTTGTTGTTGTTGTTAAGTGCCATCAAGTGGCAGGCGACTCATAGCAACCCTATGAAGGAGAGTCCTTGACGCTTGGAGCAACTGTACTATAAGAGCACTAAACCCTGCTCTATCCTGTGCGAACCTTATTGTCTCTGACACACCTACTCCCATTACCCCAGTCACTGAATTGATCCATCTCTTGAGGGTCTTCCTCTGCTGTGCTGTCCTTTCACCCTCCCAGACATGATGTCCCTCTAAAAAAACTGGTCTCTCCTTGCAACATGTCCAAAGTATTTCAGACGAAGCTTTAGAATCCTTGCCTCCAAGGAGCAGCTGGTTTCACCCTCTCCAGGACAAACCTGTTTGTTCTCCTAGCAGGCCATGGTATATAAAACACTTTCTCCAGCACCATAATTCAAATGCATCAATTATCCTTCTATCCTCCCTAGTCATTGTCCAGCTTTCTGAAGCACAGCAAGCAACTGCAAAAGCTATGGCCTGGATCAGGCGTACCCTAGACTCCAGCCTGATGTCATTGCTCTTCAGTACTCTGGAGAGATCCCTGACAACTGGCTTTCCCAATACAATTTGTCTCTTGATTTCCTCGCTCCTAGTACCAAGAGTGTTGACTGTGGAGCCAAGCAAACTAAAACTGTTAACAATGTCAATCTCTTTACCATCCATAATGATGCTTCCAATTGACCCAGTGGTGAGAATCTAGAGACTATATAATCTTAAAATCAGAATATTTTTATTAGTCTATTAAAATTATCCCCAAATATAATATTCTTTTACAGTAATACTGGATCCTGAACAGAACCACAGGTGCTAGCACGATTTGAGACAATTCAACACAGCATATCTTGATGTACTGGGTTATCTTCTGTATAAAGCTCTGTGATAAGTACAGCAAAGGCAATGTCATGTGTGTAGGAAGTTTGATAAGGTAATAAAAGATTATTTCATAAATAATTTCTGTAACACAGAACAGGATTGTCATAAGAGATGAACTAATCATTCAAAATGAACATTTGTGCCTCAGATTATGTCTCTGATTTTCCGTAACAGTCTCTCTAATCTTTCAAGGATTCATTTAAGCATTTAAAAACAACAACAACAAAATCACTCAATATCCAGCCCAGTCCTATTCAAATCTGAGTAAAACTTAGAAAAGCTAGAGGGCTTATCTTCTTGAATTTTTTTCTGTGAAACTGTTGTTACTGTTAGGTGCTGTCAAGTAGGACTCACAGTGATTCCAATGAACAACACCTCTGAACCTTGTCCTATCCTGAGCCAAACTGACAGTCCCTGACACATCTGATCCCACTGTCACTGTCAATTCATTCTACTTCAAGGATTGACTGGATCCTCCTGACAACATGTGAAAAGGATGTGAGACAGAGTTTCAAAATTCTTGCCTCCAGAGAGCAACAATAGTTTTAACTGGCATTTAGAGAGTGTGTGTGTGTGTGTGTGTGTGTGTGTGTGTGTGTAATATATATGTAAATAAATATACATATACATAATATAAATATATGAAAAAATCAGAAGGGAGCTTTAGTGGTAAGAAGTTGAGCTGCCAACCCAAAAGTATATGGTTTAAACCCCAACGGCACGTGATTCAAATCCAACATTTGCTCTATGGGAGAGAGATGTGCAATCTCCTTCCATGTGATTAACTATCCTTAAAAACCCACTGGGAAGTCAGCTACGGGTTGGTTTCAACTTAACAGTATACAACAACAGCAACATATATCAGAAAGCTAATTATGTGATACATTTTCTGAGCAAACCTTATGTTGTCGCTGTTGAGTGCCATCAAGTTGTAGACAACTCATAGTGACCCCATGAACGGAAGACCTGAGCACTTGTATAACTTTCTCTTTCTCCAAGTTCATAGAGTGAGTTTCTGGAGGCAAGCTGTTTCAGAAGTGGAGGCCACTCCTGTTCCCAAGCTTGTTTAATCAGGAGCTCCACCAAACACTGTCCACCAGGGGTAACCATTATTGTATCTGACACATCAGTGTCACAGTGTTTTGCATCCTTAAAGTGTTTAGCAAACCTTATAGTGGCCATTAATATACAGGATATATTGAAGTCATATTGACAAGGACTATAGATTTTAAGATTTCAATCTTAAAAACAAAATTAACAGGTATGAAAATTTGAACATTTAAATTAACTTCATTTTTCCCATATGATATTAATGTTATGCTCAATAAACTGAAACCACTGTTGATAATAAAATATTCCAATATCAGATTTTCAGAGATGTTTAAGAAATGTCTTAGATTGAATATCAATTGTATGAGGTAATTGTGATATTAAAAAAAAAGTCATGCAGAGTTCCTAGAAAGGTATTCCTACAAATGTTTAACAAATATTCGTTAACATTCTTTGATTATCTGTAGTTTAAATGGGGGAAATAAGTGTAAAATAAATACGAGAGTTTTTATTAAAAATCTAATACAAAATAATTTAAAGTGGGCTACTCTAAACCGTAATGTTTCAATTTAAAGCTAGAAATATACAGAAAGAGTTAATTCTATAAATGTCAAGAGGATAACATTACAGGCAGAGGAAAGTACATCTGAAAGCTTATCTGTAAGAAGAACGAGGCCCCCCACAAAGATACATAAAAAGCCAAAAAAAAAAAAAAAAAGCCACAAAAAGTAACCCGGGAACAACAGCAAATGAAATTGCATATGTAACTGAGACCCTGCAAATATATTAAGGATGATCTTTCATCATACATTAGAGAGACGTGTTAAAGGCACTGACACCACATTTGCATTGTTTAAAGATTACCATTACCTTACACATAATATGATATGTAGCGGCTATCTAAAAAGGAAGACCAAGGTAAACCAATAAGGAGATGATGTTGACATGGACTAGAGGAAGCTTTCTCAACCTTGCTATATGGGTGTTTGAGGCTGGACAATGATTCGTTGATGGAGACTTTCAATTGTTTTGTAGGGCCTTTAGCATCATCCCTACCCTCGACCAAGTGAATACTAATGGCATCCTTCAGTATCACAACCACAAACGACTCCAGATATTGCCAAATGTTCCCTGGAAACATTAGTTGAGAACCACTAGATTGGAGTAATCTCTAAGAGTAGGAAAATTAAAGATGGTTTCCAGAAATATTAAAAAGAAAAAGAATCAGCAGAGTCTGCAGATGACATGAATATGAAATGAAGAAAGGAGTGAGGACAGGGTATCTCCTCTACTGAATTTCTGGTTACCCAACTGAACAGCTTGCAAAGATATGTACTCAGACAGGAAAAAGTAGAACTAAATAATATTTTAGGAGAAATATCACAAATTCCGTTTGAGACCTGCAGAATTTGAGATCCTATGAGTGATCTGATGTCATGTGAACACACTGATATTCAGACCTAAACTGAAAATTAAATCTGGTGAAGGGATAAAATACTTGAGTTCTTCGAGAAGGTGATCAAGAATATCTATGCGTAAGTCAAATCAACTCAACACATTGCTAGGAACTCATGGATATCTGATCCTCCAGCAGGATTTCAGGAGGCCATGAATAACATGGAATGATACTGCTCTTCATTCTCCCTCAGCACCCTTGGTGAATTTACCTTGCCTGAGGGGTGCCACATTTGGGTTACCAGCCCAACTCTCTACAGACTAGGCCAAAAGATAAAGAAGAGTTCTACTAAAAAGAAAAAAATATATATCATCTCACACTTTCAGACCAAAATATTTCTGCAATAAAATTATCAAAACCTATCTGTATTGTCACATAACATCTTACAAAATTAATTCCATATTTTCGATCAAATAGATCTCCAAGTGTACAGGCACAACCAGAGTGTAGTCATGCTGCAGAGACAGGGTTAAGCAAAATGTAACTTAAAAGTATGCATGGTTCACCTCAATCAAGGATGCTTTTTTAAAGGCTTAATTTGCAAAGCAAAGTTAAAAATGAAGATCAAGAGTGACTTTTTTTTTTGGTCTCTACTTGTCTTTTTGCAGAAATCAGTGATCTCTATCCTAGCATCTTGAATTATATTCTGATTGCAGCTACCTTGACTGAGACCCAAGCATTCCTCATCAGGACTCAGATTCACTTGATTTTTTCCCTAGTAGTTTATGATAAACATAAGAAAGTTCAATTCTTAATCACTTCAGATCTCTAAAAATTGTGAAGGCAGAGTCCATGACCTTGGGAACTGCATTCAGAAAGAAAAGTGGGAGGCAAGGGAAACACCCTAGTTCAGTTCTTTTATTTAGTGTCTGAAGTCTTAACCTTGATTCATAGTGTCCTTCGCTGCTAAAGGAACCAATACTTTCCCAAGGGGCTTCCCCCCTAAAGATTTTCTTTGGCTGGTATCAAAACAAGAGCATTATGTGAGAGTGGAACTGTAAGTGAAAGTGTGTTTGTAACTACTTAAGAAATTCACAGAGTTCATTCACACGCATGTTTGCTCTACTTGAGGAAATGTTATTTTGCACAAGAACTCTTACCACTTCTCTTTTATAACACCTAAGGATAATGTCATATTAACTCCAAACTGAATATAAATGTGAGGAGAAAATGACATCTGATAGGATCAATTTTGGAAAGCATGATTCATTTTCTCATTATGTGGGTAAATGTACCCTGCATAAACCTGAGCTACTTGGATTTAAAAGCACAGTCAATTTTTCATTATCTGAATATTAATATGTATAATACAAAATAGTACCCAGGTATCTATGTGAGACCTTTATTAAAATTACAAGGTAAATCTCATGAAAAACAGATAGCAATGCCAACACAAGTAGCAATACCAATACAGGATCAGAAAACAATGAATTCATAAGGTCTGAGAAGGGAATGGTTCTTATATTGATCTCTGAAAACTTCAAACATACCTTTTGTTTTCTAAATCTACTATAGTGGAAGGAATCATGGCAAAACTCCCCAGAAGACTAAACATTATAATCTTCACTAGCAAAAAGTGCAAACTTAACCATTTTGTAGAAAACGGCAGCTAGGAAAGATCATCTTTGGGATGATTTCTATTTCATTTATTCATCCATTCATTTATCCAGTTACCAAAACCTGATTACTTGGCAATCAAGAGACTTCTGAAGATGACTAAGATATGATCACTACTATTTAAAATGTTACTGTTCAATGTAAAGGAAAATGAAAAGTTAGGATCGTCTTCAATTCTTTTTTTTGTTTTGTTTTAAATTTTTTATTTTGTTTTGTTTTGTTTTTAATTTCAATGAACATCTACAGAGATTTTGGAATTCCATTCATTCATTGCTGCACTTTTCTCCCCACCCACGCCACCCCACCCCCCATTTGCTCCTCTCCTTGAAAAGCAAAACTTCTTCATTGGTACAAAATGCCGCCCCCCGCACATCCCCCAACTCCACCCCCACCACAAATATAATCTACTCTGCAACCCTCATTCCGTACTCTTATGATAAACATAATGCCCTAAAATATAATACTTTTAAACTATTCTCTCCATCATAGACTTCAAAGAAGTAAACATAATTTATCCAGTTTTTCTCAGTCTTCTAGTTTTTAACTTTCTACTGTCCTTCCCTCTTTCCTTCATAGGATCGCTATGAGTCACATCTGACTCAACAGCACTTCACAGCAGAAACATCAACATAGAGAGAAATCAGTTGGCCCAGTGGACACAAAGCAATACTACCAAGCCAAAAATGGGTGACTTTTAATCCACGGCTCTCAGGGCTGTTTTTCATTGTTTTTGTTCAAACATTCTTCTAGGTTGTTTAGCCCTGGTGTGTCCACTTGCCGTATAGTGTTAACTTGTGGTTGCTCTGAAGCTGAACACTGTGACACTGATGTGTCAAATGTGTTAATGGTTATCCATGGTGGACAGTGTTTAATGGAGCTCCCTGATTAAAACAAGCTTGGAAGCAGGAGTGGCATCCACTTCTGTAAATAGCTTGCCTCTAAAAACCCTATGAACCTGGAGACAGGATGAAAGTCATGCAAGAGTCGAGGACTTTCCTTCATAGGGTTGCTATGAGTCACCTATGACTCTATGGCACTTAACAACAACTGTCCTTCCCTATATTTATTTCCTATAGGAATCATGAAGACAAAACTGGTATCTCTATTTTCTCATGAGCTTGACAGCCTCTGGTGGTGCTTATTCTTGTAAAATGGCACCACTCACTATAAATATCAAAACACTGGGAAACATCTTCTATTCTTCCCTTCACCTCCTTAGATATCAAGTGACTTCAGATTCTACTGTCCTTCCTAAAAATTTCTAAAATTCATCTATTTGTTTCCACTAACACCACATCATCATTTCTATAACAATCCTAACCTCCTTTGTGTAGACCTGTCAGTCTCCTTCTGACCTCCTTTTGTCACTGCAAACAGAGATCCCTGCAACCATGGTTCATCTGACCAGGCAGTTTCAAACTCATCACCATGTTCTGAAGACCTTGTTTGAACCAGCTCGTATTCTCCTTTAGGGCACCCATGCAACATTTACATGCCAGCCATACAAAGGTTCAAAGATTCCAAAGTTTTAATTCTATCCTCCAGATTCTCACCTACCTAAAACTAACCTTCTCTACTATCTCATCTTTTTTTCATAGATAAAACCTACGTATCCTTGCAACATCACCTTTGAATTCTGAGTCTTGTACCGTAACATGTATCACTTTCCTTTTCAGCTGAGTACCAATCACACCATGTTCTAATTGCTTCTTTGTCTGTGTTACATACTAAAGAATAAACTTAGGGAGGGCAAGTATCACACTTAAAGATCAATAGTGATTCATTCTTTAAAACCTTTTTGAAATTTTTTAAATGATAATTAATTTTATAATATAGGGTTGCTATGTATCACAGGCAACTCAATGGCACATAACAACAATAACATACTATGACAGGTTTGGAGGAAGCAGTGGCATCCACTTCCAAAACAACCTGCCTCTGGAAACTATGAACTTATATTAGTATCAATATTGGAGAGGGGCTTCAGGTCTTTTGTTCATAGGGTCGCTATAAGTTGTGCTCTACTCGAAGGAAATAAAAAGTGAATGAAGAAATGTGTGATATACATTGTATACACATGACACACAATGTAGACAAATTACGTATGGAAACCAATACAAAATTTAAAAAAAATTTAAATGCCAAGGAAAAGCCCCTAGTAATAGGGAAGTTAAACATTTGATTCCTAAACTAAAGCTTATCAGTTCATATCTACCAACTGCACTACAGAAGATGTGACAGTCTGTTTCTGTAAAAATTGCAGTCCTGAAAAGCCTACAGGGCAGTGTTATTGTTGTTATTGTTATGTGCCATTGAGCAGTCTGAGACCCTATGTACAAGAGTTCTGAAGCCTGCCCTGTCCTGAGGCAGTCTCACTGACTTCAACACACCTACCTCCACTGCCCTAGATATTGTATCAATACATCTCATCTGCGGTCTGTCGCTCTACCCTTCCAATTTCTAAGGACTGTTCTCTCCTGTCCACATGTCCAAAGTATGTGAGATAGAGCTTCAAAATCCTAGCCTCAAAGGAGAAACTTGCTTTCACCCTCTCCAAGAAAGACCTATTTATTTTCTAGTGGTCCATGGTATGTTCAGGATTCTTCATCAGCGCCACAACTCAAAGGTATCAGTTCGTTTTCTGTCATCCTTAGTCATTATCTACCTCGCTGATACATAGCAAGTAATTGCAAAGACCATGACCTGCATTAGGCGTACCTTAATCTCTAGATTGACATAATTGTTTTTGTGCACTCTGGAAAGGTGCCTGACAGCAGATTTTCCCAGTGCAATTCTTCTTTTGATTTTCTTTTTTTTTTTTCTTTTTTTATTATTTTTGTGTGAATGTACCGTCAAATCAGATCTGACTGGTACAGGAGGAGATTGCCCCTCCTTCCCCGGCAGAGCATCTGGTGGATTTGAACCATGCGCCTCTGGGATTGTAGTTGCAGCTTCTTGCCACTAGGCCACCAGAGCTCCCCTTCTTTTGATTTTCTGACTGCTAGCGCTGAGTGTTGATTGTGGAACTGAGCGAGCTCTAATTAACAACCTCAATCTCTTCTCCATCTATCATGATGCTGTCAATTGGCCCAGTGGTGAAATCTTTGTTTTCTTGATATAGAACTTCAATCCATATTGAAGACTTTAGCTCTATTCTCTCTTAAAAAGTCACTGTGAGTCATCACCCAATCAATGCAAAGATTAATGATACCAAGAATAGTGGAAAATTCTACCCAAGATCAAGTAAAAGGAGGTTCCAGACAAGTCATTAAAGTCATAAAATTGAGAGTTTTTTAGAAAGATAATAGCAGTAAGTAGTCTGGGATTTTTGATGAAGGACAGTACACGATGAAGTGAAACTTCATTAGGAATTGATGGAAAAGAGAGAGCATGTAAATATGGCTGAAAGACAGGACAGTAGTAGAGACAAATGATGGAGCTACAGCAGTTTGCAACAGCCAAGCTTTGAAATTCTTTAAATTTCATGCAACAATGTGACTTTCATACTTAGACAGTGAGGAGTCATAAATGAGTGATAAACGAAGGCTCTCTCTTTTGGGGGTGAAATCCCTGGATGCTACCAAAAGTAAAAGAATCAACTCCAATCCAAAATGTTGAAAAATTTGTCAGTTCACATATATCCAAAACTGTTTAGGAAGAAAGCCCATTAATCCACTACCAAAAAATCATAGTCATCAAAACCCCTATGGAATAGAGTTCTACTCTGACACAAAAATGGATTCTAGGAATTCAACTCAATTCAACAACGACTGTAGTTGGGTTTTGGCATGCTGTCACTCTTTTTTTCCTTCCACAAAGAAGGCGTGCTGGTAGCATCCTCTGTAGAGACTTGCACTGCTAATTCAGAGGTTAATTCTCTGGTGGTTCAAAGCTATTATGATTTCCAAAGGAGAAAGATGGCCATCTCTTCTCACACCATTCATAGTCTCTGAAACTCACTAGAAGGTCAACTATGCTTCAGTTTCTAACTCAAAAGCAATAGATTAAAACTGTATCCTGCCCCCCAGCCCCAATATATATGAGTGCATTTTAGCAAGGTCACTCTATATTCAATTTCAATGACCAGTAACCACTCTCCAGGGAATGCAAATCAGCTGTCAGAGACCTCTCCAGAATGTTAAAAAGCCAGAGTGTCAGTCTAAAGACTAAGATGATCCAGATCATGCTCTTCTCGATTGCTTGCTATTCATCCAAGAGTTGGACAATGACTAAGGAGGAGATCATACTAGGAAAAATGGAAGGACAGCATAGAAGGGGAAGACCCTAAATGGGATGAATTGACACAATAACTGCAGCAATGGGGGTAGGTGTGTCAGAGATGGTGAGGTTGGCAAGGGATAGAGCAGGGTTTAAAGGCCCTCTATGAGGTAGATTGATTCAGTGACTGGGATTATTGGCATAGGAGTGTTAGAGATGGTGAGGTTGGCAAGGGATAGGGCAAGGTTCAGATATAAGTTCTCTAGGAGTCGTTGTCAACTTGATGGCACATAACAAGGCCAAATTCCCGTGGGAAATCACAAACTGAGAATAAAGAAAAAAGCACCTTCCCCCCAAATAGCAAGCAAATGTTTCTTTAATATAATCAAGTTCAAGGGCAAAAATAAAAGTATGTGAGTGTGATTAATGATATACAGACAAGACAAAGTAATTATTAGTAATGTAACTACATGTCTCTGTTTTCCTATTCCATTTGTTGTTTTATTAATAAGAATTAAACTGATGGTTGTTGTTGTTGTTATGAGCCATCGAGTGGCCTGCAACTCATAGCGACCCTATGTACAACAGCCCTAAACTCTACTCTGTCCTGTGCCAATCGCACTGTCTCTGACACTCCCATCCCGATTATCCCAGTCACTGAATCAATCCACCTCATAGAGGGCCTTCCCCTCCACCCTACCAAGCATGATGTCCTTCTCCAAGGACTGGTCTTTCCTCACAACATGTCCAAAATATGTTAGACGGAGCCTCAGAATCCTTGCCTCCAAGGAGCCACCCGGTTTAACCCTCTCCAGGACAAATCTGTTTGCTTTCCTAGCAGTCAATGGTATTCTCAATACTCTTCTCCAGCACCACAGCTCAAAGGCATCAATTCTCCTTCTATCCTCCTTTGTCATTGTCCAACTCTCTGATGCATAACAAGTGATTGCGAAGACCATGGCTTGTATCAGACGCACCTTAGTCTCCAGGGAGACATCATTGCTCTTCAGTACTTTGGAGAGGTCCCTAACAGCAGATTTTCCCACGGCAATGCACCTTTTAATTTCCTGGCTGATGGTACCAAGACTGTAGACTGTGGACCCAAATGATGGAGTTTATTTAAATTATCTATAAAATAAGTCCTATTTTGTAATTTGATAGACTTGAAATAATAGCTAAGAATGCAATGGCCGAAGAGAGCTATCATATGGGGAAGCAAATGTGAAAATACAACTCTAGTGATACTCTTTGTTTCAATGAAAAGACATATAGGAAAGATGCAAATATATTTAAATTTAAATTATATTTATTAAATTATAAATTGAAATATATTTAGAGGTGGCCTAGTGATAAGCAGCTGTGTTGCAATCCCGAAGGCACATGGTTCTAGGCCACCAGTTGCTCCAACTTAGAAGGATGGGAAATGGGAAATCTCCTCCCGTGTGATTATTGACTGCCTCTGAAAACTTGCCAGAGAGTCAGCTATGGGTCGGTTCCAACTTGAGGGTACACAACAACAACAACAAAGCACTGTAACACATTCAGTTAGCAAATCTGAAATCTAAAGCTAGGATTTACTGATATTTACCATGTTCTGAAAAAATTCATGTGGTTTATTAAGTCATGTACCTACCCAACATTAAGCAATTACCTACAGAGTATGAAGGGAATAGATTTTGAAACAAAAAGTCATTGCCTTCAAACACTATTCTTTATTATTGGAGAGAAAAAGAACAGTAAAAGTACTGCACAGTTATTTATCTACATATGAATTTTGAAGCAGTGCTTCAGACAGTGTTTCTAGAGAATTGTTAGCTATCCATTTGCATTCAGTAGAAACTGACTTAAGGAGAAAAGGACACATTGCTAAGTTCAAGGCCTACAGACAGATACATGTAAGTACTACTGAGACACTTCCAATTTTCTACTTGAATTACTAATCACAATTTATAGCATCCATTCTAAGATTCATTTTTCCTCATTAATATTAGTTTAAAATGTTAACAAATTACTAATCGTTGTGAATTGCTGAGTTTTTCAACAATAGATAGGGCCCTTGCTTTATCTTTGTTCATCATCAGATAGGATATACTGAGCCCATTGTTACAGTTACTGTGTCTTCCCTAAGGGTATTCTTTTCTTTCACTGACTCTCCACCATTTTCAAGCATGATGCCGTGTTACAAGGACTGATCCTTTCTAACAATATGAATATGAAAATGAATGAGAATATGAAATGAAACTTCATCATCCTTGCCTCTAAGGAACATGTTGACTGCACTTCCTCCAAGACAGATTTGTTTGTTCTTTTGCCAGTCCATAGGCTATTCAGTACTCCTCTCCAACACCATATCTCACAGACATTTTTCTTTTCTCATCCTTAGTTCCTGTTCAACTTTAAGATGCACAGCAAGTAACTGAGAAGACCATGGTTTGGATCTCACACACTTTCGTTTTTTAACCAATATCATTATTCTTTAGCACTCTGTAAAAGTCCTTGGTAGAAAATTTTCCCAAATTACCACTTAGATTACATAAAAGTATTACGGGGGATTACCTCCCAACTATTCAATTTTTAAAAGATAAAATTTTAAATTGAATTCATAATTTCTACAAGTCACGCTGTAGAAATATAGAATCATGGCTATTCTTTTCCTAAACAAAATATCAGATAATCCCTTAAAAGAGATTTTACATTCCATTATCTCACTGTGCAATATTTGTTGTTGTTGTTGTTGTTGCTGTTAGGTGCCATCAAGTCATAGACGACTCATAGTTACCCTTTGAACGAAAGGCCTGAGCACTGTTCATACATAGAGTTTCCGGAGGCAAGCCATTTCGGAAGAGGATGCCGCTCCTGCTTCCAGGCTTGATTTAGTCGGGAAGCTCCAGCCAACACTGTCCACCATGGTACCCTTTGCCACGCTTGGCACATCAGTGTCCCAGTGTTCAGCATCACAGCAACTACGAGTTACCTGTACAGCAAGCATGGGTGTGCATATATACACCTGCATTTCTTTTCCCTAATTTATTTCTGTTCTCCATATTTGAATCAATGCAAACTGATTATGTGATATAGTCTCTTTTTAATACCCAATCTTTCTTTGTGAACAACTCTGTAATACCTTTGTTCTCCCTGTCCTTTTCTTTACACTTGCATAAGTATAAACAACCATGTAATAGGTCCATTATATATTTCCTCATTTGTACTAATAAAATTATCATCTTTGAGTACAGCGTTTCAGATTTATCTAATTTTGTTCTTTAGCTGTCCAATCTAAAGTCACCACCTCTTCAGTTGTATCTCCCTCAATCTTAAGTACATTATAAATGCCACTGAGGCAATAACATCAAAGTATATTTAGTGCAGAAGCCACTAGTGAGTCTTCATACTTATGTGGTGGAAAAATATGAGATCTATGCAAAAATACTCTTGTATTTATTGATGGTCCTGGTGACCACAACATCAAACTTCCCAGATTCAGTATCATGATCAGGTACTCAGCCCTTCATCTTTAATCTACCAGTGCTACTCAAGTCAATAAAATATTTCATCCACTCTCACTTTTTCTTTGCAGTAAAAGTGTCTATTACTTTGTGGTAAACCTTAAATGTTCTTTTCTATTGAGACTACAGGTCCTCTTTTTTTTTTAAATTGAGATTTTTATGAAAGTTCATAGAGAACTTGGATTTCCATTCATTCATTGTTGCACATTTTCCTCCCTGTCCCCCTCCATTCCAGCTAGCTCTTTTCTATGCAAAAAGCAAACAACTCTTTCATTGTTATATAGAACCCAGAACCCCCCCACCCCTCCCCCAGTCCACTGTACTGTGCAGCTCTTATTCTGGACTCTTGACATTCCAATAATACCTAATTGTATATTCCTTTTATAGAGTTCTCTCCCTCATCTGTTTCAATGTTGTGTGAACTTTTTGTCCCCTCTTTTCTTAGTTTCTTCCCACCCCCCATGTCAGTTCTGTTTTATAACAGTAGCATTATGCAGTATTTGTCTTTTTTTGTGATTGAGATATTTCATGCAGCATAATGTCCCCCATAGTAACCCATTTTATATAATATTTCATAACTTCTTTGTTTTTCAGTGCTGTGTAATATTCCATTTTGTGAATATACCACAGCTTCTCTATCCATTTGTTTGTTGATGGGCACTTCGGTTATTACTAACACTTTCCTATTGTGAAAAGCAATGGCAATAAACATGCGTGTGCATATATCTGCTTGGGTGGCAGTTTCGGCTTCTTTAGGGTATATTCCCAGTAATAGAATTGTTGGGTCAAATGGTATTTCTATTTCCAACTTTTTGAGAAAGCGCCATACTGCCTTCCAGAGTGGTTTCACCAGAGAGCATATGTCCTCTTATTAATTACAAAGACTGTTTATTAGATAATGAACCTAATTACAGTTTCAAATAAAAGTGTATTTTCTATTTTCTCTTAACATTATTGGTACCAGTCATATTAACTCCTCATTAAGTTAAAACAAAAGATCTACATTATTAACCAAGAATTTTCAAAATAATAAGAAGAAAAACTATCATATTTGTGCTGCAATCCCAAATGCAAATGATTCAAATCTAACAGCTGCTCTGTAAGGGAGAGACAAACATTTTCCTCCTGTGCTATTAAACTGTCTCTGAAAAACCCAAATGGAGGGTCAGCTATGGGTCAGTTCAGACTCCATGGTATATAACAACAACAATAATCTTAAATTATAAATTATTCCTACAAATATCAAACCTACTTGTTGAATATGGCTCCAATTTTGGATCTTAATTTCTCTGATTTTTCAGATAAATCCTCCAGCTTCAGTTATTTTAATTATCATTTCCATATCACCAAAATTAAGCTACTCTCTACTTAGATTATTAATCTTTTCTCCATCTATCATGATTTTGCCCATTGGTTCAATAGTGAGAATTTTTTCCTTTCATGATACAGAGTTGTAATCAGTATCAATGATTATAGTCTTCAATCTTCTTCAGTGTTTCAAGTTGTCTTCACTTGACAAGGCTGTGTATAAGCAAGGCTGTGTCATCTGCTTACACAGATTATTGATTAATCTTTTCCAACCCTGATGCCACATTCCTCTTCATATAGTCCAGCTTCTTAATGATATGCTCAGCATATGAAAGTAGGTTTGAAGAGTGTGCAATCCTGATTAACATCTTTCCTAATTACCAACTATGAAGTGTTCCCTTGGTCTATTCAGACAGTTAACTTCTCCATTTGTGCATAGGTTTTACATAAGCATACATAAATATTCAGGGATTTCTATTCTTTTCAGTGCTATCCATGTTGCAATTAGCAAATAATTATTGGAATCATCTGTCTATTTCCCTGCCTCCTTTATCTCATTTACTTTTTCCAAAATATTTTCTGATTTTGGACTCTTATGTAAAGGAGATTCCTTTCTTCCAGGAATATTTCAAATTAATTTAACCTGTCACCCACTCACTAGTATAAATTCAGACCCCAACTAGTTCCACGAATACATTTTTACCACTCAAATTTCACTCTCCATATTTACTATTTCATTAATATAATAAATGCCTTCTTTGTTTTCATGAACAAAGACAGTAGCCCAAACTTGCACTGCGTCAAAGTAGAAATTATGCAAAGAAAGGACGTGAAAGGTGTCGGATTTGATATCAATCTTTTGATTAACACACTGAACTATTTTAAGATTAAAATTACTTTGTTTCAGGTATTTTAGACAGGTTATACCAAATGATAGGCAAAACCAAAATTGTCTACCCTATTGTTGGTTAGGGCCATCTGACTCACAAAGGCCCCACATGACAGGCAGAAAAGCATCTTGGGACTGTTTAGGCTGTAAGCTTTTTACAGGAGCAAATGATCAGATCTCTCACCCAAGAGTCACTGGACAGACTCAAACTGCCAACCTTCCAGTTAACAGTCAAGCAAGTATACTGCAACATCAGCGATTCCTGGTGTGCAGGTTAGAGGAATACATTTATAAGAACAGAACAATATGAAAATGGTTTATGCAGGTTTACTAACTTTGACAACTTCTTAGAAATAATAATGTAATAGCTACAATAAGAGAGGCATCATGTCTAAAGATTATTCTATAACTAACTGGTAAAAGCCTTTAAATTAGTTTTAAAAATAGTTTTTAAAAAAGATGTGTGATACCAATAAATACTCAATATTACAGATTTAGAAAGCATATTATTCTGCTTCTGTTCATACTTGATTGGAAGTACTAAAAGGTAAGATTTGTCCTGGAGATAAGGTTGTTAAAAGGAAAATTTGGTAGGGGTGCTGGAGCTTAGTCTAAGGGAAAGATTAAGTCCCACCCAATACTCTGAGGAGATTTGCATTTGAATGGATTTGTAGATAATCCTAGGGTTTATTAATAAAGAGATTCACATTTGAAAAAAGGCAAGAAGGAGAAAAGAGGGAAAGGAGGGAAGGGGGAAAGAAAAAAGCTAATTTTTTAAAACTGGGAAAAGTGGTTTGGTTTCTGAGGCAGGGTAAAGTTGGTACCTTTCAGAGCCCACTTCCAGGACCTGAAGTTAAAGGGATCTGGTGAGTATGTTCACTACTAGTGATCACGTGGAATCACCACAGTGGAAGTAGGAGGCTTACATCAATGAAGTGACAGGCTGAGCTTGGATGTGTTTTTCCAGTACTGTCTACCTAGCATGCAAAGATATACAGATACATGTAAAAGGATTGCTGGCTTGAGGAGCAGGAAGTAATGAGAACTCCTGGCTTATTGACTTGACCCACATGAAGGTAAGGCTGACTGAAGGGACCAGCAGGTGTGGAACAAAGGGAGGAGTGTGGATTCTTGAGTTTACAGCTGATGCCCATATGGACCTAGTCACTGATGGCTGGGGATGAGCTGACCAAAGCTAAATCGATAAAGACATGATCCATTCTGTGAGCTAGTACTGATTGTTGCAACTTGACGGCTTGATCTGGACCTGACTTGGCTTGTGGATACAGTTGCTCAAAGTTTCCAAACTGAACTGAAGGTTCTTCAGCAAAAGAGACATGCTTGTTCCCTCAGAGTACTGGTTTGATGTTGTTGTTGTTGTTAGGTGTTGTCGAGTTGATTTCGGCTCATAGCAAAACTATAAATAATAGATGTGAACACTGTCCTATCCAATGCCATCCTCACAATCTCTCACATACTGAAACACACTGCTGTAGCCACTGTGCCAACCTACCTGGTCGAGGGTCCTCTCTTTCACTACCTCTCCACTCTCCCAAGCATGATGTCCCTCTCCACTCAATAATTTCTCCTGGCAGAATACCTAAAATACGTGAGACAAAGCTTCATCTTCTTTGCTTCCAACGAGAACCCTGGCTGCATTTTCTTCAAGACATAGCTGTTTGTTCTGGCAGTCTATGGTATCTTCAGAACTCTTCTCAAACACCACAGTTCAAACGCATCATTTTTTCTTCTGCCATCCTTAGTAATTATCCAGCTCAATTGGTTTGATAGGAATAGGAAAATCAGAAACAGTTATCTAAAGTGGGGACATTAAGGCATGGGGATGAAGGAACTGGCTCGTATCTTTCACAAGCAAGTAAAATCATTGTAAGGAGGAAAACAATATACACAAACAAAATACAATATAAATGAAAGACTGTACAAAGCAAAATGCACATGCACAAAACACAACGTATATGAATGACTGTATACAAACCAATAAATAAAGGCATAAAAAATAAGTTGGAATTCATGTTGTTTTTTTTTTTGTTTGTTTTTTTAATTTAGGTTGTTTATTTTTCATCTCAATGAACATCTACAGAGATTTTGGGATTCCATTCATTCATTGTTGCACCCTTCTCCCAGCACAAACCCCTCCCCCCTCCCCCCCAATTTGCTCCTCTCCTTGAA
>NW_006399834.1:13211384-13252321 GCF_000299155.1 Elephantulus edwardii | reverse complement strand
CACTTTGTCTATTATAGTGTAGAGGTTAGGAACCACAAGATGTAGAGGCTCAGCTATGTCATTTACTGTTCTTAAGTCGTGGAGCAAATTCCATCTACCACTGGGTTGTTTTACAACTCAAAATTCCACATGCAAGGCAGACGTGAAGTAAGGAACTGCTTATGAGATTTTCCATCCATTCCAACAACTAAGAAATAGTGAGAAGAGTTGGGACCTCAGAAGGCGTTTAGGACCAATTAGTAGGCTCTGTGTCCAGGGGGAAACGAATATACTTATAATGTTAATGCTCACCCACAGCTCTTCTGGGAGGATCTAAATCAGTATTTCTCTTTTCTATTGAATTTATTTCTGCCCAAATTGTTATAGTTTCTTTTCTTTTAAAAGTTGTCCTTTTTTCTTGCTCCTCTTTTTCTACTTGTAATTGGTGAATTAAGTAATCAATTATCAGTCTTTCTTCACCTTTTTCTTATTTATTTTATACCGGTTTACTTACAAAGTTCATATAGATTGTTCTTCACATTGGCTCTATCCTTGGTAGTTTCAATTGTTTTTTGTTACTATTGCATTTAGTTCTGCCCTAATTTTTATCTTTGACAGACAAGCATTTTACTGAAAGGAGCAGATGAAAGACATTTCCCTTATAAAAATTACCAATACATTCACTGTTCTCCCCCCCATGTTAGTACTTGTGTCTTGTCCCTTCTCTTTCCCGGCTACATCAGCATTCCTTGCATGCCTTCCTACCTGGTGCAGCATCTCCCTTCTCTTAACATTTCTTCATATGATGTCTTGCACCATGCACTGCTGTTGGTCTCTCACACAGATGCTTGTCTCACTTTTAGGAGGATATCAGTTCAAATATCATGTAAGAGCTTCAAAACAAATACCCTGGCCCAGAAGTCCGCACGAGGAACAAGAAGGAGTCTGCAGTCCTTGGGCAAGGCTGGGAGGCTAGGCTGGGAGGCTGAGTGCCTCATGAGAGAGAAGTTCAGCGGAGCAAGGAGGCACCAACTTCAGGGAAAGATTTTTCATTTTTTCTCCTGAGGCAGCACTGTAAAAAGGTCCTAGACCTCCCCAAACCCCACCCCCTAGCCCCAAATATAATCCACTCTACAACCCTCATTGCATACTCCTACGATAAAAATAATGCCCTAAAGGAATTCATGTTTTAAAACCTGTTCTTGTAGAGTGAGTGCACCTTCTTAAAACTGCAAATATCCCTGAGTAAGAAACAGACACGTCACATTTGAGAAGGTTTTCCTCCAAAACAAGGTTCATTGTCTCATGATTAGGATGAAGAAAGTAGACACAGGTCTAGATTCCTGAGGCAATGAAAAAAATGCACCGGTGCAACTGCTGCTGCTGCTGTCTTTAGGTGACACAGAGTCAGTTCTAACGCAAAGAAAGACAGACACAGAAGAAAACTCTCTTAGTCTTGTGTCATCCTTACAATCAGTGTCATTTTTTAAAACCACTTTTGCAGCTTCTGTTCAACTCTATCTCATTGAAGGACTCTTTTCTTTCTACCTTATGAAGTATAATGATATTATCCGTGGAACGGCCTATCCTGATAACATGTCTAAAATAAACAAGCTGAAGTCCATTATCCTTACTACTAAGGAGCATTCTGGCTGTACATCCTCCAAGGCAGATTATTTTCATCCTTCCGGAGGTCTACGGTATACTAAATAGTCCTTATAAACACTGTAACTCAAAGGCATGTATTATTCTTTAGATTTCCTTATTCATTGTCAAGTTTACATATGAGAGATTGAAAATGCCATAGCTTGAGCCAGGCATATTTTAGTCTTCACTGAAATCTTTTTGTTTTAGCAATTTAAAGAGGTATTTGGCAGAGTTGTTTAATTCACTGACTAGTCTTCTATGGGCAGTGATTGTATTATAGGGAACAACTAAAATGAAATTGTTAACAATGTCAATATTTTCTCCACTTATCAAGATTTTCTTAATAGTCCAGTTGTGAAAATATTTGTTTTCCTTATGTGAAGGTATAACTCATACTGAAGCTGTAGTCTTTGAATTCTATCAGTAATTGCTTTTAAGTCCTTTTCATCAGCAGCAAGCAAGGTTATGTCATGTACATGTGACAGATTGTTAATAAGCATTCTTCACGTACTGATGTCATATAGTCCAGTTTCTTGGATTATTAACTCAGTATACTATACCCTATTTTTAATAATTATTTGGTCAATGTATAAAACTGATATAATGCATCATTTTCCTCATAACAAGGCAATGTGTTTAGATGCAGGTAGACAGATGATGCACTTTAATCACCCTCTTAAAGATTTACCATGGTAAGGATAATATAGTTTGTTATGGCACTATAATTTTCCTAAATTAAGAATGACAAAATTTAGAGTTGGGAAAGACAGTAGTAATACAGAGCTTTGAACCATATGCAATTAACATAAAACACGTATTCACTTATTAAATGTACTTATTAAGCGTTTCCTAAGTGCAAGCCAAAGCAGAAATTGCTCAAGTTAAATTACATTTGTGCTCTGTCTTTAAGGCATTATGCTCACCTGAGGAGATGAGTAAAGAGAACATAAGTATTAGAGTGAAAGTGCCATAAGTAGGGAGATACAAGATATTCTAATGACATAGTTCAGAGGGAGCTGTGCTTCAAACCCAAAGACAGTGTTTCTCTTGTGGTTTGAATCCCACTAGTAGCTCCATGGGAAATGAGTCCCCTCCTCCAGTATGATTTACAGCCTCAGAAACTCAATGAAAGGTCAGATATGAATTGATTCTGATTTGACAGCAGTGAGTTTTGGTGGACTCGGGGTGTTGGGGGTTTTTTTCTTTTAAATCAAGTACCAATCGAAAGATTAGACAATCACGTTCATACATAAGCATTTTGGAGGAAAGGTTTGGTGATTTACTTTTGGAAAATCAACTATTAAAAATCCCTACAGAGGCCTGCTCTGACACAAAAAGATTTCCATGCGCTGGATTTCGTTTGGCTGCAATATTCTGTTTGTAATGAAGTCTTAGAAAATTTGAGATGTATTTTTAATGATAGCAGCATTTTTAAAAGTGGTATTATCCAGGTAAAGGAGATAGGTGTGTGAAGAGGCAATTGACCTATATTTTATAATGAATTTTAAAACATTCTACATGAAAAAATATTCAGTTGAAAATAATGTCAACTTTCCATTTGAAACTGGGGTATGTAGCTGTTTCTTATGCTTAGAGAGAAAATAGAATGCCACTTAAAATAATATTCAAATATACCTCAGGCCAAACATCTTTCTGAGATTCATGTGCAATTATTTATTTGTTGCTTGGCACTGTGTCTTATCACCAGCCAACACACCTGTTACACTATAATATTTACATAGAAAAATGATGCTGTTCTACTGAGGAATCTTGCTACCTTCTGAACCGCCTTAGATGTTTCAAAATGATGATAATTGATTCATGTGTGTTTAGATCTAAAAATAGTTTATCCCATTCTTGTATTTCCTTAATATTGTCTGCATCCATTTTTCCACTCACCCTTAGTGTCAGAAATTGTATTTTTCCCCAGTCTCATGAATTTCTGTTATCCAGCTTATGTTATCCAGTTTATGATACTTCAAGAGTTCTGAACTAGGTAGTACAAATATAAATATATTTCCATCATACAGTATTATTTTGCTGTCAGGAACTATTATACTTTTTTTGTATTATTGTAGTCAGACTCATGACTCAGCTGAGATATAGACAGAGTTAGATGTTGAGGTCAAGAACACTCAAACAAAGAGCTCAAATTCTGCCTTCGAGTTGGAACTAACTTATAACTGGCCCTCCATTGAGTTTCCAAGGCTGTAAAATAATCAAGCCACCACGTCTGCGAAACAGATTATCTAGCAAACAAATTTGTTAAATTTAAATGAAACTACACAGCTAAAGCAATTAGCCTATTACCTAATACCTAAGAGAAACTTCACAATTTCTAACACAGGTAAAACTATTCTGTGTTCCTTAAATGTAAAGATCAGCTATAAAAATTCAAGTAAATAAGTACATTGATACACTCAGGTATGTCCTTATCTGTCAGAAATATCTTCTCAAAGGAAGCCTACAAGAAAATCTTGAAGTATAGTCTGGCAATCTATAAAATTCATCTAGTGAAACATTTTTTGTTATTTAGCATAATTTGTTAAGCAGGCATCATCTATCTTCACTAACGGCATATAAATCACAAATATGTTTCTGTTTCTAGAGGGATAACCTTAAGACATATTTATTACCTCTAAAACAAAAGTAATTTTAATGCAATAAAATTAAATTAATGAATGAACAAATGGTTACAATAATGTTTTTAAAGTGCTGTCTCTGGGTATATTTTTATTTTGTTTTAAGGATCAGACATTACTACACAATTTTTTATTCTAATTGTGGAGACTGTGTAGATGAAAGATGGTAGGATTTAGTGAGTGTGAGGATATAGTAAGATAGTTGTGCTAATGATTTTTTAAGCAATAATATTATATCAAATAAGACAGTATCCCATTGGACCATTGTATGTAAAATTTCAATAAGCCCAAGGCAATACCTTGTGAATTCGTTTTTTTCACTCAATATTCAATAAAAATAATATACTAGTATTACTGTCACTTATTAAAACACAAAACACCTACTTAAGAGAAGCAGATTTATCACTATGCCAGAAAGTTAATTGCTTGTTATGCTGTGTTAAGAAAAAAATGTGAATTCTATCTCCTACTGTTTTTAGCACTGAGTGAAAGGATTTAAACACTTCTTATTTTGTTTCCTTTTGAAATAAGCCGATATCCTTCCTAAACAGAACAAAAAAAAATCTTCTTCTGAAAGATAAATTTCAGTTTTTATTTGATCAGTATAATGTCTAAAAATGGAAAATAGGTTTCTAAAGACATTTTAAAGAACGAGCAAAGTAACAAATCTTTAAACTGTAAAATTTTAAGCAACAAAGACTTTAAATTCTAAAAAAGTGCAACAGGAACTTTGTCATACACATACTATTTTGGCATAATAAGATAAAGGAGCATTTAGCTTTGTCATTTGTATTTAAAGTCACAACAATCAAACTTCATCAAACATGTAAGCTCTATTACTGATTTTGGGATATAAAAATCTAGCTATCAGAGGAATAGAGGAAAAGGCCATAAGCTCCATCAATACCTTCCCTCTAGATCAATCTTGACAAGGTGCTTCAAACCCCACCATCATTCTAACCCACCTCTTCAGAGGAGGAGATTCTTCCCATCCATCTATTTGGGCTTCCCAGCTATCTTGAAGGTCCCCTCTGTCTCAACTCTCTAGTCTTGCTTCTACTGTCTTTTTACACAAGTTTAAATCATTACACTGTCTCAAGTCTACAGTCTCCACTCAACCTCTTACATATCTATAAAGGTAATACTATTGAAGATCATGCGAACTTCTCAATTAAGGAAGAAACTAATGAATCAATGAGGCGCACCAGACAAAATGTATCAGTATGTCAAACACAGCAAGATACAGGAGGGACTAACGTGGACAAAATGTGGGATGACAACCACAAGCATATACCTTTCATTTCACTATCTCCAGGAACAGAAACATAGAATAGATGTTAAGTGAACAAGTGCTGGCATTAATAATCTAGGATACCACTTTCAAAATTATCCTCAAAAAATTTATTTGCATACATGCAAACTGACTTTATAAAGAATCACAGTGAATCACAGCTCTTTCACCTGTAATGTGAAACATTATGTTTTTTTAAATTCTACATTAGAATCCCAAACAGGTGTATATAGTAATTCTGTGGTTTACCTGGTCAAGAGCATTAAGTGATGAGGATAAAGAATTATATAGTGATCAAAAACATTTTCCATCAGAGTGAAAAGAAAACCTACTGACCAGCAAAAACATTTGGCAATACCACTTCAGACAGGGCCTCATAGAAAAAGTTTACAGAATCCTACAGGGCCTCCACAAGAAAAAGACTGACAACACAATTACAACATAGACAAAATATGTGGTATAAAGTTTTTCATAGAGGAAGATACTTGGATGGCAAACAGACACAGGAAGAAATGCTCAAAATCACTGGCAATAAATGAAATGAAATCAAACCTACAATGAGTCTCACACAAGTAGCAGGGGCAAAGTTTAACAGAATAGCAAGTAATCAATGTTGGGAAGGACGTGGACAGATAGGAACTCTTATACACTGTTGGTGGGATTATGATATAACCACTTTGGAAGGCAGTTTAGCATTTCCTCAAAGAGCTGAACATAGAAATTCCATAGAACCCAGTAATTCCACTGGTTGGAATATACCCTGAGAAAATAAGAACTGAGGCACAAATACTTGTACACCAATGTTCATAACAGCATCATTCACCATCTCAAGAACATGGAAATAGCCAAATGTCCAATCACAATCGAATGGGTTGAGAAATTATGGTACATTCACATGATGGAATACTACACAGCATGCAGGAGCAACAATTTTGAAAATCACTACCTAACTTAGAAGAGACTGGAGAGCATTATGCTAAGTGAGCTGACGTAGTCCCATAAGGACAAATACTATATACAACCATTATTGTAGAAACATAACAAGTAAAACTAGTGTATGAAGATCAAAGGAGGTGGGGGGACCAGAGGAGTCAGAATCAGGGGGTGTCTAATCATAGGGTCACACAATTTGATGGTTGGAGTGAAGGGAAGATTAAGGAAATAGGAAAGCTATGGTGTGAAAAACAATGTATATGGACTTTGTAAGTAAACCAATATAAAAAAATTATGTTTTTTAAAAAAAGAATTACACAGTAGTGTGGGTTGTAGAGTGTATGATGCAAAACACAATGATGCCTAGATGGCTCTCATACTAAACAACAAATGAATAGTAACATTCTAAATACTGCCCAAAACCAAGTAGAAGCACTCCACAGCTATTTGAAGATGTACTAATGAACTCTCTACTAACTATAAATCTTTTAAAAAGAACATGACACAATATCTGAACAGTATGGTTAAATCGAATACTTAAGCCATGCCTGAAAAAATATGCAAACTACTTCAATATCCCTCACTAGTCACTTGCTTACAATCTTAAAATAGGAAAGTTCATCAATTTTTATTTCCTAGTTACCAGTAAAGTTTGCACTTAGTTTAGGTACATTTTTTTTAAAAAGTGCTGATGTATATAATACTCTTGTTATCATGTTTTAATATAACAGATTTACCAAGAAGAAACATTTCCTGTTAATTATTGCTTCAATATAATCTTATGCACACTTCTCAATATTTTTGCTACAGGTTTTGAAAGGAAGGTTAAAACATCTGGCTTTTATAAATCAAAAAGACACAAAAGGTACAAATTGATAGGAGAATAAAAGCACACTTAAAGTATAAAAAGGCAATGCTTTCCTAGAATTCTTCATGGTAAAACATACACTGTAATTATTTTCCTACATTCAGCATGACACCAATGGGTGCTAAATATTCATTCATGGAAAAAATCTGAACCTGAAACTATTCATCTTTTAAAAAAAATAGCTGACATGCTGCATAAACAGAAAGTTTGTGTAGTTTTTTTTAAATAAACAATACACCAAGTGCACTTTGATTTATTATGCAATTTATCTCTATCTCTCTGCTATACATAATTCAGATCCACATAGGACAGTTCCTATACCATTAATATTTTCCAGCTCTTTTTGGCTTTAAGGCTATGATCATTTTTAAATGTTTTCAAATGTATGCCATTTATCATTAGTATTATAGTGGCATCATTGCTATTTTAAACTCCCATTTCTGGGAGTTTATAACTTGGCACATAAAACTTGCCAGATGATGATGATGAAACTTAGTTTATAATACCCCCATTCTAGAATAATTTTTCAACAGAAAAAGTAAAATGAAAGCAGTAATTTCCTATCTCAAAATATCTTAAAGGTTTTTAAACTGTTTTTATACATATGAAATTATTAAAAATAAAGTTACAATTTATTTGGTTTCTTTCTCTCCAATTTTTGTCTAGGCATTGAGAAAAAAATCAGAACAAATCATTGTTTTTTTCCAAACAATAAGAATTTCCAATATTGTTTAGAAAAAAATATTCCTCTCTCTGGTAGGAATTTTCTCTTAGTAAAATTACATGAGGAATAATAACATCCTTTCTTACGATTAAGTAATTATACATGACCTAAATCATTATTACCAAAGAGTTATTAAGTAAAGGATCTATTCTAACAAAACTGTATGTTGATTTATTTAAGTAGAGAACCCTTGAAACAAGATCAACTCTTTAAATGTACTCTAGAAACAACTTTTCATCTTTAAGTGAAACATTGGAAACTGTTTCTATATTTTCAATCAATAGGTTTTTTTAGGAAGAATATTAAATGATCCAGGAAGTATTAAAAGAATATGGAAGGAATATACTGAGTCATTGTATCAAAAGGATTGGCAGATACAGAAGAATTTAATGAAATAACATATGAGCAAGAGCCTATGGTGATGAAGGAAGAAGTTCAAGCTCCTTTGAAGGAAATAGCAAAAAATAAGGCCCCAGGAATAGATGGTATACCAATTGAAGTATTTCAGCTAACAGATGCTGCCCTGGATGTGCTCACCAAGTTGTGCCAAGAAATCTGGAGAACGACTTGGCCAACTGATTGGAAGAGACCTAGATTTGTTCCCATTCCAAAGAAGGGTGACCAAACTGAGTGTGGAAACTACAGAACAGTGTCATTGATTTCACATGCAAGCAAGATTCTACTGAAGATTATCCAAAAACGACTGGAACAGTACATCAGCAGAGAACTGCCAGAAGTCCAGGCTGGGTTTAGAAGGGGTCGTGGTACTAGGGATATTGTAGCTGATATTAGATGGATCTTAGCTGAAAGCAGAGAATACCAGGAGAATGTCTATCTGTGTTTCATTGATTATGCAAAGGCATTTGACTGCGTGGATCATAACAAACTGTGGCTGACTCTGAGAAGAATGGGAATTCCAGAACATTTTTTTGAGCTGTGGTGCTGGAGAAGAGTATTGAGAATACCATGGACTGCTAAGAAAACAAACAGATTTGTCCTGGAAAGGGTTAAACCGGGTGGCTCCTTGGAGGCAAGGATTCTGAGGCTCCGTCTAACATACTTTGGTCATGTTGTGAGGAGAGACCGGTCCTTAGAGAGGGACATAATGCTTGGGAGGGTGGAGGGACAGCACAGGAGAGGAAGGCCCTCTATGAGGTGGACTGATTCAGTGACTGGGATAATTGGGATGGGAGTGTCAGAGACAGTACAATTGGCACAGGACAGAGCGGAGTTTAGGGCTGTTGTACACAGGGTCGCTATGAGTCACAAGTGACTCGACAGCACATAACAACAACAACAATGAGAAACCTATGCTTGGAACAAGAGGAAGTAGTCAGAACACAGCAGGGCAACACTGCATGGTTCAAAATTGGGAAGTGTGTACACCAGGGATGTGTCCTGTCTCCATACCTGTTCAACCTGTATGCAGAGCAGATTATCTGAGAGGCTGGTCTCTGTGAGGAGAATTGTGGCATCAGGATTGGTGGAAGATCTATTAATCTGCGTTATGCAGATGACACAACCCTACTTGCTGAAAACTGAGGAGGACCTCATGCACTTGCTGCGAAGGGTCAAGGACTGCAGCCTTCAGTATGGACTGAGGCTCAATGTCAGGAAGACAAAGATTCTCACTACTGGACCAATTGGTAGCATCAGGATGGATGGCGAAGAGATTGAGATTGTTCACAGCTTCAGTTTGCTCGGCTCCACGGTCAACACTCTTGGCACCAGCAGTCAGGAAATCAAAAAATGTATTGTGATGGGAAAGTCTGCTGTTTGGGACCTCTCTAAAGTACTCAAGAGCAACGGTGTCTCTCTGGAGACAAAGGTGTGCCTGATACAGGCCATGGTTTTTGCAATCACTTGTTATGCATCAGAGAGTTGCACAATGACTAGGGAGGACAGAAGGAGAATCAATGCCTTTGAGCTGTGGTGCTGGAGAAGAGTATTGAATGTACCATGGACTGCCAAGAAAACAGACAGATTCATCCTGGAAAGGATTAAACCAAGCAACTTCTTGGAGGCAAGGATTCTGGAGCTTTGTCTGACATACTTTGGGCATGCTTCAAGGAGGGACAGGTCTTTGGAGAGGGACATCGTGCTTGGGAGGGTGGAGGGACGGTGCAAGAGGGGAAGACCCTCTCTGAGGTGGATCGATTCAGTGATTGGGGTAATCGGGATGGGTGTGTCAGAGGCAGTGCGATTGGCACCAGACAGATCAGAGTTTAGGGCTGTTGTACATAGGGTCGCTATGAGTCGCAAGCAGCTCAACGGCACATAACAACAACAACAACAACATTATAGCACTGTTGCTGTTGTTGCCGTTATTGAGTCAGAAGTGACCCACAGCAGACCCTCCAACAGTTTTCCAGAGACAGTAACTGCACAGGAGAAGATTATCCATCCTTCTTCCATAGAGCAATCAATCAGTGGATTTGAACCATGTTAGCAGTGCAATTCCTCACCACTAAGCAACCAGGGCTCCCTTATGTCATCCTTTGAACAGAAAAACTGGAAGAGTCTTGTATTCAAATAACTTTAAATATACTCTGAGTTGGTTTTTCTGATGTTGTTGTGGTAAGGAATTGTGCTGCCAAGTCTAAGACATGGAGTTCGAGTCCACCAGCTGATCTGTAGAAGAAAGAGGAATAATCTCCTCCTGTGCAATTACTGCCTCTGAAAACCCACTGAAGGGTCAACTATGGGTTGTTTCCAACTCAACAATATCTAACATCAACAAGAGAATGTCATGACAAAAACACTCAAAAACTGTTGATTGAAGTTATGAAAAGAGTTTCTATGGTTTCATCCAAAAATGAAATCCCATGTTAATCTGATTTACAATATCTGAAAATTCACTGGAGGGTCAGCTATGATTTGGTTCTGACTAGATAGCACATAACAACAACAATCACTATTTTAAAATTATCATGTCTGCACTTCTCCCAATAATTCAATAAAATATGATTCCTAGTATATGTAATAGTGTGAAAAAGTCTCAAAGTTATACAACAAAGTCTCAAAGTTATACAGATAAAATGAAACAACATCTTATACCAGCCTTAATTAATGTAAAGAAAAGCTTCCCAAACGAGTTCTGTAACCTTTATAAAGTCATGTGTCCCAGAACTGGATCTAAAACCCAGGTCTGACTTTAAAACAATGTTCTTTCCTCAATGTCAAATTTCTCTCACACAAAGGCTTATTATGGCTTCTTGTTTGCATAACAGATGCAAAATAGTACTCTGAACACCTTCAAGCTCTTCAGTATTCATAGCTCACTATTGACTTATTTGTTGCATACTCCTCAATGCCCAATTTTAAATGTCTGTGATTAATCATGTACTAAATCCCTAATGGGAGCTCTGGTGGTCTAGTGGTAAGAAGCTGTGCTGCAATCCTGAAGGCACGCAGTTCAAATTCAACAGATGCTTTGTGGGAGAAGGATGGGCAATTTCCTCCCATTTGATTAAGTGCCTCTGAAAACCTGCTGGAGGGTCAGCTATGGGGAAGTACACAACAAAATAACAACTAAAATCTCAAAAAAAAATATGGGATGCATAGTCAACTTTAAAAATATACAGTATATTCACGCTAAATTTGTTCATGTTGACCCATAGCTGACCCACAGGTGGATTTTCAGAGGCAGTTAATCACCCAGGAGGAGAATGTTTATCCTCCCGAAGAGCAGCTGGTGTCTTAGAACCATTAGCCTTCGGGATTGCAACGCAGCTTCTTGCCACTAGGCCAGCAGGTAACAGTGCTAAAAAATGAAAGGTATTAAAAAGATTGAGATACCATCATATATTTGTAAACAAAACAGCTGTTCTCACATAAAAGAATTTACAAAAGTATATTACTTAGCCATTTTGAAAATAGTTAAAATCCAAATCATAACATATTTCCTATATAGCTTTCTTGATACTCCATCAGAGGGCTACAAAATTTCCAATATATGTTCTTTCAAAAAGTTTACTTATCACAATATATCTTTATTTAAAAAAAAATAATACGAAAGCCAACCATTCACTGTTATAATCTTTTTTTTAAGGAGAAACTAATTTTTATTTTGAGAGTGCTACAGGTTTTAAAGGTTGGATTGACATGGTAACTTCAGCAATAGGCTCTAGTTTGTCAGAGATGATGAGGATGGTACAGAATAGGGCAGGGTTCAGGTTGGCTTTTTAAAAGGGTAGCTCTGAATTGTGCTCAGTTTGACAGCACCTAACAATAGCAACATTGGGAGCTCCAGTGACCAAATGGGTAAAGAGTTGCACTGCCAATCCAAATGCTGGTGGTTAAATCCAGCCGCTCCTCAATGAAAGAAAGAGATAATCTCCTCCTAGACAGTTAAATTCTCTGCAAATACTGGAGAGTCAGTTATAAAAGGTCTTGACTTGAGAGAAATGAATTGAATGTTTCAGGGAAAGAAATCACGAACACTCTGGTAGCCTGGTAGGCAGGGAATTGCACTGCTAATCAACAGGCGGTAGCTCTCCAGTTGTTTGAATCAATCAGCACCTCTGTAGGAGAAATCTCCTGCCACCAGATTTATAACCTCAGAACCCAATGGAGGGTCAGTCAGTTCTTACACAACAGTAATGAGTTGAGTTGACAGAAAAAGCATAGCTGAATGGCGGAAGAGGTGGATAAAGGAAGAAGAGTTTGGTGTGAAGCAAAGAAAGGGTATGAGCAGAAGCACAAAGGAAGGGACCACCACAAGCAAACCTGTAAGAAAGCCTTCTGCACACAAGTTGTGCTCATGAGGGAATTCTAAGTCAACTACTGACATGGGAAAGAGGAATAAGCAGCAGTCAATTTGAAACAGTCACTATGATGCTGCAAATTATGCCACTCATTAAAATCATCAAGGTCATAAAAGTCGGGACAGGCTTTAGTGGATCTTCTACATGAAGACAGTCTAGAATATATTACCCAAAATTAGACCCGAAAATCCTACAGATTACAGAATAGTGTTTGATATATTGCTCAAATATAAGTCCCTTTGGTTAGAAATATCTCAAAATACACAATAGCAAAAAATAAATTGTATTAATCATAAAGATGGTGCAGCCATGTTAGTAGAAATCAAGCAAGAGATCAAAATCACATACAGAAACTCAGGTTGGAATCAAAGGTGAACTATTAATTATGAGCACATTTGTTTTTAAAGTGTACAACATTAAAGTTGGAATGAACACTGACTTTAAATATGCTGGCATAGCCTGTGGGCAATGTTTTGCTCTGCTGTACATGAAGTCACCATGAGTTGCAGAAAGCTGAGAAACTACAACAAGCTTGGGGTTTGCTGTGTCAGATGGCTAGATTTTTAAGGTGATTCATGTTTACTACTTGGAGATGACATGTCTGCTGTGAGGAGAGACCGGTCCTTAGAGAGGGACATCATGCTTGGGAGGGTGGAGGGACAGCGCAGGAGAGAAAGGCCCTCTATGAGGTGGATTGATTCAGTGACTGGGATAATTGGGATGGGAGTGTCAGAGACAGCGCGATTGGCACAGGACAGAGCAGAGTTTAGGGCTGTTTTACATAGGGTCGCTATGAGTCGCAGGCGACTCGAAGGCACATAACAACAACAACAACTTGGAGATGACATGTCTGGTCAGGAAAGGTCCATTCTTCCTGGGAAAAATGTGCTTCTCAAATCTTTGGTTGAGTTGCTCCACCTAAGAGCACTCACAGCAAGATGTCAAGTGGTGTATATACCTTATGACCCTATTTGGCCCTTTAAGGCAAGGGTCAGTCTTGTTCATCTTTTAACACTGGTTATTGAAAAACAATTTGTCTTGTACACAATAGGTGCTATTTAAAATCTACTAAAATGGACAGTGGGAAAAGGACAGGGAGAGTGAGAAAAGAATGGGTAATGGACCCTGCACTAGACAGGGTGAAAGGAAGGCAATCTTAAAGCAATGGATGATTAGACATTACAAGCATAATAATTAACAAGCTTGAATAGGAAAAGCATTAAACAGTGAACTGGGAGAGAGCAGAGGAAGGATATTGTGTATGAATGAATGAATGCATGAAAACTCAATCATTTTGTGAATTCTCACTAAAATGACAATTCGAATTTAAAAAGAGTCTACTAACAGGAACTGAGACTACACCAGGGTTTCTAAAGTCAGAGTTCACCCTAACTTTAACATTGTGAAATTGAAAATCAGATCTGCTCAGAATTAATACTTCACCCATGTGGTAATCTAGTAGAAAAGGAGTTTCATTGCCAACATGGTTCAAATCTACCAGCTGCTCTGCAGAAAAAAGATGGGCAATCTCACACTATTTACAGTCTCTGAAAACCTGCCAGAGGATCTGCTATGTGTGATCGTGAATGATCTTGAATATTTTACTTCTTCAAGGGGCATTTCTTGAGAAGGAGATTTTAATGTTCTCAACATTGATGCTGCTCATAGTTTGAAGGACTTTACAGAGCGTCTGTTAAAAATCTATCACTAAAGATCTCTGTGGCACAGCAGTTTGTCTTTCTCTTTTCACGTCTAATAAAGAAGTCCTATTTTAAAAAATATTTTAATTTATTTATTTTTCATTTCAATGAACATCTACAGAGATTTTGGAATTCCATTCATTCATTGGTGCACCCTTCTCCCCGCACAAACCCCCCCCCCCCCGTTTGCTCCTCTTCTTGAAAAGCAAAAGAAAAACTCCCTCATTGGTACGTAATCCCCCCCAATCCCACCCCCAACCCCAAATATAATCCACTCTGCAACCCTAATTGCGTACTCCTATGATAAACATAATGCCGTAAATTATAATACTTTTAAACTATTCTCTCCCCCATAGACTAAGAAGCCCTATTTTTGTGCAGATTACTGAACTTCCAGGATTCTTCCTCCCATGTAGGTACGAAGCAGAGAACATTCTGTTCTTTCAAGAGGTTTAAAGAACCATACTATGAAATGTTCCTTATATAAAAATAGCACTTGTGAAACATGAAGAATTAAAATTATTTAAACTATTACAATGTCTTGCTTAAATTATGCTAAAAGGGACTCCAGGAGTAGGATGGAGAAGTTTGGTGGGGAAAGAGCAATGCCTTTAAATTCCCACTTAGTGATATACTAACCAAAATGAAAAGCATTCGTTTTAACCTTAGTTAACCTTTTCTTCCTAAGCTCAATTTCCATACTCTTCAAATGTCTTAAAATTAGTGAAATGGTTTCATTTCTATTTTCTCCATCCAAAATCTATAAGTGAGGCAGAATGAAAGGTGCACCATCTCATCACATTTGCCGTCCGATGGCAGCCAGCACTGTAATTCTGCATCAGAAGAGAACTGAAATGAAGGCAATATGTCTATCAAAGGGGCCTTATATTAAATGCAAATTTCTTTACTCTTTCAGATAAAAGGGCAAATTATTTAATTCACTTCAATTCAACAAGCATTTATGGAGTACTGAAAGGTAATGGGGTAGGATATGGGGGAAGGGGGAAACAAAGATACTTGGAAGGTCTCATCCCTCTCCAAGAACACACACTGTATTGAGAGGCAGATGAGCACCCAACAAGTGCAAAGGTAAACATGATGCAAGCTGCGACAGAGGTGCACACACAGTGCGACACAAGCGTACAAGGCAGAGATGGGAAGGGAGGAACAGGAGAAGTTACAAAGATAAGACATTGTTGAAGCTGCTATTTTTTATATAAAATTTTTATTTTATATTGGTTTACTTACAAAGTTGGTATACATTTTTCACACCAGAGCTCTGGAGCTTTGAGCAAGGATGAGGAGACGCTCATAAAACAAAAAAAGCAAGGTCCTAAATTGACTTGTAGAGCCTATTTAAAGAGAAAATGCAGGGGACTTTGATGAAAAAATGATTAAGGATTTTAAGGTAATTAAAGCAGAGCATTAAACCAAGTGTAGGGCCTTCCTGAGCTGTGTCATTCAAAAGTTTACTGGACCATACGGCTGATCCAGCAGGAAGACATCACTGTAGATGAGGCAGCACCAGAAGAGGCCCGAGGAGGCCTGGCAGAGAGGCAGCACTGGGGGTGCTGAGGCAGAGGCAAAAGCATGGCTAAGGAATGCAACAAAATTCTTCTATTAACAAACAGGAGGCACTATTAACTACATTTTGGGAATTAGGAGAAATTAGGTTTGCAGATAGAATATAATAAACAAAAAAGACACACCACAGTATATAGATTCTTTCCTAGGATGGAAAAGATTGTTACTGAAAATGTTATTCTACTCGCTGAAGTTATTTTGTATTGGATGAGGGACAGAGAATGGTGTTTAGTCTCTCTTTATTTCAAAATAACCTCTAATGGAAATGTAGTGGGTGGGGGTCAGGGAGAGTACAGATGAAAATACTTCCATTTTTAGGATATGACAATATTAAGATTTTAAACTCCTTGCTTTTTGCCCTCATTCAATAATAACTGACTGTCAACCAACACTTAGATTAGGCTTCCAGATTAGAAACTATTCTACTGATATTGTTTTGTTTACACTACACATGCTTTTAGTTTTACAGCTGAGTAGCAAGTAGAGCTACACAGCTCCTCACATTAGCCCTGGAGCTACTTTAAGCTACAAGCGGCTGCTCTGTAAGCATTGGAATGAATTCTCTGTAGTCCCCATAGAAATTGCATGGAATGCAGTTTCCCGCTGGTTTGTTACATTGCATCAGAATAATGGTAATACAAGAACAGTCTTCTAGATTATACAGAGACAGCAAACTCACACACCATAGTCCAACCAGAAAGACGTTAACCCTTCTCTTCGGTAATTAAAGTTTCCTATTAATAGGGTTGCTATGAGTCAAAATCAAACCAAGGCAATGAGTTGAGGGTTGTTTTTTGTTTTGTTTTGTTTTTTTCATTTACCTGGAAAGGTTGTTTATGAGTAACTCCATCAGGGAGTCAATCCAACCAAAAATAAATCGCTCAGTGCTTTCTGACAGGCCAAGCCCAGTGCTTGGCACTAAGTACAATACACACTTGTTGAACAAATGATGAATGCTGACCCATTTATACTCTCTGAGTTTTTTCCTGTCCCAAACCTAACTTACATTCTGCTAAATTTCTCTTACACCTTTCATGGAGTACTTCAATCCATTTTTCTCACATTTTAAACCATTCCCTTAAGAATTCTCATGACTCAATATCAAAAGTCGTATTAAATTCATAATGGGATAACCATGAAAAGGGAAATTATTGTATTAATTCCCTGTCGCCAGTATAGAAGGAAGACGGTGAACTGACAGCAAAAAAATGACAAGTATAATAAGTTTCCCTCATCTGTGCTATGATAAAAGATGAACACGGGGATTCGTCAGTATCACAGCCTTGCCTTTCACTGGCTGTGGGTACCCAGGCAAGTTACTTCTCAGTCTCGAATCTCCTTGTTAGTAAGATGGTAATACAAATATAAAGTAACTTAAGCTGTTGTGAATATTAATGTGATACCATGAAGTACTTAGCAGTATAAGCAACACACAGTCAGAGCATAATAAATTCTAGCTATTAATCTATAGAAAGTTGTGCTGCTAGCCCAAAGTCAGCGAGGTGTCTGAAAATTAGAATCAGCCCATGAATTCTCAGGAGAAAGATGGGACATTCTCTTCCCACTGTGATTTGTAGCCTTAGAAGTTGGAAAGAATTTGAATGCAGTGACTTTCGAGTGAGATAATGGTGGGCAGTTCAAACTCACCAGCTGCTCTATGAAAGATGGGCAATCTCCTTCCACGCGATTTACCGCCTCTGAAAACCTGCTAGAGGGTCAGCTAAGAGTCAGCTCCAACTCGATGTCACAAACAATGACAGTAACCAGAAATTTCACCCCTATGCTTTGTAATTACTCCCTTTAACATCATTATAAAGTATTTATGTGATATAGAAGTTTGAAGTAAATAGAAATTCAAGTGATAACTGAATTTGACTGGTAAGAATTTTTTTAAATAGAGGGGATAAATAATGAACACTGCATTGAAAAGAACTATTTGAAAGGAATATATGATTAGGCAATATTTGCATGACAACAGCTCAGAATAGGAGGTGCACAGCAGAGTGGACTGGGGTGGAGGAGAGGAAATTGTGAAACAATGAATGAATTTTTTAAAGAGAAAGTACACTGGGGGGTTAGGGAGGAAAATGTGTAACAAAGAATGAATGAAAATCTAAGTTTTCTGTAAACTTTTGTTAAAATCACAATTAAAAAAGGGAAAAATCTATGATAGAAGACTGATTACATAAAATTAATCCTTTCAATTGAGTCAATAAATTCTCTATTTTTCAATAAACAATATTTCTTAGAACAGCCAAGATCTTCATAAAATTACTTTCCAAATACAAAACTCAGTTTAACATTTACTGAAAGAATTTGAAAATAGTGTTATAACATTGGCTCTCTTTACACAATATATAAGCTTTAAAATACATATCAGAAAATACATGGATTTTCAGCAGTACTGAATTGAAACCTCACATCAACTCTCATTATCACTGTGAAATGTTTGGCCGTGCGAAAACCAAGAGACAAGTTATTTCTAAAGGAATACTGTCATTTCCTCACTCACCATAACCTTGCCAACTTCCCAATGCTCCTTTGACAGTATAATCAGTCAATTCAATCAGAGAAATTCTAAAGTACAATGGTAATTTTCTCTCACTTTTTTCTTTACACTGTCAGTTCAAGCCACCTGCTGAAAGCACTGATGTGGAACAGCTCAGTATTAGCTCTGAAATTAGTACCAGTCCCTAGTTAAATACCTGGCACATTCTGTGTAGGACAGAGACTCTTAATGGTGTATAAGCTCATCAGTGGGATCAGCACATTATTTAAACTTGGATCGTGTCTCTCCCCACCCCCAGCCCCAGACCTTCTTATGGGTCCTTGTTGTTACCGTTATACAAAGCTGAGAGTAAGCTAGAAAAGAAAAATCGGTTCAAAGACACAGACTACATAGGGCCTTAAAAGACGGTATCTCCATGTGAATCTTATGCCCACTTAAATAAACTTTTAAATTCAATACTTATTCTCATCAGCTAAAATGGCTAATAAGGTTTTCATAGGAAGAAACCCTCAATTTCAAGATTCTTCTCTTTTAAATTTAAACTTGACATTTTCTCATATGTGTACACTACACTCACATGTTTCCTTAAACAGAAAGTAAAGTGCAATTACCTCTGCTACCTTACATATCACGGTACCTTGCCTGCCCTGCCAAGCTCAGCAGGTAGGTCCGTGAGCATGACTGAGGCCGCCAGGATGAAAGGCATTTACTGCATCTTCTCAGAGGGTCATCAATGGACAACCTGTACAAGATTTATGTTTTAAATAATAAATGAACTAAACACCTTGAGGTAATTGACTGTGTGAAGTTTCACAATGGGCCAGATAGCATGTCTAAGCAAAGTAAAATAAGATTAAATAATGAATGAAGAGTGCAGAGAGTTTCAAGCCTGACTAGTACCACATGTCTTTTTGCCCCCTTTTTTAAATTATAGTTGTTGGTAAATCAGCTTTTTCATTTTTTTTATTTGTTTTTATTAATTTTAATGAACGTTTACAGAGAGACTTAGGGTTTCCAGTCAGTCTAGTTATACTTTTCTCCCTGCCCACCCCCTCTTCTGCAATTCACTTTTGTCCTTGATGAGTAAAAGAAAAACTCTTTCATTGCTATGCACTTCCTCCCCCCAGGTCCACTGGAACCCTTATTCGTTGTTGGTGGGAGTGCAAAATGGTGCAACCATTTGGAAGGCTGTATGGTGCTTTCTCAAAAGGTTTCAAATAGAAATACCCATTAAGCCAGCAATTTCACTTCTGGGAATTTACCCTAAAGCTTTTTCATTTTCCTGTGCTGACCCTTTAGCCTTCCAAGCATGATGTTTTCCTAGGACTGTTCTCTCTGGCAACAGACGTGAAATGGGGCTTCCAAACACTTATCTCCAAGGAGTAATCTGGTTTCACCCACTTTAAAGGTATGCCTGTTTGTTTTCTTGGCAATCCATGCTATGTTCAATACTTTGTGCCAGCACCACAGCTCAAAGTCACTGATTCTTCTGTAATCCTTAGAAACTGTCACTCTCAGATGCATAGCAAGCAACTGAGAAGACCATAAACTGGATCTGGTGCATTTTAGTATTCAGATTGATATTGTTCTTTAGCCCTTTGGAGAGGTCCTGGACAGCAGATTTTCCCAAGCAACTCATCTTTTTATTTCCTGACTCCTGGTGCCAAGACTGTTGATTTTAGATCATAGCAAGATGAAATCATTAACAACTTCAATCTCTTCTCCATCTATTATGAGGTAGCCTATTGGCCTGGTGGTGAGAATTTTTGTTTTCTTGATGTTGAGATGTAATTCATACTTAAGACTGTAGTCCTTGGGCTTGCTGCAAGTGGTAAGTGCTTCAAGTTCTCCTCAGTTTGGGTTAACAAAATTGTGTCATCTGCATAATGCAGGTTGTTGATGAGTCGTCCTTCAACCTTTACGCCACATTCTTCTTCATAATGTCTAGCCTCTGATCTGTTCAACATATAGATTGAAATGGTATGGAAAAAGGATACATCCCTGACACATTCCTTTCTTGATTTTGAATTAAGCAGTGTTCTCTTGCTCTGTTAAAAAAAACATTTTCTTGATCTAAGTACAGGTTTCACATGACCACAATTAAGTATTTTGGGATCCCCATTCTTAATGTTAGCCATAATTTGTTGTGATCCATTGTGAATTCTGTGGAGAGTATTAATGATATGAGTCTATGTAAGCAAAAAGTCCTTATCAGTGAGAGCTGTGCATTGTACAAATAGAAACGAATCATGTTTGAAACTTTGTATAAACCTCTTATATGCTCTTTCATTTATACTCCAGAAAAAAAAAATGGATCGTGGAGATTGAGGAAATCTGGGGGAAATGTGCATAATGACATAATTCAAATATAGGTACTTGGAAATTTATTACTCTAGACTCCTTTATGTTTGTTTATTTCTCTAACAAAGAAGTTTGTGCTTTTAGAAGTATCTAATAACATCACACAGGAACACATACCTATAAGCTGTCATATGACTGGGGAGAAAAACAAAATGTGTTTTCAATACCAAGAGACCACTGTGGGTCAGGAAAAGCAACTCTACAAATAAGGCTAAAACACAAAGTCCTGAGACTAATTCTCCATAGGAATGTATTCAGCTCAGATATCACCTGATAAGAGAGAAAAAACAATCCACTTTAGGAGTACCTAATCATGCAGCTCCTTGTTTCAATATGGACCATATCTCAATGTCAAGAAAACAAAAAATCTCACCACCAGACTAATATGCAATATCATAATGGATGGAGAAAATATTGAAATGGTCAACAACTTCATCTGACTTGGACCCATAACCAACACCCTTGCTACCAGCAGTCAGCAGATCAGAAGATGCACCACACTAGGAGAGTCTGCAGTCAGGGAACTCTCCTTATTACTGGGGAGCAAAGATATCAGTTTAAGAACTAAGGTGTACTTGATTCAGGCCATAGTTTTTCTAATTATTTGCTATGGTTCTGAGAGCTGGATACAAATAAGGATATCAGAAGAATAACTAATATATTTGAGCCATGGTGTTGAATAACTAATACATTTGAGCCACGGTGTTGTAAAAGAGTGCCGAAAGACTGCCAAAAAGAATATGTCCTGGAAAAAGTGCAACCAGTGTGTTACTTGGAGGCAAGCATACTGAAGCTTTTTGCATACTTGGGGCATGTTGTGAGGAAAGGCTATTCCTTAGAGAAGGAAGTCATGTTTAGAAAAGTGGAAGTCAGTGAAGGAAAAGAAGACCTTCAACCAGGTGAATAGACATAGTAACTGCAGCAATGGTCACTATAAGTCACAGGTGACTCAACAACAGATAACAAAAACATGTGAGGTATAGCCTCTCCATCCTTTCCTGTAAGGAACACTCTGCATTTCCTCTAGGATAGATTTGTTTCTTTTGGCAATCTATTACACATTCAATATTCTATATCAACACTGTCACGGTTCTCCAGTTTTCTTTATTCATTATCCAATTTTCACATGCATATAAAGCAACTGAAAATACCTTTGTTTCGGCGGACTGTACAGTTCCTGTTCTTAGGTGATTCTGAGACAACTACAACTTATAGCAACCCTATAAACAACGGATTTGAATCTTTCCCTAGCCTACGCCATCACCACCAACATCTCCAACAGACTTGAGCACATTGCTGTATTCAACACACCTTGTTGAGGATTTTTCTCTCCTTCCTTGTCCCTCCATCTTTCCAAGCACATTGTTCCTCTCCAGGGAGTAGACTCTTCTAGAAATATGCTCAAACTAAATGTATGTGAGACAAAACTATGCCATCTTTGCCTCTATGAAGCGCTATGGATGCACCCTCTCCAAGACGTGTCTGCTTCTTCTTTTGGCATTCCATGCAATTTCACAAGCAAATGTCTTACCTGGCCCATCTAGAACCATATCTCCAAAACTATTACATACTTCACACTTTGCTGTCAACTCATAAGAGCCAACCGGAGTCGACACAGTGATTCTGGTGTCTCAGTTAATTAATAACTTGGGTATGTACAACACTTGGTTATTAGAAATGTAAAATGGGAATTGTTGTTATATGTCCTCGAGTCACCTGTGACTCATAGTGACAATACATACAGTAAGTAGCTCTGAAGCCTGCCCTATCCTGAGCCAGTCTCGCTGACTCCAACACACCTATCCCAATGACCTTTATTGTGTCAATCCATCTCATCCAGGGTGTTCCTCTCTTGCGTTGTTCCTCCACCCTTCCAAGCATGATGTCTTCTCCAAGGATCAGTCCCTCCTGACACGTGCCCAAAGTATGTGATATAGAGCTTGAAAATCCTAGCCTCCGAGGAGAACATTGCTTTCACCCTCTTGAAGACAGACCTATTTTATTTCTTAGTGGTTGATGGTATGTTCGAGATTCTTCTCCAGCACTGCAACCCAAAGGCATCAATTATTCTAGTTATTAAAAACACAGCTACAGAAACAGACATCTAAGAACAAGAATTTCAAACATCAGCATACATCAGAGGCATGTTTCTGAAGTGAGTCTGTAAAAGAAAGACTGATGGACCATTCCTTGAGCTCCTAATTTCATAGTACTAGAATAGACCCCAAGAATTTGATGTTCCTAATTAATGTGGCATAGTCCACAGGGAGCTGCACTGCTGAACGAATGGCTGCACATATCTGGAAGTTCAAATCGGTCAGCTGCTCCATGGAAGAACGATCTGCAATCTCTGTGTGTGATTTACACACTCAGAAAACCAATGGAGGGTCAGTATCAGTCAGTTCTGATTTCACAACAATGAGCTTTTAATTTTTTTAATTTGCAGGAACTCTAGACTAAGGAGATCTGGTGCCCTGATGATAAGGGACCTGATCTGTTAGATATAATTTTTAGTTCAGTGGTTCAAATCTGCAAGGTACTTGGAAGAAAAAAGATGGGAGATTTCCTCCTATAAATATTTACAGCCTTGAAAACTCAACTGAGGGTCACTCCAAGTCCAAATGGACTCCATGGCAGGGACTTGCAGGTGGCATAATGCATTTTACATTGGACTGCAAACCAAAAGCTTGACCGTTCAAGTCTGCCAGCTGCTCTGCAGAAGAGGCAGAGCTAATCTCCCACAAAGATATACAAACTCAGAAACCCCTTGGAATCCGCTTTAGGACAGTGAGATTTTAAGGAATAAATAAAGCCCAATTATGTTTCATAACATAAGTCACTGGGCTTTCTTAGAGACTTCCATGACTTGACAGTTTTTTGTAATACTGTTCCGTCATTTCTGCTAACAAAGGAATTCTCTCCTGAAGGGAAGAAATGTGACCATAGAATTTTAAAAGAATCTTTTTTCAACACATTCCTGTAAAAATTTTCCAACAGGTAGCCCTGGTGTCATACTGGTTAGAGCACTCAGCTGCTAACCAAAGGGTTGTTGTATTGTTATGTGCCGTCAAGTTGCTTGCAACTCATAATGACACTATGTACAAGAGCCCTAAACCCTGCTCTATCCTGTGCCAACCTCACCGTCTCCGACCCATTTAACTCCCACCACCCCAATCACAGATTCGATACATCTCATTGAGGGTCTTCCTCTCCTACACCGTCCTTCTACTCTCCTAAGCATGATGTCCCTCTCAAAGTACTGGTCCCTCCTCTCAGCATGCCCAAAGCAAGTCAGACGAAGCTTTAACTTCAAGGAGCACGCGGGCTTCACCTTCTCCAGGACAAACCTGTTTGTTCTCCTAGCCTTCAACACTCTTCTCCAGCACCATGGCTCAAAGCCATCAATTCTCTTTATATCATCCCTAATCACTGTTCAACTCTTATGCACAGCACACAGTTGTGAAGACTACAGCACAGATCAAGTGCACCTTAGTCTCCAGCTTGATGTCATTGCTCTTCAGTACTCTGGAGAGGTCCCTAAGAGCTTACTTTCCCAATGCAATTGGTCTCTTGATTATCTAACTGCTGATACCAAGAGTGTTGAGTATGGAGCCAAGCAAACTAAAACTGTAAACTATCTCAATCTCTTCACTATCCATACTGATGCTGCCAATTGGCCCAGTAGTGAGAATCTTTGTTTTCTTGATGTTGAGCTTCAATCCCTATTGAAGGTTGCAGTTCTGAACCTTCGGCAGCAAGCACTCCAGGTCCTCCTCAGTTTCAGCAAGCAGGGTTGTGTCATCTGCTTAATGCAAGTTGTTGATGAATCTTCTACCAGGAGGCAGTTGAAACTCACCAGTTCTCCACAGAAATAAAAAAAAATATATATTGCAGTCTGTTTCCATAAATATTACAATCTTACATTCCCCAAAGGGCAGTTCTACTCTGTCCTATAGGTCACAATGATCCAGAATTGACTAAAATGTAACAGGTTCAGGGATCTTGGCTTTATTTGGTAGTGTTTGTTTTTATTGTGGAGCCAAGCAAACTAAAGCTGTTAACAATCTCAATCTCTTCACCATCTATCCTGATGATGCCAATCGGCACAGTGGTGAGAATCTTTGTTTTCTTGATGTTGAGCTTCAATCCATATGAAAGGCTTTAGTCCTTGACCTTCTGCAGCAATCACTTCAAGTACTCCTCAGTTTCAGCAATTGGGATTGTGTCATCTACATAACACAGACTGTTGATAAATCTTCCTCCAAGCCTGATGCCATATTTCTCCTCATAGAGCCCAGCCTCCCAGGTAATCTCCCAGGAATTGATAGCATACCAATCAATATACTTCACCAAACAGACTCTGACCTGGATGTGCACACCAAGTTGTGCCAATAAGTGTGGAGGATGACCACCTAGCCAACTCACTGGAAGAGATCTATATTTGTTCCCATTCCAAAGAAAGGTGACCTCTGACAGAGTGTGGAAATTACTGAACAGTATCACTCATGTCACATGAAAGCAAAATTCTGCTGAAGATTTTCCAAAAAAAGGACTGGAATATCACATCAACAGAGAACTTCTTGTAGTACAGGCTGGGTTTAGAAGAGGCTGTGGTACTAGTGATATTATAGCTAATGTCAGATGGATCTTGGCTGAAAGCAGAGAATACCAGAGGAATGTCTATTTATACAAAGGCTTTTGACTGTTTGGATCACAACAAACTGTATGACTCTGAGAAAAATGGGAATCCTGGAACACTTGTTTGTACTTATGAGAAACTTATACTTGGACCAGGAGGCAGTCATTAGAAGAAACGAAGGAAACACTGCAAGGTTCAAAATTGGGAAGGGTGTATACCAGGGATGTGTCCTATCTCCATACCTTTTCAACCTGTATGCAGAACAGATTATATGGGAGGCCGGGCTCTATGAGGAGAAATGTGACACTCTCTATACTAGAAATTCTCAAAAAAAGCGCCCGTGTTTCAATTTCTAAACATTTATTTATTAAAGGTATTTCTTAACAGAGAAATCCTATCATTTTCCTTCTGTCACTGGCTTATTTCATCAACATGCTGTTTTCATGATTTATCCAACTGTAGCATACATCAAAACTTCATTCCTCTTATGGCTGAAAAATATTCCAGTTTCTTTCTTTTGTCATCCTTACTCTTGGTGAAGTTATCAAATGCATAGCAGGTGACTGAAAAGACCATGGCCTCAATCAAGCACACATTAGTCTTCAAGCTGTCTTTTTTTTTTTTAAGTATTTTGGAGATGTCCGTGAGAGACTTGCTCAATGCAATATGCCTCCTAACTACTGGTGCCAAGAGTGTTGATTGTTGATCTAAGCAAGATGAAACTTTTATCTTTTACCTATATAATTCCCCAGCAACTCACAGAAAGGAATTCCACATCCTCATTTACAGATGGGGAAACTTAAACATAATGACAACAGGTAATCTGCCAAGATCACATGTAAACCAAGGCAATCCAATTCCAAATCCTGATTTCTTAGAGATTTTCCACAAACACTTGATTTGGGAAAGTTATACATAAAATGTAGATTATCTAAAGGCAGGTTTTACAACCTGTGATTTTTCTCTTTCATGCCTACCTATAAGAACAGAAGATAAATGAATTCTATATTTATCCTATTAAAGGGGAAGGTGCAATTATGATAGCTCAATGCGAGACAAATTTGTGATATATTGGCCACCCTTGCTTGTGAATGTTTCTGCAATGTAAGAATTTCTTTATCCAAGGACAAGTCCTTTCACCTTCCCATCTGGCCTGTGAATTTTTAAATGTCTAAGACAGGTGGCCTGTTGGAAACCTAAAACCCTGAGGGTTCAAAATATGATTAAAATCTGATGTTAGGTGCTCTGATAAAGAAGAATCCTATGTTTAGGCAGGAATTCTCAAGTAACCTGCAAAATATGTCAATGGTAATGTGAACTCTATATAACTAAAATGACTTTAATTCTAGATCTGCACATGCTAGAACTTGTGCTTCCTCCATTTCCCCAGAGATAAGTGTAATAACATCTACAGCTCATTACAAGGAAGCAATTGAACTTGACCAAATAACCAGGTTGTGAGGGTTTTCTACTGTTGTCCTTCCTCATACTAACAGACTACTAATTTTAGAAACAATGCAATCAAGTTTTTCTTTCATAAAGAGTTCTAGTACCACTAAACTCTCTATCAGATTTCCTCTAGATTGCATATGTGACAAATAAAAGCACAGCATCAAGTTATGTTTCTAAATTCTACCATAATTACAGCTAATAAAATAAGTTAAAAATGAAGGCTAAATTCCATAATTGCATATTACAGAACTTAATGCAAAATATATTACACACATTAAAACAATCTCAACAATTATTATACCTTATATAAATGCCAACTATCTTTTACTTCAGTGAAAATTACATATATGAGTATTATAAGATAATTTGTTGTGGACCATTCTTCATTTTATATTTATTGATGTAAAGAAAATATATGTATTTTTCAAATGTCATCTATTGCTTTCCTAGGGAAAAATGGAAAGAGCTTAACTGAAATCTACTTAGTGAGAACTTAAATCTATGCTGAGTTTAAAGTTTGGCACAGAATACTAAGCAACGATCACTGCAGATAATTAAAATTTAAATTGTTAAATGATTTATCATCTTGTAAATAATTAAGGGAATTTAAAAATTCTAGTAAAGAAATGTTAGAAGAGAATATATATTACCAAACTATTTTATAGAACAATAATATAGAGAAGTGTGTTACATTTTGTTAATGGTAATGTCAGTAGTGATTTTAATTTCAAAAGCTTTAGCAAACTTAATGAAATTAATGCAAATTGATTGGCATTCTGATTCAGCAGGTATTAAACACATCAAGGTAAAAACAAGGCCACTGTGACAAATTCAATAGATCAATCTGCAGTGATGCAAAAATGCAATAAATTGAAATTTAACTAAAGAATATTGTACAAATGCCAATACTCTCTATGAGATAAAGGAGTATTCACTCGAGATTATATTACTTACTATAACTACCATGAAATTTATAATTGTGTTGCTCTTTGATTCCACACCCTTAGAGTTGTTTCGTTTATCTTTAATGCTCCTATTTTTGTGATTTTCAATGCACAGACTTCATAACATACACATCCCCCTGGCTCTTTGCTCATTCAATCATAAATTTTTACTAAGTAGTGTCTACCTTTGCCAATGAAATACAGCTTTGAAAAGAAGTTTCTAAAGGAGTTTAAATTTAGAAGTATATTGCCATAGGATATATGAAGAAAGAGAAATCTCTTTCTAGGACTGAAAAGCAATACTATTAAAAAGGAAAAACTTAATACTAAGTTGTTGGCACTTCTTAAATAGGAATAAATACAAACAGAATATATCGTAATGTCCATTCTATCTGTATGTTTAATTTGAAAAGCTGCACTACATAAAGAAGAATGGGGCATCAGGACTGGAGGAAGACTAATCAACAACTTATTATATATAGATGGCATAACTTTGCTTTACAAATGAAAAGAAGACATGAAACATTTACAGAGGAAGATCAGAGTATAGCATTTAGTATGGATTAAACTTATCATGAAAACAAAAATCCTCACAACTGAACCAATAGGCAATATCATGATAAAATGCAAAAAAAAAAAAAAATTGAAGCTATCAACTTGTTGCTTGTCCACAAGCAACACCCTTAGAAGCATGAGTCAAAATAATAAAAATATGTGGCATTTGGCAAACCTGTTTCCCCATACTTCCTAGAGGTGTTAAAGAGTAAGGACAATCAGTTTAAAGACTAAGGTGTGTCTTGTCTAAGATACATATTTTTAACTGCATCAAATGCATGTGAAAGTTAGGATGAACAATGAATGTTAAAGAAGAATGGATGCCTTTGAATGCAATGGTGACAAAGAATAGTGAATATTTCATGGGCTTCCAAAATAACAAACAAACTTGTCTTGGAAGTGGTGCAACCAGAGTGCTCCTTAGAGGCAAGAATGCTGACACTTCATTTCATATACTTGTAGGCATGTTGTCAGGAGAAGCTAGGTCCTGGGAAAGGATATAATGCTTGGCAAAGTAGAAAGTCAGCAAAGGTGAGAAAGATCCTCAACAAGATGACTTGACAAAAGGATTGCAACCATGACTTTAAAACACAGAGGTGATTATGAAGATGGTCTATGGCTAAGCAGCTTTTCATCCTTTTGTACACGGGGTGATTACAATATCAGAGGCAACCAGCAAGCAAATGAGGTTAAAAAAAATATATACAATTCCTGCTGACACACAATTGAAGACCATAATCCTCAACTCTGCACCTCAAATAAACTTGATGAACGTTAGCATAAAGAAACAAGCTCACACATGACTGGGATTTTTTCTACCAGGAAGTTGTAGCTTTGTTAAACGACTGTATCACTAAAGCAACTATATCACTAAAGCAATGTTTAATACACAATTATTTTAAAAACTTGAAGTTATTTGAAATGATCAAGAATAAAAGTAAAATAATGCATAAAATAGTAATGACTGGGAAGGGAAAGAGGACTAACTTGAACTGGCTTTGAGGCATTCTCGCTTTAATGCAAAAATTTAAGCATGACTAGTGCACTTACACAAATATACTTTCATAATATCATCTCAATATCTGAAATTTTACTTGCAGAGCAGCATTTAACACAAGGCAGAACTTTTAAAGCTAAGGTGGCAACCTTTGGCATATGAGTTCACAACCTCTTTGAGCTAAGAATAATTTATACATTTTTCAAATGGTTTAAAAATTTTGAAGACTAATATATGAGACATATGAAAATTAGATTAAATTAAAATTGCATTGTCCATTAATAAAATGTAATTGGAATGTGGCCACACTCATTTGCTAATGTACTGTTTATGGCTTCTTTCTGCATCTAAAAGACAGAGTTGAATAGTTGCAACTGAGATTACATGCATCACAAAGGAAAAATACTTACTCTCTGGACCTTTTCAGAAAAATGCTTGCCAATAACTATTTAAATAATATTTTTTCCCTAAACACAAAACATCTTTAAATCATATGCTTTATTATTATTGGATTTAAACTGGAAATCTTGACCACAAGCACCAATCCATTTCACATCTCCAATCCAACTATATGATGCCCTCATGGTATGTTGTTATTGTTGTGTACCACTGAGGCAGAACAAACTGACAGTTGATCCTTCAGTATGCCAAACTGTTACCTAAAAGGACAGCAGTTTTGATCTGCCAGCTAGTCCCTGGGAAAAAGATAGGCAGTCTCCTCTCCTCAAAATTTACAGCATCAGAAACACAGTGAAGGGTTCCTATGAATCTAAAACAACTTGATGACAGGGGGTTACTTTTATATTAACTATATAAACCTACTCATAAAAAACTATGTCAAGACCTAAAATGGCAACTTTGGAATTGTCTTCTTTACAATAGTAATTTCAAAATAAGTTTGAAAACAGAACAACACAGTCAATTTATAAACATTTGGCATATAACTGTCACATCTGATTGTCAGAAATTAAAAAATCAGGAAACCTAGAATGTTTTTCTAAAAGGAATAGAGATTATCTGCATGCCATTCATTACACTTCAGATAGTTCTACACCCAGGGATTTATTATCTTCATGGAGTAACAAGACTCTTAACATCTTAAAAGGATGAATGGCTCTAGATTTGTAAAAGGCTTCAAAGGTCAGTGAGTAAAAGTAGTTTTACACCGATAGCATCCTTAGTTATAAAAAGGAGGCAGGGAACGTGTGCGCCTGTGCAAAGGTGGTGGATGAACTATGAAGTAAGAAGAAACACCTGGTTGATGGGACTAAAATCACACCTTCCTGCCATTAAACACTCTTAGGCATTCAATTAAGCTACTAGCACAGCAAATATTTTCAAAAAGAGTGTGCACACAGTCCTTAGAATCAAAGGTCAGTTAGGAAAAGTGTCATCAGGAGCTTAGAGCAACAGCCCACACCAAAGAGCAGTGCCACATCCATTAGCACAACTGTGAGTGCAGAAAATTGGTGGTCTGGTTGTGCTTCAAAAGGGGCCTAACAGTTTGCAACCAAGGATCCAGGAAACAGAGCAGAAATCCAAATTAGACAGAGCAGAAGCAAATGAGGAAGGAAGAAAACCAGTTCTACCAGCAGTATTACATACTAACAACTCTAAATTAAATTTTCACAAGACAATTTTTTCTCATACGAATACTGAATGTTCCCTTTGATATAACACTAGTAGAAGAAAATGAAATCTTGGAAGTTAGTGAACTCACGAGGAGAATTTAAAGATAACTATCACTGGGACTCCCAATAGTGTTTACCTAGATTACTCAACAGTAAAGTTCAAAGTCCCCAAATACAATTCAAGCACTTAGAAATTTCAATCCAATGTATTAGAAGCGAGCAATCAACGAAACAAAAATCAATAAATTATTTTCATTAAGATACAAAGCTGGTTTTAGTAGTGAAATAATATCCAGTTCTGGGTGAAAGGCCACGAATGGAATAGATTTCAGGGAAGATGGAGCTGGTAGAAAAATGACTTTAAAATCCAAAAGGTGATCCAACAGAATGATGACATTATCGAACAGTATCATTAATATCACATGAAAGTAAAATATTGCTGAAGATTACCAAAAACGGCTAAAGCAGTACATTGACGGAGAAGTGCTAGGAATTCAAGCTGGGTTTAGAAGAGGCCATGGAACCAGGGATATCACTGCTGATGTTAAATGGATCTTGGTTGAATGCAGAGAATAAGAGGGAAAAAATATTTATGGAGAAGAGAAAGACACTGGATGAGATGGACTGACACAGTGACTGTGGCAATAGGGTCAAGTGTGTCAGACCGTGAGATTGGCTCAAGATAGGACAGGGTTCAGAGCTATTATTAATAGTGTTGTTATGAGTTGCAGTCAACTCGACAGCACAAAACAATAACATTTGTGCAAAGACATTTGATTGTATGGATCAAAGCAAACTATAGAAAACATTGAGAATAATGGGAATGCCAGAAAATTGTTCTCATGAGAAACTTATACCTAGACCAAGAAGCTGTTGTGTCAATTGAGCAAAAGAACACTGCATTGTTTAAAATCAGGAAAGCTGTACATCTGGACTGTACCTATCTTCAAATCTATTCAATTTTTATGCTGAGTAAGTTGTTCAAGAAGACAGACTCTATAAAGAATGTGGCAAGAGGACTGGAGGTAGGCTCATCAAAAACATGTGCTATGCAAAGGACATAACCTTGCTTGCTGAAAGTTAGGAGGATTTGAAATATTTCCTGGAGAGGATCAAAGACTAGAATATGGATTGCATCTCAACATGAAGAAGACAAAAACTCCCACGACTGGACTATCAGGTAACACTGGGATTGCCAACAATTTCAACTTATTTGGATCCACCATTAATCAGCATCCTTGGTACTAGAGGTGAGATCAGGAAACAATGCACTGGGCAAGTCCACTGTCAGAAATCTCATCAAATGACTATCAGGCTAGGTCTTTTCAATCATTTGTTATGCAACTGAGATCTGGACAATGAACAGGAATGACAGAAGAAGAATTGATGTCTTTAACTTGTGGTGCCGAAGATGAACATTCACTATTCCATGGTATTTTTGTAAAAAAAACCAAAACCACCACCCAACAAAAAACCAAACACGCACGCACGCGCACACACACACACACACACACACACACACACACACACAGCAAGCCTAGGTATGTCTTGGTAAAGGTGTACCCAGATTGCTCCTCGGAAGCAAGGATTGGAGAAACTTTGTCACACAGATTTTGGGTATATTGCTAGGAAAGGCTATTCCTTGGAGGGGAAAAAAGATATGCTTCGAAATGCAGAGGATCGGGGGGGAAAGGAAGACATTCATGAGATGGACTGACACAGTGACGCAGCAATGGGCTTAAATGTGCCAGAGATGATGCAAATATCACAGGATAGGACAGGGGACAGATCTGTTGTTCATAAGGTCACTATAAGTCACACAACACAATGGCACCAAACAACAGTAATCAAAGATTGTTGTTGCTTAAAATCTTGAGTTTTTATTGAGGGTGGAAGGCAGAATAATAAGTCATTCATTTTATTCAATATAAAATGCCATTCTGAAGCATCACAGGCCTCTTTGTCAAGTCTCCTTGGAGCATAACTTTGGAGAAAGAACAGTTTATATGTGATGGCAACAACCAAGAACAGCTGAAAAAAATGTTTAATACTGAAGTCATAAACAACAGAAAATTATGACTAGAAAGTAAAGGGGGGGGCAAACAATATCTAAACAAAAATAGGAAAAACAAAAAAGGAAAATTCAAAGAACATAAAATACTTAAATAGTTTAAAATATAATAGTGAAAAGGGGGGGAAATAAACAGATGGGTTAGAGGAAAATTTGAGGCAATTTCTAAGAAAGTCAATTGAAAAAGATAAATCATATAATTTGTATCCTGGGCATTAATTTTACTTTCAAAGATCAGTATAAGTTTCCCCTAAAAAATTATATTACAAATATACATACACTTTAACCTACAATTTTATTTCTAGGAATTGTCCTTTATATATACTCCCATGTACCTAAGATTACACTTTAAAAATTATTTGTAATAGCAAAAAAGAAAAATATAAAATCTAAATGTCCAATAATACAATGCTGTGAAAATAGTAACACTGTCCCACAAAACGGAATACTACACAGCCATACAAAAAGACTTAAAGTCAAGATAAACTAACATGAATACTTCTCAAAACATACAATGTTAAAAAAAAGAGAAGCTTTAAAAAAGTGTGCCTTTCCGTCGTCCTATTTTTTTTCACACAAAATAATGGAAATAGTCGACCCACCAGGGGGGAAAAAAAAAGCCTTTTTGTTCCTTTTGAATTCTAAACCTTCAGAATATATTACTCATTCATAATAAAGTAAGAATTCCAGCATGTGACTTTTCATGCTTGAGCAATTTTCCTGCTTACTTTCTCAAGATTTAAGCAGCCACCCAGGAATCAGAAGACTTCACTTCCTGGGGATGGGGGGTTAGGGAAGGGTGTCACAGGCCCACAGCCACCACGTACAAACCGTTGTTTCTACAAGGTTATGCACCAAAGAAACTTGACAAAGAGGCTTGCAATGCTTCAGAGTGGCATTTTATTGAACAGAGTGAATCAGTTATTATTTTTCCTTCTACCTACAACAAAAGCCAAGATCCTAAGCATTAAAGATTTCTACAATACAATTAACACTAATAACAAACAGCCATCCATTGCTTACTAAGAACATACAAAAAATGGATGAAAAACAAAACCCAATAAATTTTATTCCTGTCAGTAAGATAGAAAGCTACTGATATCTAGGATATTTGGATAAAATAACTAAGATATTTGGATAAAAGTAAGCAGGATATCCAGTCCTGGATAGAGGGCCACCAATGAAACTGGCTCAGAGAAGATGGAGCTGATAGCAAAATTACTTCAAAATACAAAATGTGAATCTTAGTTTAGACTTGCTTCTATGTTATACTGGAGAAGACCATGTGATGAAAGACAATGGAGTGAGTCCCAGTTGTCATAATCACAGAACACTCTTGGTGAAAATATTTAAGCTATTGTTAAGTGGGGATAATTTCTAAATACAGAGCTACAGGAAAGATTAAAGAGCAAGAGAATAATAACAAAGACTATCTGGGTATAAAGCAAGCAATTTTCTTTTTACCTTTAAATGGAGACTCTATTACATCTCAAAACACAAAACCAGATCATTGAAGCAGCTGTAGTTGAATATATTTCACAAGATTATTTAATAATAAAAAGATATTATTGTTGTTGTTAGGTGCCTTTGAGTCACTACAACTGTAAGTGTTCCTATGAACAACATATCTGAGCCCTGTGCTATCCTGTGCCGTCCTGTGCCAGCCTTACATCCTATTGAGAGTCCTCCTGTCTTCTGCTGACACTCCACCTATCCAAACATTATGTTCCTTTCAAAATAGTCTTAGGAAATTGGGGGCGGGGAGGGGGGGTTGATGCAATAAAAAGTGAGTTTATGGCTTATCCTGGCTCCAACAATAGTATGCTTGTGGCTTAGGTAAACTCTGACATTATGATATGAAACAGGCAAAATAGTTGAAGAGGAGTGGTAACTGTGGATCAAGAGTGTAGCTCTTATACTTCAGCAGGTGAAATTTAATTTAAATGACTGTAAGAGTATTTGCCATGTATGAATAGTACTTAGTACAATAAAACTGAATAAGCAATTTGGAAACTGGACATAAAAGGAGAATCAGACCAAAGAGAAAGTAACAAGAAAAGGCAAACTGTGATACAAACTATACTGAGAAATATGTCATTTGCCTTGGAAATGATAATGAAGCACACTTTATTTAACATTGCTGGCCTTTAAGAATATGTAAAGGAGAAAGTGTGATGAAGTACAATCTCGACAAATAGTTGTTATGTGCCGTTGAGTCACCTCCAATTCATAGTGACCCTATGTACAACAGCCCTAAACTCTGCTCCATCCTGTGCCAATCCTATGGTCTCTGACACACCTACCCCATTACTCCAGTCACTGAATCCATCCTTCTCATCGAGGGTCTTCCTCTCCTGTGCTATTCCTCCACTTTCCCAAGCATGATGTCCCCCTCCAAGGGCTGGTCCCTCCATGCAACATGTTCAAAGTATGTCAGATGAAGCTTCTGAATCCTTGGCTCCAAGGAGCAGCTTGGTTTAATCCTCTCCAGGACAAACATTTTTGTTCTCTTAGCAGTCCATGGTATATTCAATTCTCTTCTCTAGCACCACAGCTCAAAGACATCAATTCTCCTTCTAGTTCATCCCTAGTCATTGTCCAGATTTCTGATGCATAGCAAGTGACTGCAAAGGCCATGGCCTGTATCAGGCACACCTTAGTCTACAGACTGACATCATTGCTCTTCAGTACTCTGGAGAGGTCTTTGACAGTGGACTTTCCCAATGCAATGTCTTAATTTTCTGGCTGCTGGTACCAAGAGTGTTGATTGCGGAGCCAAGGAAACTAAAACTGTTTACAAGAATCTTTGTTTTCTTGATATCGAGCTTCAAAATCCAGATTGAAGGCTGCAATCCTTGACCTTCTGCAGCAAGCATTTTAGGTTCTCCTCAGTTTCAACAAGCATGGTTGTGTCATCTGCATAATGCAGATTGCTGATAAGTCTTCCTCCAACCCTGATGCCACATTTCTCCTCATAGAGCCCAGCCTCCCAGGTAACGTTCTTCATATAGATTGAAAAGGTATGGAGATAGGACACATCCCTGGTTTACAACCTTCCCAATTTTGAACCAGGCAGTGTTTCCTTGCTCTGTTCCGATGACTGCCTCTTTGTCCAATCATAGATTTCACATAAGCAAAATCAAATGTTCTGGGATTCTCATTCTTGTCCGAGTTAGCCACAGTTTGTTGTGATTCACCATGCCTTTATAGTCAATGAAACACAGATAGACATTCCTCTGGTACACGCTGATATCAACCAAAATCCATCTAACATTAGCTACAATATCCCTAGTACCACAACCTCTTCTAAATCCAGCCTACATTTCTGGCAGTTCTCTGTTGATGTGGTGTTCCTGTCATTTTTGGATACTCTTTAACAGAATCTTGCTTGCACAAGACAGGCTTTCTAATACTGTTGATCAGCACTACTGAGTCAGTTCCAACTCATACTCTATGTATGACATAATGAAAAACTGACTGGTTCGCACCATCTTCACAATCACTTCTATGGAGCAGATTATTCTTGCATACTCTGTATCAGTCCATCTCACTGAAACACCTTGCCTCTTGCACTAACATGACTTGTTTTACCAGAGTAAAACATGCACAGTTAGAAAGAAGCTGTGCTACTAACCCAAGGCCAACAGTTTGACTCCATCACCTGCTGAGGGGATGATAAGCCATTTTCCCCAGGTGATTTATAGCTTCTGAAAACCTACCACACCGTCAGCTATTAGTTGATACTGACTTTGCCATTATGACATTGCCAAGGTTGTGCTGTTTTTGTCTACTGGGAATTTTTTTGCTGCTTTACCAAGTGTGATGTAGTTCTCCCTTATCTAAGAAGCATTCTTCTGTACTGCTTCTAAGCCATATTTATTTGCTTTGTTGGAAGTTGATTCAATATTCTTTACCAGCACCATAATACAAAAGAATCAGCCATTCAGTCTATCACATTCATAGTTCTTTATTATGTAAATGGGACAGCTGAAGATACAATAGTCTGCTTCAGGTACACCTTAGTCTTCAAAATAATACCTTACTTCTAACACTTTAAAAATACCTTTTTTGCATCAAATGTAAGCAATGCAAAATAGATTTGATTTCCTGACGGAAGAAAATAAGTCTGAATTAGACATTTTTAAGTTAATTTATTTGCATTTTATTTAGACCACAACAGTAACAGAAATTACAAACATATTTTATTTTTCAACAAAGAAAAGAAGACAAGATGTTTACAGAAACCAGACCTTTGTCTCAAACATTCTTAAACTGATGCAGGGAGGTAAAGATATAAAAGCTTGTTTTTTCAGGCATTTCTTGACTGTAATTGAAGCATTAGGAAACAGTTATTTCTATCTCTTATCCAATTCACAATTTGTAATTTGCTACCTCAAGAATGCATACTGAAAACTATATTATTTGATCTCCTGCAGCATTTCAAGTCCTTCTCACTTTCAACAAGCAAGATTGTGTCATCTGCATTCCAAAGGGTTCATGAGTCTTCCAGCAATTCTGAAACCACATACCTTTTCACAGACTCTAGCTTGCTCAGAATGAAGCGTGAATAGGTATAGAGAAATGATAAGCGTGCCCTTCTTAAATTTAAACCTTGCTCTGTTCACACAACAGGTCAAACTCTGTAGCCTTCCAGACTGATTGAATCTCAATGTAAAGAAAACAAAATTTCTGGACCAAGAGGAAATATCATAATAGATGGAGAAAAGACAAACTGTCAATGACTTCATCTTACTAGATCTATAATCCATGGTAATCCATTTAGGAGGTCAGGAGACATGATGTATTCGAAAAGTTTACAATCAGGGCCCTCTCCAATTTACTCAGGCGTAATGACTAAGGTTTGAGGACTAAAGTTTGAGGACTAAGGTGCACCTGATTCAGATCATGGTCCCTGTAATTACTTGATCTCTTGAGAACTGGACAATGAATAAGGATGTTGTTATGTGCCATCAAATGTTGTTACGTGCCATCAAGTCGCCTGCAACTCATAACAAGCCAAGTACAACAGCTCTGAAGACCACCCTGTCCTGAGCTAGTCTCACTGACTCTTATACCCCAACTCCTGTTGCCCCAGTTACTGTATCAATCCATCTAATCCAGGTTCATCTTCTCCTGTGCTGACCCTTGACCCTACCAAGCATGATGTCCTTCTCCAAGGACAGGTCCCACCTGGCCATGTGTCCAAAGTATGTGAGATGAAGCTTCAAAATTCTAGCCTCCAAGTTGAAACTTGGTTTCACCTTCTCCAAGACAGACCTATTTGTTTACTTGGTGGTCCTTGGTAAGATGACAGAAAAAAACTGATGCCTTTGAATGTGGTGTTATAAAAGAATACTGAATACCACGTGGACTGCCAAAAAATCTGTCTTGGAGAAGGTGAAACCGGAATGCTCATTGGAGGCAAGGACAGCAAAGCTCCAACTCTCACCCTTTCAGCATGTGGCTAGGAGAGGTTATTCCTTGGAGAAGGGCCTTATGCTTAGAAAGGAAATAGAGGAAGACCTTCAACAAAGCAATTAACTCAGTGACTGTAGATATGGCCTGAAGTGTGTCGGAGAATGTGAGGTTGGAACAGGATGGGGCAGGGGTCCTATCTGTTATTCATAGGGTCACTATGAGTCATACTTGACAGCACCTAAAAACAACCTTAAGAATAATTTTATTAATCAATTATGGATTTTTGTTTAGATAATGTAAGAGTTGCAATGGAATTTAGAATTTGTCTGTATCTCATGGTCTTCATATAGAGAAACTAAGGTCTGGAGGCTTTGTGTGACTTGTAAAAATCAGTTTATCTTAAAGTGGCAAGGAAAGTCCTAACTTCCAATCAAGTCTTCACCATTACAGGTTCTTTACCCAATCCAGGGATGGTATTTTTATATTTAAAACCAAGTCTTTATTCTCTACATAATGGGAAAGGAAGGAAGGAAGGAAGGAAGGAAGGAAGGAAGGAAGGAAGGAAGGAGATTAAATTCAATCAATAATTTCTCATTCAATTACTTAAAGGACGTTTTTACTTATTGTAAAGCTAGATCATTGTGCCCATATTAAAAAAAGAAAAAGAAAACCTGACATACAAAAATCTTAACTTGCTCTACATATAAATTAGGAAGTGATTATTTGCATTACAAAAGATTTCACTTTACAAAAAGACATGTAGCACGGTCCCTTGAAATACCAAATCCCTTGGTAGAGAAAAAAATCCTTAATGACACTTACAAAGGAAACAGAGAAGGGGGAAGAAAATGTGAAGTATAAATTCTTCAAAATCTTCCCTTTCCTTTCTCTGTGCTCCTCCTCGTGATGGTTGGCAAACCTCTATCCTGGTTCATACTTACTTATGCTCTCTAATATACACAGAGTAAATTATTTCTTCATCCACACACAAGGAACATATAGGTGTCAGGAACTGTGCTAGATGATTGGACTACAAAGATGAATATGATACAGATCCTCCTCAATTCTGAACTCCACGAGGCAAAGATTAAATCTACTCATAATTGAATCTTCAAGGCCTAAAACAGAGCCTCATTGACAAGATTCGATAAATGAATATTGAATGAGTGAGATAACCTTTGAGTTAATATATGCTAAGGGTCATGTGCATAACACTTTATATGTAGATGACACAACCTTGTTTGCAGAAAGTAGAGAATACTTGAAGCACTTACTGCAGAAAATGAAAGACTACAGCCTTCATAGATATATGAATCTTATTAAATATAGATAATATCTCAACATCAAGAAAACAAAAATCTTCACCACTGGAACATCAGGCAGCATCATAATGGATGGAGAAAAGATTGACATTGTCAATTTTATCTTACTTGGAACTACCATCAACACCAACAGTAGCAGCAGTGAAGGAAAAAAGAGAAGATATATTCCACTGGGAAAATGTGCTGTTAAGGACCTCGTTCTAGTGTTAAAGAGCAAGTATGTCAGCTTGAAGACTAAGCAGCACATGATTTAAGCCACGGCATTTTTCAATTGCCTCCTATGCAGTAATAGACAATCAATAAGGGAGACTGAAGATGCCTTTGAATTGTGGTGTTGGACAAGAATATTTCACCATTGATTGCTAGAAGAACAAATTTGTGTTGGAGGAAGTTGGATGTTTGTCTGGAGGGGTTTTTAGAGAAAAGGACTGTTAAACCTTTAGCTTTCATCCTTTGGTTTGTTGTCAAGAGGGGCCACTCTTCAGAAAAGGGTATCATAGTATGAAGGACAGAGAGTTAAAGACAACCCTTAAAGAGATATAATTTCACAATGACTGTAATAATGGGCACAAGTATGTCAAAGATTGTGAGGATGGCACAGGATAGAGCAAGGCTTTTATCTGTTGTATATAGGGTTGTTAAGAGTTGTAGTCATTATTGTTTGTGTGTACCATCAAATCATATCTGACTGATACAGGAGGAGATTGTTCCTCCTTCTCCAGCAGAGCATCCGGTGGATTCGAACCATGTACCTCTGAGATTGCAGTGCAGCTTCTTGCCACTAGGCCACCAGAACTCAAACTATCAGAAAAAAACTCAACAGAGATACTGAAGAATTAAATCACACAATAAACCAACTTGACCTCATAGATATCTATAGACTAATGCACCCCAAAAAAGCACA
>NW_006399834.1:13196011-13208861 GCF_000299155.1 Elephantulus edwardii | reverse complement strand
CTCTGTAAATGTTTATGAAAATTAATAAAATATAATTATAGAAAAAAAATAAATAAAAAAAAAGAGTTGTAGTCAATGTGACAATAACAACGTGTGACCAGTGCTGCCTGAGGTTCTTTATGGCATCTTATCCTCCTAGGTAAGAAAGCAAATATAATTTATTTATCAGTGCCATATTATAAAACAGCATGGCTCTAGAAACTATGAACTTTGAGAAACTACAATCTTTATATAAAGGCTTCAGGTTTTCTATTCATAGGGTCTCTATGAGCCATGCTTGACTCAACAGCAATCAACAACAACATAACATGTTAGAAAAGGACAAACACTGAAAAGATTCAGCATAAGTATCTAAGTAACTGCTAAAATTATTCTGAAACTATTTTCTAAATGTTAACTTAACAAACGGGTTAAAAACTATGATTGCTGTTAGGTGCCATCATGTCAAGTAAAGCTGACTCATAGTGACCCTGAAAACAAGAGATCAGACCCTGTCCTATCCTGCACCATCCTTACCATCCCAAACACACTTGAGCCCAGTGCTGCCGTCACTCTATCAATCCATCTCATTGATGAGCTTCCTTTCTTTGATAGACCACTCGTCTCTTTCATTGACCTTTCCAAACATGATATCCTTTTCCAAGTAATAGATTCTCATAAAAACATGCCCAGGGTAAATTAGACAAAGCTTCATCTAACAATGACAGGTTTTATTAAAAGATCAGGAAGGCAAAAATAGAAAGAAGAATCTCTCATTTACTTGTAAAACTAAGAGACAGAAAGCACAAGTGACTTACAGTCTTAAAGGAGAAGATGAGACTTCAAAGACATATCCATTGAAATCAAGACAACTGCCATTTTTTAGGATTATCAAAGAAGCATGAATTAATGTGGTAGAAATATACTTCTATAGCATTATACCACGTAACACCTGACCATTTGTTTGAACAATATCTGACCATATTTGGTCTCAAAGTTATAATTGTTTACTGTCATCAAGTTGGAACTGACATATAGCTGACCTTCCAGTAGATTTTGCACATCTTTTTCCCTCAAAACTTCTGGTGGATTCAAACCGTCTCCCATTGGAGGCAGTGCAACTCTTGATCTACTAGGCAATTAGAGCTCCTTCAAGGTACAGGAGAGTTAAAAAATCATGAACAGAAATAGGGCATAGCAAGTAGAACAGCTTTCCACCTGAAATATCTGTCTCTTCCATCTTTTATGTACAAAGTGATTGCACTGCCATGTATATTACAAGATAATACGTTTTGAAGCTCCATCTCACATAGTTTGGGCACGTGGCCAGGAATGACCAGTCTTTGAAGAAAGATATCGTGCTCGGAAAGGTGGAGGGTCAGCACAGGAGACAAAGACCGAAGGAGAGGATGATTTCAGATGAGGTAGATTGATATGGTAACTAGGGCAATGAGGATAGGTGTGTCAGAGTCAGTAAGATTGGCTCAGAAACAGGGCAGGCTTCAGAACAGCCCTCACAAGTGACTCAACGACACATAATAACAAAAGCAATAGTCCTTTCTACCTAAAATGTTTAGTATATAACAGCATATGCTTTGACCTTTAGGCAGTAGGGCAGACGCAGCCAATCTCATGTAACTCAATGTGACTACCTGGGCTTTTCTCGGTCTTTTAGGTTTTCCACAACAACGTCCTACCTACTCTGCACTAAGGACTCAAGTTAGGACCACAGCTCATAAATGACAGTATCATTTCAGCAGAAAACAACTTAAAAAGAAAATGTTATGATTGTTAAATTAGCATATTACTAGTCTTTTAATAGGGGAGAATTCAATGAAAGATATCTTAAGTATAAGAACAATTAAGAAATCCCCAAAGGAGAGCTGAAAGGTGTAAGTGCAGAAAAAGGAAAAAAAAACAAACCTAAAAGTAAAAATAACTTAGGAACAAAGAAAATCTGTGAAAAATATTAAAGCTTTAAATATGTTATAGATTAATAAACAGTCAACAGAACTCAACTAAAATCACTAAAATTCTAACAGAAAAATACGTATAAATTAGATACAGAAAAAATGTTATAAAAATTATTTCTTCAACAATAACTATTATATGACATTTTCAAGGAAATACTAAAAGCCACTATAAAATTAATAAATATTTCTAGAAATCTGTCAGAGCTGAAAATAGTGCAGCTTTTGAAACTCATATAATCATAGTGGATTTGATGATAAACTTGATAGAAAGAAATGTCAATACATATAAAAATATTTCATTGTGTATACAGAGTATGGAAATTATCTAACAATATCATTACTACCACATGCAAGCAAGATTCTGCTGAAAATTATCCAAAAATAACTGGAGCAACACATCAATAGAGAACTACCAGATGTGTAGGCTGGGTTTAGAAGAGGCTGTGGCACTAGGGATATTACAGCTAATGTTAGATGAATCTTGGCAGAAAGCACAAAGTACCAGAGGAATGTCTATCTGTGTTTCACTGACTATGTGAAGGCTTTTGAATGTGGGGATCACAATAAGCAGTGGCTGACTCTGAGAAGAATGGGAATCCCAGAACATTTGATTGTATTTATGTGAAACCTATACTTGGGCCAGGAGGCAGTCATCAGAACAGAGCACGGGAACACTGCATGGTTCAAAATTGGGAAGGGTGTACGCCAGGGATGCATCCTATCTCCATACCTTTTCAACCTATATGCAGAACAGATCATCCGGGAGGCTGGGCACTATGAAGAGAAATGTGGGGTTAAGATTGGTGGAAGATCTATCAACAATCTGCATTATGCAGGTGACACAACCCTGCTTGCTGAAACTGAGGAGGACCTGAAGCACCTGCTGCAAAGGGTCAAGGATGTAGCCTCCAATATGGCTTGAGACTCAATGTCAAGAAGACAATGATTCTCACCACTGGGTCAATTGGAAGCATCAGAGATTGTTCACAGCTTTAGTTTGCTTGGCTCCACAGTCAACACTCTTGGCACCAGCAGCCAGGAAATTAAAAGGCACACTGCCATGGGAAAGTCTGCTGTTAGGGACCTCTCCAAAGTACTGAAGAGCAATGGTGTCTCTCTGGGGACTAAGGTGCGTTTGATACAGGCCATGGCCTTCGCAATCAATGTTTTGCATAATAGAGTTGGACAATGACCAAGGAGGATAGAAGCAGAATTGATGCCTTTGAACTGTGGTGCTGGAGAAGAGTATTGAGAGTATCCTGGACTGTTAGGAAAGCAAACAGATTCATCCTGGAAATGGTTAAGCTGGGTGGCTCTTTGGAGGCAAGGATTCTGAGGCTCTGTCTAACATAGTTTGGACATGTTGTATGAAGAGACCAGTCCTTGCTGGGGAGGGTAGAGGGACAGCAAAGGAGGGAAGGCCCTCTATGAGGTGGACTGATTCGGTGACTGGGGTTATCGGGATGGGAGTGTCAGAGACAGTGCGATTGGCAGAAGACAGAGCAGAGTTTAGGGCTGTTGTGCATAGGGTTGCTATGAGTCGCAAGCGACTCGACGGCACTTAACAACAACAACAACAACAATATACTTGAACCAGGAGGCAGTTGTCAGAGCAAAGCAAGGAGAAACTGCATGGGTCAAAATTGGGAAGGGGGTCGGTCAGGGATGTAGTCTGTCTCCATATCTTTTCAACCTTTATGCAGAACAGATCATCCGGGAGGCTGGGCTCTATGAGGAGAAATGCAGCGTCAGGATTGGTGGAAAACAGATCAACAATCTGCGTTATGCAGATGACACAACCCTGCTTGCTGAAACTGAGGAGGACCAGAATCGCTTCCAACATCAAGAAAACAAAGATTCTCACCACTGGGCCAACTGGCAGCATCAGTGTGGATGGTGAAGAGACTGAGATAGTTTACAGTTTTAGTTTGGTTGGCTCTACAGTCAACACTCTTGGTACCAGTAGCCAGGAAATCAAGAGTAGAATTGTATTGGGAAAGTCAGCTGTCAAGGATTTCTCCAGAGTACTGAAGAGCAACGACATCAAGCTGAAGACTAAGATCTGGGTCACAGTCTTCACAATTGCATGCTATGCATCAGAGAGTTGGACAGTGACTCAGGATGACAGAAAGAAAATTGATGCCTTTGAGCTGTGGTGTTGGAGAAGAGTGTTGAATATACCATGGACTGCTCAGAGAACAAACAGGTTTGTCCTGGAGAGGGTGAAACTGCTCCTTTGAGGCAAGGATTCTGAAGCTTCATCTGATAGTCTACTCTGGGCATGTTGCAAGGAAGGACCAGTCCTTGGAGAGGGACATCATGTTTGGGAGAGTAGAGGAACAGGGCAGAAGAGGAAGACCCTCGATGAGATGGATCGATTCAGTGATTGGGGTGGCGGGAGTGCGCATGGTAGAGCCAGTGAGGTTAGCACAGGATATAGCAGGGTTTAGGGCTCTTGTACATAGGGTCGCTATGAGTCGCAAGCAACTCGACTGCACATGACAACAACAACAACAATAATCTTATAAAAATATGATTAAAACCAACTTCACTGCCCTTGAGTAAACTACAATTCAGAATGACCAGACAGGACTGCAATGAACTGACCTATAGGGTTCTCAAGACCTTATGGAATCACACTGCTCTGTCTTTTCTTGCTAAGCAGTTGGTGGGCTCATATCGCTCCCCTTTTGGTCACCAGCTGAGTATTTTACCACCATACTGCTGGGAAAATAGTTAGCTCTAAATCATATATACTAAAGAAATAACAATGCTATTTCTTTTTTCTGTGTTATCATTTATTTCTGTGTAATGTTATCTATTTTCACATTCCTATTTTTCCATACAAATTGATCTTCCTAAAGTAAGCATATTTCACTTAAATAATGAGGAAGAAAATCATTCCATAAAGAGGCCAGTATATTAAGACTTTAAACCCAAATTAAAAGTACCATTCTGGTCTAAATATTTCCAATAGTTCATACCTTTTCAATACAAAACAGAAGCATGGGTGAAAGCTCCAAAGCACATTTACTGGCTAAATTAGCAAACAGAGAACATCAAGATGCTTAACATAAGGTAATTCATGATCAATTTCAAGCAAGCATACATTGCTCACACAATTGACTGGCATGTCAAATTCTTGACAAAATAATAAGTGACTGCAGATGTCAATCACTGTCTCACAATGCATTCCATGGTACACTTGGTATCAATGCCATTAAATGATGAAGGCATCTTCAATACAACACTGACGAGAAATTATTTTTCTTTCAGGGAGACTACAGTCCTGATACAACACTCTTTTCTGACCAAAAAGAGAGAAAAGAAAAACAAACATTATTTTTTTGAGTGAATGAGAAATTCCTACTTTTGTTTGAACATTTTCAATTTCATTCCATCATTCATTTTCAAATGCAGTCAGTCTTGACTGGTTTCTTGATCCTTCTTCTTTTGATACTTTTGTTTTAATTCTAGGCCTTTCACATTCAAGAATGCCCTCTGTTTTCTCTGCTGCTCCACAGGAAAAAAAAATTGCTATGTAAAATAATAATAACAAAAACAAAAAAACACCGGTCTTACTGATTCTTTTCTATTGAATATACTGTGCATTTGAGAGCTATGAATTATAATCCTACATAGATGGGGAAAGCAAGACAAAACTGAAGTATGAAAGGGAAATGACACAGTGGAGGATGCATGAATTCAACAAATGAATGCAATGCAAATGAGAGAATTCACAGAAGAACAGAGATGAATACTGCCAACACAAACAATTCCGGAAAGACATGAGACAGGCCAGCCAGGGAATAACAGGAAAGGGTAACACAGTTAAACAATAGTCACCAGCTTATGATCTACATTTTTACGCTTATAAGCAGCAGGGAGGGGGAGGGGGAAGGCAAATGAGATAAAAATAACCACTTTTTTTTCCGTCTTCTTCCCCCTGCTTATATATTACTGAAATCATCTTCCATTCCCTTACTTTCTATCAACAAGAGTGCAATCCATTTCCTAATATCTGAGTGATGTATTAACCGCCTGAGTGTCAAACTTGTTTTTCCTCATTTTGAGTGGATATTTATGCCATGATATGCCACATTTATTTCAATATAATTTACCGTGCAGCAGTGGGGTTTCTATGAATTAAAGCCACAGCACTGAACCACACCACCAAAAAGGAGTGGTGAAAGTATACTTCATCATGAGTGCACTGAAAAATGTTTTAATATATATTCAGAATAGGGAAGCACTACTATAATTATTAAGAAGGAACATCTACAATAAACAACATGCAAAGTGCACTAAAAAAGGAAATCGCTTAAAACTCAGCTACTCTTATTTTTTTAAGGAGCAATTATGCAGACAGTATGTTGTGAAACTCAAAATGAAGAGCAGGAGTACAGGCAGAAGGAAAACATGATGAAATCTGAGAATGTATTATTTCCATGATATCCAACAGAACTTTCTGTGATGAAAGGCATGTTCTTATATGTATAATATTCAATAATGATCTACCATGTCACTAGCAAACACTTGAAATCTGTTATATTCATTAATTTTAAGTTTATATTGTCACAATGAGCAACTGGCCACAATATTAAAAAGTTTAATGTTGTATAGGTACAATAACCAGAACAGAAGTAAAAGATGAAACAAATTATGAAAAATATATCTGAGGAACTCAATAAACAAACACACTCAGTGCTTAAAGTAATTAAAACAATCCTCTCCTTCACACTTACTCCCATCTTCTCAACTCATTCAACTGCCAACCCATTCAAATGATATGAAAGACATCCCCACTATTCTTGTTGACAAATTAAAATTAATGATGTGAAGCAAACCACTTAATTCTTACAACAATGTTTGTCCTTTTCAAAGTGACAAGGCACTGAATGGAAAATCTGATCCAGGAAAACTGAATGAATTGTACGGATTTCAGTACAAGAGGATTATAAGAAGCAAATATGCATATGTGCAATGGATAAGCCTAAGAATGGGCAAATGATAGTTTCAAATATCCACAGCTGGATATTCAGTTGTATTTGATTATTATAAATGTCTAACAAGCAAAGTGACAGTTTTGAAATCTTTACCTAAAGTGATTAAAAGACTACTCATCTGTAGTGAACAGAGAATATTACTCATCCGGACACCCAATTTTAAATTCACAGTCTTTGAGAACAAGTCAATATTAATACCACAGGTATTCAAGGACAAAGTAAACCTCTATCACTGAAACAAACTTTCAGAACTATATCTTAACTGATTATTCTTCACTCATTAAATAGATTTTGTTATCTACAGTTTACATTATAAATATCTTTTTCTTGAAAATATATATCACAGGATGTACTCTAATAATTTTTACATACACAATTGAGAGATTGATTATATTCTCCAAATTATACAATAATTTTCACGCTCTTTTTCCTAAAATTTCTTAATTAACATAAATGCAATTCTCCCTAAACTTATTAACCCTTTCAAGTTGCTGTTGTCCATTTAATCCTCTATAGATACATCATTTAAAAGAGTAAAATGGCCACAACAATCATTCTGTAACAGTTAAGCTAAAGTATCATTTTGTTTTAAGGCACTCATGGTGTAACACATACCTTGTTATGCTACTTGCCAAAAAGGCTAGTAGTCGGAATTCACCAGCTGCTCCATGGGAGAAAGACGAAAGGTGTCCTTCTAGTCTCTAAAACCTAATAGAGTGTCACTGTAAGTCAAAATCCACTCTATAACAGTGGGTTCCTTGTTGTTCTCTATTGAATTGTCTGGTTTAAATAGGACATCAGGAGACTGGTTCTTTGCCACAAAACAAGATTAACTTCTTGGTGGCCAGCTATCATTGCTAAGCATATTTTAAATATACTACTAGTGGTATCCAGTTCCGAAATAGCTTGCCACCAGAAACCCTATGGACTTGGAAAAATTATGAAGGTTATAAAAGTGTTCAGGTCTTTCATTCATAGGGTCGCTTTGGATCATCTACAACTTGACAACACTTAAAAACAACAACAGAGAAAGTTCAGTTGGCCAAGTGGACAGAAAGTGATGCTACCAAGCCAAAGGTGGTTGATTTTAGTCTGCAGCCCTTAGGCCAGTTTTGTTTATGGTCAAAGGCTCTTCTAAGTGGCATAGCACTGGTCTTTCCATTGGCTGTACAGAGCTAACTCATGGTTACTGTGATGCGGAAGACTGTGACAAGGACATTTCCAATGCAATAATGTTTATCCATGGTGGACAGTGTTGGTGGTGCTTCCTGATTAAACAAGCTTGGAAGCAGGAGTGGCATCCACTTCCTCCACTTGCCTCCGGAAACCCTATGGACTTGGAGAAATGAGGAAAGTGATACAAGTGTTCAGGTCTTTCATTCACAGGGTCACTATGAGTCGTCTACAACTCAACGGCACTTAACAACAATGTTTTATTTACAAAATTTGAATACACCAATTTTCAGATCAGACTCTTCCAACTAACCTCACCCCTCACCACCCATCAAAATGTACAACCCATGATTAATCACCCCCGCACATCCTCTGCTTCCACCCTCCTCCACCCCTTGCATCTTCATACTCATTCTACAATAATGGATTTATACAGTATTTTTCTTTGTGGGACTCAGTTTGTTCCCTCTGCATAATGCTCTCCAGTCCCTCTCAAGTTATGTGATAATTTATAAAATCATTGTTCCTATATGCTGCATAGTATTCCATTGTATGAATGTACCATAATGTCTTAAACCATTTGATTGTGGTTGGACATTTGTTTCCGTGTTCTTGCGATGGTGAATAACACTGCTATTAATACTGGTGTACAAGTCTCTATTTGTGCCTCAGTTCTCATTTTCTCAGGACAGATTCCAAGCAATCAAATAGCTGGATAATATGGAATTTCTATATTTAGCTTTTTAGGAAGCACCAAACTGCATTCCAGAATGGCTGCACTATTTTACAATCTGACCAACAATGTATAAGAGTTCCTACTATTTCGCCACATCCTCTCCAGCATTTATTACAAGTAGCTGTTCTGTTAAACTTTGCCACTGTTACTGGAGTGAGAAATACTAATCATTTTTATCAAAGATTGTACAGAAAAATCCTGATAAAAGGAAGGGAAAAGAGATATGAAACAGAAGATCAGGTTCTCATGGAATTCAGGCCTTCTTACATCTACCTACACTAGGTAAACTCCCAGAATTATTGCCCTGATATGATATTTTTTTCTTAAAACAGAACCATTCCCTATAATCTCAATAATGCACCTAATTCTACTTCTGTTTCTTATTTTTCTTCTCTTGAAGCACATATTATAAGAAAATGGCGCCAGATCGCCTTTAAATTAGGTACTATCTTCTATGTTAAAAGATATATAATTCTTCAATTAAAAGAAATCTGCTAACTTATTTTAATACTTTCCTAGAAAATACTTTTCTACATATTTAGATCAAAACAATTTAAATTAGCAGCACTTTACATGATTCTTGGACTTTTGTTTTATTTTCCCTTCCCTAGCCACTATATTTTTCACAGATTTTTAATTTACAGGAAAATTTTTGGAAGATACTATTCACGCAAAAATATAGGGGCATTTTCTCTCTATATATATCCTTTTAAGTCCTAGTCTGTCTCTTTAGTCTATTCAATCAATATACTGAGCAAAGTATTAGAGATGCTGGGCTTTACAAAGATGAGTGTGACATGAGGAACGGAGAAAATTCATCAACAACTTCTCTGCATTATGCAGGTAATACAGCCTTGCTTGCTGAAAGCAAAACAAGCTTCAGGTGCTTGCTGCTAAAGGATTATGGTATGCAGCCTTCAATATGGCATACATCTCAACATCAAGAGACATCGTAATAGATGGAAGAGAGATTGAAGTTACTGAAGAGCTCATCTTACTTGAATGCACAATCATGGCACTAGTTAGTCAGAAGATCTGGAGATCAATCGTATTGAGAAAGTGCTACCTGGGACTTCTTCATAGTCCTGAAGGGCAATGAAGTTAGTTTAAAGAATAAAGTATATTGGTTCAAGCCATAGTCTTTCTAATCACCTGCCATCAGTCTGAGAGCTGGACAATGAAAAAGGATGACAGGAAAAGAATTTATGTCTTTTGAGTTGTGCTCAGTGCTGAATATCCCATGGATTGCTAAAAAGAACAAAAAGATTATTCCTTAAAGAAAGTATAAACAGAGTGGTCCTTGTAGGCAAAGATGGTGAAGCTGCATTTCACATACTTTGAGCATGTTGGTAGGAGAAGCTGTTCTTTGGAAAGACACATCATGTACGGAAAGGTGGAGGGTCAGCAAAAGAGACAACTCTCAATGGGAGTGTCTCCAGCAATGGGCTCAAGTGTGTCAAGGGATAATAAAAATGGTGTAGGATAAGACAGAGTTTAGATCGGTTCTTTTTACAGGGTCATTATGAGTCATGCTCAACTAAATGGCATTTAAAAGCAAAGCAAGCCCTAATAAAAAGCACAGTGCAAGCACAGTTGATTGAACATATCACTAGGGAAAAGAATGCACTGACTTCTCATTTTTAATAGATTTAATAAAATGTTTTTTCAACTCTACCCTCTGAACCCAAAGATGAATTAGCCTAGTCATACAGTTTTCTGAAGATCTTGTCTATAAGAAATCACATGTATTCAAGAAATAATTACTATATCATTATGATATCACTTTGTTGTAGGCACTGATAAAATAATAATCAGTATTGTTCACTAATTAGAAAGCTGCTCTCACTACCCTAAAATCCTAGAGACTTAGTAAACTCACATCAAGGAAGGTAATAGACTGTCAAAATTTCCATGAGCAAAATGGACACGAATGTTACATAACCCATCATTTTTGGATGAGCAGCAAGGAGCCCTGGTGCCATAGTACTTTAAGAGTTGGGCTAAACAAAATGTGAGAGAGAGAGAGAGAGAGAGAGAGAGAGTGTGTGTGTGTGTGTGTGTGTTGTGATGGCACCTGACAACAACTATAAATGAACAAATAAATTATATACATATATACATTTATAAACAAAAATGTCATCACTGTCAAGTAGGGTCCAATTCAAAACTAATCCCTCCAATGTGTTCCCAAGGTTTGGAACTGCACAGGAGAAGATTTCATATCTTTTTCACATGAAGCTCTTGGTGGACTAGAACTACCAGAGAGGTGTGACCTTTGGGTTTGCAGTACTACTCCCTACAGACTTTATATATCTCCTACAAGAACATTTTTCTTAGAGAGTTTGCTTCTAGCTGTCCAAAAAAAAAAATCTTAATCAAGAATCACTAGTCTATTTCCTAGATCTTCGTATTTAAATGCAATAATTTTTCAGTCTGGAGGTTATTGTTATATTTTTCAAAGAGACCTTCAAAACAAGTATATTATTATGTTTACCAAAAGAAAAGAGACACTAAATCATTCTTTCTAGGCTTTCAATTAATCCTAGTAATAACTAACAGTACTATGAATTCTAGTTTCATTTTTGAAATACGTTATTTGAATTAAGCTCTTCTTATTTGTGTTGAAATGTCCCACTAATTTTTACGTTCTGTAAAGTGGAAGGAGCAAAATACTGATTGGTATGTGTATTTGGTACTTACATATACTTTGACTTTGAAATTTGTACTTCATTTAAAAAAAACCCACAAGCTATAATAATCTTTTAAGAACCTACATGCATTTTATGCATACTGATGGATCACTTGCTTTAAGAAAAAAAGTAATCATCTGTGTTGATAATGTTACTAATGGTGAATCAAGCAAAATTTCTTCAGTAATAAAATGCCATGTAAAAGGATTCAGTTTTATCTTGGAATGTCTCAAATGATGCCAGAGGCTATATCAAAGTTACATTTAAGTCTTAAATATCTTGATGCCTTGAATGAGATTGGCACTATAATAGTCCAACTACTCACCCTTAGTCAATAAAAACATTCATTTTAGCACTTAATGTCCTCATACTAATTCAATTATGTATCTTATTTCAGTCTACATTATATATATAAAGTGTTACTTTAGCATCTCAGTTGAATTTACTCTTTAATTCTTCTAGTAAATAAGTCTTCATAAAATTTAACAATTTGATCTCTTTTTTTGCATTGATTTCTTTGAGTATCCATTAACATATTAAATTTTTCAAGAGACTAGAAAAGGACAAGAAGTTTTAAGAAATTTTCTCAGTTCAGTGCAATCAATGGTCACAAAAAATAAATGACAAATATTTTTATGAAGTTAAGCCTGCTTCTTTGGAAGCTTATTAAAACTGTAAGTAAATATTAAACTAAAAGTGCTTCTTTCCATAAACTAGGGATATAGTGTTTGTTCTTCTTTCTATGTGCTGTTAAGTTGATGATGACTCATAGAAATTCTACAAACAATGGCTCTGAACTTTGCCCTATACTGTGCCAACCTAACTGCTTCTGACTTACCTGACATTCTCACAGTCATTGTGTCAATCTACCTTCTCTAGGGTCTTCCCCTCTACCTTTCCAAACATGTTCTTCTTTTCCAAGGTCTCCAAGGACTGGTCCCTTGCAGCAACATGAACAAAGCATGTGGGAGAGAGCTTCAAAAATCCTTGGCTTCTAAATGACATCCAAGTAGATATGTGCATACCCATGTTTATCGGGGCTTTGTTTACAATAGCAAGGAGTTGGAAACAACCTAAATGTCCATCAACAAACAAATGGGTAGAGAAGCTGTGGTATATCCACACAATGGAATACTATGATGCATTGAAAAACAAGGAACTCATGCAATAGTATTCAAAATGGGTGACCCTGGAGGACATTAAGCTGAGTGAGGTATCTCAGTCACAAAGGGACAAATGCTATATGGTGCCACTGTTGTAGAATGAGGCTGGCATCGGGGTGGGGGTAAGGTT
>NW_006399834.1:13162348-13195755 GCF_000299155.1 Elephantulus edwardii | reverse complement strand
GAAGGGTGCAACAATGAATGAATGGAATTCCAAGATCTCTGTAGATGTTCATTGAAATGAAAAATAAGAAATTAAAATATAAAAAAAAAATCCTTGGCTTCAAGATTCAATCTGGTTTCGCCCTCTACAGGACAGATTTCTTTGTTCTCTTGGCAGTCCATGTTATACCCATTCAATACTCCTCTCCAGTACCACCACAACTCAAAGGCATCCATTCTTCTTCCATCCTTAGTCACTGTCTAGCTCTCAGCTGCATAGCAAAGCAACTGAGAAGACCATTGCCTGAATCAGGTAGGTGCACCTTAGTCTCTAGACTGACAACATTGTTCTTTAGCACTCTGGAGAGGTTCTTGACAGCAGATTTTCCCAAGGCAACTCATCTTTTGATTTCCTGACTGCTTGTGCCACGGGCGCTGATTGTGTGTCCAAGTAAGATGAAATCATTAACAACCTCAATCTTTTCTCTATCATGATGCTGCCTACTGTCCCAATGGCAAGGGTCTTTGTTTACCTGATGTTAAGATACAATGCATATTAAAGACAGCACTCCTTGTTCTCCTGCAGCAAATACTTCAATCAGATACATCCTTTGCATCTCTGTAACAGATACACAAAGAACACAGCTCCAAATGAAAATATTAATGCCATTATAATTCCAGTAGTATAGCTGTTTACAGGTAGCCCTTCCAAGTACCTTCATATCAGCTCACCCTTGAGAATGTGTAAAACCACCATTTATATATGTCTGTTTGTGATACTGGGCATTTGACTATGACATTAAAAGTTTACACTACCAGTACTGGAAATATCAAAAGGTTCACTATATGGACAGATTTCAGTGGTGCTGTAAGACTAAGAAAGACTAGGAAGAAAGGCTTTCAAAAATTAGCCAGTGAAAACTTTACAGACCACACAGTTTACTGATCAACAGAGTGCTGGAAAAACTTACATCATTGCTCCTCAATAATTTGGAGAGGTCCCTGACTGCAGGCTTTTCTAGTGTAATAAATCTCCAGATCTCCTGACTGCCAGTGCCAAATGTACTGATTGCAGAGCTAAGAAAGACAAAGTCATTGACAGTTTCAATCTTTTCTCAATCTATCATAATGTTGCCTATCTGTCCAGTGGTAAGAATTTTTGTTTTCTTGACGTGATGCAATCCATACTGTGGACTACAGCATTTGGTCTTCTGCAGCAAGTGTTTCAAGTCCTCCTTAGTTTCAGCAAGAAAGGTTGTGTTATCTGCATGCTGAAGGATATTGATAAGTTCGCCTCCAGTCCTAATGCCACATTCTTTTTCATAGAGTCCAGGTTCTCCAATAGTTTGTTCAGCATACAGATTGAATAGTTATGGAGAAAGGATGCAACCCTTAAGCACATATTTCTTAATTTTAAACCTCTAAAAGATGTGCCAAGAAATCTGGAGAACAACCACTTGGCCAACTGACTGGAAGAGATCTATATTTGTTCCCATTCCAAAGAAAGGTGACCCAACTGAGTGTGGAAACTACAGAACAGTGTCATTGATTTCACATGCAAGCAAGATTCTACTGAAGATCATCCAAAAACGATTAGAACAGCACATCAGCAGAGAACTGCCGGAAGTCCAGGCTGGGTTTAGAAGGGGTCGTGGTACTAGGGATATTGTTGCTGATGTTAGGTGGATCTTGGCTGAAAGCAGAGAATACCAGAAGAATGTCTATCTGTGTTTCATTGATTATGCAAAGGCATTTGACTGTGTGGATCATAACAAACTGTGGCTGACTCTGAGAAGAATGGGAATCCCAGAACATTTAATTGTGCTAATACGAAACCTATACTTGGACCAAGAGGCAGTAGTCAGAACAGAGCAAGGTAACACTGCATGGTTCAAAACTGGGAAGGGTGTACGCCAGGGATGCATCCTGTCTCCATACCTTTTCAACATGTATGCAGAGCAGATTATCCGAGAGGCTGGGCTCTATGAGGAGAATTGTGGCATCAGGATTGGTGGAAGATCTATTAACAATCTACAACCCTGCTTGCTGAAACTGAGGAGGACCTCATGCACTTGCTGCGAAGGGTCAAGGACTGCAGCCTTCAGTATGGACTAAGGCTCAATGTCAAGAAGACAAAGATTCTCGCCACTGGACCAATTAGCAGCGTCAGGATGGATGACGAAGAGATTGAGAGTGTTCACAGCTTCAGTTTGCTCGGCTCCACAGTTAACACTCTTGGTACCAGGAGTCAGGAAATCAAAAAGCTTATCACGATGGGAAAGTCTGCCGTTAGGGACCTCTCAAAGGTACTCAGGAGCAACAGTGTCTCTCTGGAGACTAAGGTGCGCCTGATACAGGCCATGATATTTGCAATCGCTTGTTATGCATCAGAGAGTTGGACAATGACTAGGGAGGACAGAAGGAGAGTGGATGCTTTTGAGCTGTGGTGCTGGAGAAGGGTGCTGAATGTACCATGGACTGCCAGGAAAACAAACAGATTCATCTTGGAGAGGATTAAACCAAGCTACTCCTTGGAGGCAAGGATTCTGGGGCTTCGTCTGACATACTTTGGACATGTTGCCAGGAGGGACGGGTCCTTGGAGAGGGACATCATGCTTGGGAGGGTGGAGAGACGGCGCAGGAGGGGAAGACCCTCTATGAGATGGATTGATTCGGTGACTGGGGTAATCAGGATGGGTGTATCAGAGGCGGTGCGGTTGGCACAGGATAGAGCAGGGTTTAGGGCTATTGTGCATAGGGTCGCTATGAGTCGGAAACGACTCGACGGCACATAACAACAACAACAACAACAACAACAGTATTCCTTTGCTTTGTTTGCACAATAGCCTCTTGATCTAAGTATAGGTTTTGGATGAATGCAATTAAGTGTTCTGGGATACCCATTCTTCTCAATGTTACCTTACTCAATGTTATGATTCACATAATCAGATGCCTATGCATAATCAATAAAGCACAAACAGATATTCCTCTGCTATTCTTCGATAAATGACACAGCAAATTGCAGAAACTGCAAAGCTCATATTGCAATGTAACAGAAAAATATAGTTTAAAAGAGTCTTAAAAGAGGAAAGAAATGATTAACATTATATAAGATACCACCGTTTATAAATATCAGGTAAATTCTCGCTTAAAGCAAAGCTCCATGGGTTCATCTTTTGCTCACTTTAGGACAGAGGCAACTGCTTGCATATATGCCACTCTGCTCACAGCAAACCAAATATATCAGAGACAAAAACAATTCCTATAAACTGTCTCTGGTTGCTGGATAGATGGACAAATGTCTCAAAAGACCTGTAGATGCTACTGTTTTAACTAAATATAATTTTCAATATTCTAAAACATATAGATAAAATATTTGACTACAAAACTGTTCTTTTAAAGAGTTATTTTGATATAAAATTGAGTGTTTAAGGACGGAAATTCCCTGAAGCATTCTGAAATGATAGCACGGCTGGCAGTGTCAAAAGCCATGCTGAGATCAAGGGAAATGAGAATGGAAGCAGTAGAAACTGCATTCATAAAGAGGTCATTTAAAACCTCTTTGCTATGATATAAACTAAAACATGACTAGAATATCATAAAAAAAATCGTTGAGTGTTCAACTTGAACCAAAAGATGATAGTAGGCTAAAAATTTCTAAAATATTTTCACAACTAAGCAAAAATTAATTTATCATATTTTAATTCACATTTTATGGGAATAATAAACATACTTAAATATTGTATATTAAAAAAATTTTGCCCCATTTCTCTACATGAAGAAACTTGCATATGCAAATACAAGGTACTCAAAAGTACTACTTTTGTTTATCTCATTTTTCTATTTTAAATTACTTCTGTAATGATTAGCAATATTATAACTTAATAAGCACTTATTTCACAAAAATTTTTGAAATATTAGCAACATTTTTTTCCCTAAGTTGACAAGGATCACAATCCTAAACTGTTTATTAATTCTCTCTTTCCCTAAACACCATTATGTCACTAAATTTAAAGATTGGAAAGTTCTAGAAGAATGGCATTCAATACATAAACTACATTTTTCTGAATGTTTTAACTTCCTTATTATTTACATAATGATCTCTGGTAGCATAACACATTACAGTTTGTCTCCTAATCAAGGGTTAGTGATTGAAATCTACAAGTCACTCTTCCAGATTAAGAAGGGGCATTCTACTTCCAGGAAGAATGACAGTCTTTGAAGCCCAATGGAGAGTCCTCTTACTCAAAATTGACTAGACAGCAGTGGGTTTATTATTTTTACATTATGATTAGAATGTTGTTGTTGTTAAGTGCCCTTAAGTCGTAGACAACTCATAGAGACCCTATGAATGAAAGACTTGAACACTTGTTTAACTTTCACCATTTCTCCACATTCATAGTTTCCAGAGGTAAACTATTTAAGATATTCAGTCCTAATTGCCATCTCAGTAAATCATGGACATTTTGAACCGCATAAAGCATTATTTATTACTATCAGTATTTCAGAAGAGGATACAGAGGAAAATTTGTTACTGCTACTTCCAAATGGATCTTAGTTGAAAAGAGAAAATACCATAAAAATGCTTATCTCTGTCTTACTCTCTATGCTAAAGCATCTGAACATGTGGATCATAACAAATTATAGATTGTATTGCAAATAAGAATTTCAGACCTCTTACATGTTCTCAAGAAGGATTAGAAGGTAGTTATTTGAACAGAACATAAAGATAATTCATGGTTTAAAATCTGGAAAGTGTGTATATATTTACCATCCTTACTTAGTTTATATGCTGAGGAAATAGTCTAAGAAATTGGGGTATCTAAAAAGCACAACATGAAGATAGTATAAGATTCATTAATAACCTGTGATATGCACAAGACAATACTGCCTTCTCAAAGTGAAGTAACTGTGGTGTTAAGGGCTTATTGTTCAAAATTAATTTCCCTGCCATTGAGTTTAACTTTGCCTGTTTCTGTGAGAAAGTAAGAATAGGGTGTGTTAGCCTATCCACACGCTTGCAAGTCTTGCTACTAAACTAACTGGATTCAGTGGCAGATTTAGAGAATATCATTACCAGCAAAGATTAATAAGAAAATGCAGTATATCCTTTGTGGCCACAGTTTCTTGCATTAGCCACCCAGGGCCTTTTGGAGCAATATACATAGCAGACAGCAACAAGAAAACCAGAGACCTGGAATGCAATAGAGTGGACCTCGGTACTGCTATGCCACAGAAACAAAGTTAAAAGCCTTTTGTTAAAACTTTTTGGAAGACTTGGGGAGGAGAGAGCCATGTAATTCTGGCCTAAATCTGTGAGGCTGCAGGATAGATAAAGGTCAGTGAGCTTTCCTATTTTCTGTATTTTGCTATTAGCCTTTTGCCTTTTGACTTCCTTAATATGGTCGCTTAGATCCATAATCTGTACTAGCTTGCCTCCGGAAGCCCTATCAACCTGGATTGAGGATGAAAGACACCCAAGCGTTGAGGACTCTCCTTCATAGGGTCTCTATGAGTCTCCTTCAACTTGACGGCACTTAACAACAACCATAATCAACACTCTTGGCACTTGTTATGTGTTGTTGAGTCACTTTCAAATCACAGCAACCCCATCCCTGCTCTATCCTATGCTAACCTACTGTCTCTGACACACCTATCCCCATTACCTCAGTTACTGAATCCATCTATCTCATTGAGGGTTTTCCTCTCGAGCTGTCCCTCCACCCTCCCAAACATGATGTCTCTCTCCAAAGACTCCTCCTCCTTGTAACATGCCCAAAGTAGATTATCAGATAAAGCTTCAGAATCCTTGCCTCCAAGGAATGGCCTGGTTTTACACTCTCAAGGACAAACTGTTTGTTCTCTTAGCAGTCCATAGTATATTCAAAACATAAAGTTTGCTCCCTTTCCCTCTTCACATCAATGTTCCTGTTCAGCATGAAGAAGCCAGAGAGTCTGTACCTCATTCCCAAGTGAGAAACCCACAAGTGAATAAGACCATGTTTAATCACTATTGGACTATGCTTACCATTGTCCTATATTGTCTGGTCCCTACTGGACCTTTCTAATTCCCTTCACATACTCCCCCCACCCACCAAATTGTGAAGCCCTGCAACTGCATCCCTGCAATTTCATCCCTGCCCATCCTTACCCTTCTGTTTCCAATCCTCACTTCCTTTTCCTTTTATCCCCATACATGTTTTTCACAATTAAAAAAACAAAACAAAAACCCAACTCTTCTCCAGCACCACAGCTCAAATACATCAATTCTCTTTCTATCATCCCTAGTCATTGTCCAGCTTTCTGATGCATAGCGAATAATTGCAAAGACTATGGCTTTGATCAGGAACACCTTAGTCTCCAGATTAATCTAGTTTCTCTTCAGTACTCTAGAAAGGTCCCTGATAGCCAACGTTCCCAATTCAATTTGTCTCTTCATTTCCTGACTGCTGGTACCAAGAATGTTGATTGTGGAGCCAAGTATACTAAAGGTGTTAATAATCTCAATCTCTTCACCATCCATAATGATGCTACCAATTGGCCCAGTGGTGAGAATCTTTGTTTTCTTGATGTTGAGCTTCAAGTCATATTGAAGGCTGTAGTCCTTGACCATCTACAGCAAGTGCTTCAGGTCTTCCTCAGTTTCAGCAAGCAGGGTTGTGTCATCTGCATAATGCAGGTTGTTTATAAGTCTTCCTCAAATCCTGATGTCACATCCTCCTCTTACAGACCAGCTTCCCAGATGATCTGTTCTGCATATAGATTGAAAATGTATGGAGATAGAATAGAACACATCCCTGGCATACACCCTACCCAATTTTGAACCATGTAGTGTCTCCTTGCCCCATTCTGATGACTGCCTCCTGGTCCAAGTATAGGTTTTGCATAAGCACAATCAAATGGTCAAGGGTGGGTAGCAACACTAAATATATCAGTCATTTCTCTAATTGGGTAAATGTCTTCCATCTGCTCATTTCTGTAAAATGTTTACCTGTCAGATACTATTCTAAAAAGCAAACACACAAAACACAATAAACTCCTAAACAGACAGAGTGGGAAGAAGAATTGATTATCCATTTCCAAAATAACAGGCCTAAGAAATCTCTGTATATTCTTGGCACTAGCAGATAGAAAATCAAAAGTTGCTTTGGGAAAGTCTTCTGTCAAGGACTTCTCCAGAGTGCTAAAGAGTGACAATGTCAGTTGAGTGATTAAGCTGAACCTGATCCAGGCCATGGTCTTCTCAATTGCTTGATATGCATCTGAGAGCTGGACAATGACTAAAGTTAAAAGATAGAATGTTTTTGAGAAGTGATGCTTGGAAGAATATTGACTATATCATGGACTGCCAAGAGAACAAACAAGTCTGTTCTGAAGAAGATTAAGACCAGGTTTCTCCTTGGAGGCAAGGATTTTGAAGCTCTGTCTCATATACTTTGAGTATCTTATCAGGAAAAACCAATCCTTGAAGAATGACATCATGTTTAGAAGGATAGATGGTCAGCACAGGAGAAGAGCCTGGAGGAGAAGGATAGTGACTATGGAAATGGGGGGAGGTGTGTCAGAGAAAGTGAAGTTGACTCAGAGTTAGGCAAGATTCACAGCTAATGTTCACAGGGTCACTATGATGCGAACTGATGGCACATAACAACAGCAAAACCATTATGCTTAAGTGTGGTCTCTGCAATATTGCAAAGGATTATGGACCTCATAGAGCATCAAGATTGATGTTGGGATGAGTAAAAGAGGTTCAGGAGCATGGGGGGATATGGCTGACTTCATAGAAGTTGGGGGGTATTTTTTTTAATTGCTTAATTTTTTTATTGGTTTGCTTACAAAGTTCGTATACATTGTGTTTCACACTATTCTTAATTCACATTGTGTTTCATACAATCATTCTAGAAACTGGCTTTGTGTTGTTGATTTTTTTTTTTTTGATGTTGTTTATGGAGACAGTTCTGCTCTGCGGAGGTAGTAATGGTCAGATACAGCCATTATTTTATGGTCTTTACTCTGCTTACTGACTTAAAGCACTTACTGATAAAGATCTAAGACTATAGCCTTCAGTACGGATTTAACTTAGCAAGAGGAAAAGAAAAATCTTCACAGTTAAACCAATCAGCAAGATCATGATAAATGTAAAAACACTGAATTTGTCAAGAATTTCTATTTACTTGGATCCACAATCAATTGCCCATATGATCATTAGTTAATAAATCAAACAATATATTCCATTGCAGAAATGTGCTACAAAATATTATTTTACAGTGTAAAGAAGCAGGAACCTGAATTAGAGGGCTACGGTACTCCTCACACCAGCCACGATGCCTGCAATCACTGTACATGCCTGTGAAATATGAGTAACATATAATGAAGAGTACAGAACTTTTCCATTTTAATTATGCTGCTGGTGAAGGATGTTGGCCATATCATGGAATCTAAGAGGAAAGAACAAATCTTTTTTGGCAGCGGTAGAGCCAGAAGGTTCCCTAGAAGTGATGATGGCTAGGCTTTGGACATGTTATCAGGGTATACTACTCGCTACAAAAGGGAGAAAGAAAAAGAAGGAGAAAGATACTGAACAAGACAAGACTGATACTCTCGCTAAAACACTGTGCTCAAACATACAAACTGTGAAGATGGCGCAATGAACCAGCCAGTATTCATTTTGCTGTACACAGTCACTATGAGTTGAAATCAATTTAATACCACAATCAACAAGAAAAATGATCATTCCTATCAGCTAAATTTCATAGACAGCTAAATTAAAGACTTAGAATTTTGCTAGTAAAACTTCTTAGTTGTACAATTTTGGACAAATAACTTATTTTAGATTCAACTTTTTAGGTGCAAAATATCTACTTTGCAGGAACCATATGGAAAAAAAATCTCCAAAAGACAATAATAAAAAAAATTACCTGATAAAATTTGTTGTACAATAAATTAAAAGAAAAAAAAAGATGGTGAATTATGCTGCTATGAACAATGGTGGACAAATCTCCATTTGTGGCTCAGTTTTCATTTTCTCAGGTTATATTCCAAGAACACGGAAACAGGCCAAATGTTCAATCACAAATGAATGGAATGAGAAATTATGGTATATTCACAAAATTGAATACTGTGCAGCATGCAGAAGAAATGACTTTGTAAATTATTACCTAACTTAGGAGGAACTGGAGAACACTATGCTGCGTGAACTAACTCAGTCCCACAAAGATAAATATTATATAAAAAAACTTATTGTAGAAGGAGTATAAGGATCCAAGAGGGGTGGAGAGGATGGAAACAGATGGATGAGGATGTGTAAGGGGAAGGGGGGATTAATCATGGGGTTGTACAGTGTGTTGGGTGAGGGATGGGGTAAATTGAAAGAATTTGTTATTTAAAACAATGTATTAGAATTTTCTAAATAAACTAGTAGAAAAGTGAATACATATATACATATATATGCATATATATACACATACATACACACACATATAAACCATGCCATTAAGTTGATTCTGACATATATATATATATATATATATATATATATAAACCATGCCATTAAGTTGGTTCTGACTTACACTGACTCCAGTACGCTGTAGAGCTCCCCGTTAGGATCTTCAGGGTTATTTAACTTTACAGCATTTTCTCCTGCACAGTGGCTAATAGATTTGAACTACTGACCTTTTAGATAGTAGCCCACTTAATCAACTACGCCACCAGGGTGTGTTTCATGTACAATATTGTTGTTACGGGGGTGGAGGTGTTAGATGCTGTTGAGTAAGATCACATGTGTAGTGACCCTATGTACAACAGTGTCTTTTTTCCCAGTTCTTTAGTATCCTTACAATAAGTGCTTGGGCCCATTATTGCTATTACTATGCCAATCTGTTTCCTTGAGGATCTCCTTTTTTATAAGCCTCTGCTTTTTCCATGTTTTTCAATCATGTCGTTTTCCAGAGATGGGCCCTACTGGTAACATGTTCAAAGTCCATGAGATAGTCTTACTATTCTCCTCTCCAAGAACATGTGGAATTTGTGTCTCCATATGGCTTTTCTAATATAGATGACTTACTATGTGGTGGGGTGGGACTAGGCAAGCAAGGCCTGTTGGCCTACTCACAAAGGGACTAACTACCATTTCACAAGGGGATTGGCCAGTGTCAGCAAACTACAAAAGGATTAGCTAGTCTCCCCAATAAAATTAACTGCTCTAGCTGCAGAAAGAAGGTATTCTCTTCCACATCAGGGAAGAGTTCATCCAGCACCGGAAGAGATTCTTTGTTTAGTCAGGGAAGACAGAAGTCTCCCAACCTATTCAGGACTACAGCAGCAGGGATGGCTGAAATGAAGAACTGGATGTGAGATGGGACTTTGCAGATGTGCAGGACAGCAACATTGGCAGGACTGAGAAGTTTGTTGAACAATAATGCAGAAGAGTATATTAGCAGGACTGAGACCTTGGGAAAACTTAGAGCCATGAAGCGCAAGGCTGAGGTGCCTGTGTGTACATTTTCGAGCTTTCTTTGAGTTTATTTTGGTATTAATCTGAATTATAACCTTTTAACTCTCCCCATAAGGTTCTGTTAGTCTGTCAGCTATCACATCAGATTTCTGGACCCAACCAAGGAGAAAGATTGGTGTTGAGATGGGTATAAAGAAGAATGGGAGCATAGGGGTTATGTTTGACCTCACAGGAACTGGTTTTATGTTACTGATGCTGTGGACAGAGAGAGTTTCCTCCTGTGAAGCTGGTAAAGATCAGGTAAGATACTCCCTATGTGGCCCTTGCTCTTTTAATAATATACATAGTTCAAGACAGATCTGTTCATTTAATTATCCATAATCTTTTCCATATTCTACATCAATATGTATATTATATATCGCAATTACTACTAGCAAAAACTACTGATTTCTTTTTCTGTTCTCATCTTTTGTTCCTTATTTTTTACTGGTTTATATATAATAATTTGTATACATTGTATCACAAGAATGTACATTTTGTTTTATATGATATTCATTTATACTGTGTTTCATACAATAATTCTTATACATAGCATTTTATAAAATTACTCTATCAATGTTTATTATTACTCTTTTTAAAAAACTTTTGACAGGTTTTTTATTTCTGGTCTTCATACCTTTTTTATTATTATTAATTTTAATGAACATTTACAGAGATTTTGGATTTCCACTCATTCATTATTGCACTTTTCTCCTTGCCCCCCCCCAGTTTGCTCTTCTCTTTGAAAAGTAAAAGAAAAATTCCTTCATTGGTATACAACCCCCCCCCCCCCACACACACAAACCCCGGAGTATACTCCACTCTGCAACCTTCATTCCGGATTCTTATGATAATCATAATACCCTATGATATATTGATTTTAAACTGTTCTCTCGCTCATCCATTTCAATGCAGTATATATAATGTATCCAGTTTTTCTCATTCTTACCCCAATCCTGATGTTAGTCCCATTCTACAGCAGTGGCACTATGCAGTGTTTGTCCTTTTGTGACTGAGATATTTCACTCAGCATAATGGCTTCGAGGGTCACCCATTTTGAATAATATTGCATGAGTTCCTTGTTTTTCAATGCAGCATAGTATTTCATTGTGTGAATATAGCACAGCTTCTCTATCCATTCATTTGTTGATGGGTGCTTAGGTTGCTTCCAACTCCTTGCTATTGTGAACAAAGCCGTGATAAACATGGGTGTACATATATCTGCTTGGATGTCAGTTATGGTCTCTTTAGGGTATATTCCCAGTAGTGGTATTGCGGGGTCAAATGGTATCTCTATTTGCAACTTTTTGGGAAAGTGCCACACTGCTTTCCACAGTGGTTGCACCATTTTACACTTTTTACATTTTACACTTCCACCAACAGTTCCAGTCTTTCCACAACCTTGCCAGCATTTACTGCTTGCTTTTCTGTTAAATTTTGCTAGTCTTACTGGGGTGAGATGATATCTCATAGTTATCTTGATTTGCATCTCTCTTAGAGCTAGGGATTTTGAGCATTTCTTCATGTGCTTGTTGGCCATCTGAATGTCTTCTTCGGTGAAGTGTCTGTTCATATCCTGTGCCCATTTTTCAATTGGATTATTTATTTTTACCTTGTTGTGGAATCACCAATGACTCTTTCTAACCCCATCCACTCCTCATTTACTTAAAAAGTCATCGGTTTTTAATTTTTGTTTTCCACATAAATACTTCAGTTAAATTTTTCTCATCAAATTCTCCAATGAGCTTGTTGGTTTTTATTTAGCCATTGTTTTGCATGAGGTACTTTATTAAGTGTACAGTTCTTTGTAACCACACTCTTTTTGGTTTCTTTTTTTACTATATTGGCATTTTTTAATTAATTTTAATGAAAGTTTGCAGAGACTTTTCTCCCTGTCCACACCTCCCCCACGAATTTGTTCTCTTTGAAAAGTAAAATTCTTCCATTGTTATACAATCCCTGCCTCCAAATCCACTCCACTATGCAGCCTTCATTCTGGACTCCTGTCATGACAATAATATCTAATCACATATCCCTTTTAAACAGTTCTCTCACTCATCTGTTTCAATGCAGTATGCATTATTTATCCCTTCTTCCTCAGACTCCTTTTGGTTTCTAAGAATCTGTCATCTCTTTTCTTTCCTCTTCTCTCTCAAACAGGAACTACTCTATCTCAGCTTCTCTACTTAGCTTTCTTTCCTCTTATCATTCTTTAATGAACATTCATAAAATACCATTCCTGCCTCATCTTTCCTTTGCACAGGGTTTCTTCAAGATGCCAACCATCAAGTTCTAGTTTTATCTCTAGTCTTTCCTGAACTCTATATCAAATATTTCAATCACCTCTCACAAATCTACAAACAACTTAAATACTCGAAGTCATTTAAATAGTCTCTTCTGACAGCCCTTTTTGACAGAGTTTGCCTTATTCGTGCTCATAATATACTTTAGACTTCTTGTTGCTGTTGTTGTTGTTACGGGCTATTGAGTCACCTGCAACCCACAGCAGCCCTATGTACAGCAGCTCTAAACCCTGCCCTGTCCTGAGGCAGTCTCACTAATTTTGAGACACCAATCCCCATTGCCCCAGTCACTGTATCTATCCCTCTCATCTCAGGCTCCCTCCACACTTCTGAGCATAATGTCCTTCTCCAAAGACCAGTCTTTCCTGGTCACATGCCAAAAGTATGAGGGAGCGAGCTTCAAAATCCTAGCCTCCAAGGTAAAACTTGGTTTCATCCTCTCCAAAACAGACCTATTTGTTTTCTTGGCAGTCCATAGTATGTTCGAGACTCTTCTCCAGCACCACAGTTCAAAGGCATACTGACAAAATAATTTGTGTTTATGTGTATTTGTATGCATGTATATGTGCATGCACAAAGAGAGTGAGCTAAAAATAGTCATTAGCATCATTATAAAGAAAAGTGTTTCTTTTCAAAAATACAAGTATATAGTGGTTAAAGATTTGAATTGTTAATGTAAAAGACAGGCAGTTCAAATCTACCAGCTCATGTTCGATGCGAGAAAGATGGGTAATCTCCTCCCATGTAATTTACTGAGAGGTCAGCTATGAGTCAGTTCTGACTTGATAGCATGTAACAATGACAGAAAATAACATAAACCCCAAATTTTATTCCATTTATAAAATACATGTGAAACCAGTAAGCTCACCTTCAGGTTATTCTTTTATTTGGGAAAATGTTAAGTATATGTTTGGCTCAGAGAAAATAATTATCTAGATCACTTTGAAGTCAAATGAACATAGGGCTAAGTACCATTCATTGATGGTTCAGTTTGAGAAAGCTGGAAAACGTGAAGGGGTAATTTGATCAAATGTTTAAAAGACTCAATATAACACATCTACAACTATCTAGATCATTTAGTCTAGAATACAAAGTGGCCTACCTACAAAATTAGATTACCTGATTACAGTCTCCAGTCTATAAAAAGAACTGAAAACTTGGTATTCTTCAGAGAAAACCTGCACTCTAAATTCCCAGTGAGGCTGATAATGAGGCTTATTCCCATAAACTGACAAAAAAAAAATCTACCGGGGAAAGTTGGGCCAGATTATAAAGTTCATCTTAACTGAGCACAGACTGACCCTGCCGTGGTTTTAACTGTCCTGGACTTTAAGAGCAGATTAAACACCCATCTGCTAGGAAAGTTTTAACTGTTCTTTCTGAAAGTGAAAGGCTGACTTGGTGAATTTCTTAACATTTTGTACAAGCCTCCAAGTGTCCAGACTATCTTCCACATGAATTTCAGGAAACGATAGCTGTATAGGCAGTGGGAGATTTATTGACACTGAGGCTCTATTTCTACATTTACTAGAAAATGAAGAATGGGATAATAAATTCAATATAAATAAAATTTGGCATCAGTTCAATAAACCTTTTTCTAAATTTACTAAGAAGCTATTTTTTCTAAAAGCAGAAAAACCACTACACTTTGCCCTTCCAAATGCTATATTTTTTTTCTTCTTAAATGGCATAAAGATTCCAAACTGTACACTTTGATAACAAAGTAAGAACTGACCTCAAAGCAATCTTGGTTGCAACATAAGAGCAAATGATTCCTAAGCTCATGTCAGGATTAATTTAGTGCATTTTACTAATTAATGTATGCAGTCATATATTTGCTTTACATTGATGGACAGCAAACCATGAGTTCAAAGATTCATCTTCTTCCTTTTTCTTCCCTTTGCTTTCTTAACATCTTTCCTTGCAACAGCAAGGTCTAATGCTATAATGATTGTTTTATGCTTTAGACAATGTGTAGTTCCAACTTATAAATGAGCCCAAATAAGGGTGTATATTAACTTCTTATAAGGAGCTTTAGCCAAACAATCAATCAAAGCAGAAATAATTTATAAAAGGCAAAAATGTTTTAAATATAAACTACTACTTAGCAAATAGTAACACTTCTATGTCCAGTATGGTGGAAAATAGCACTCCGTATTAAAAGTGACAGAAGTAAGCATTATACACTATCAGGGAGCTATGATAAAGACAGGTGGTCTTTAAAATATAGAGGACTTAGTTCAAGGAGTTAAAAGAAAAATTCCAGTCAATGTTATCTTTAGAGTATCTCTGAAGATTATGATTACATATTCTCTTATTGCCAACATTTGTCACTTGCATATTATTATAATAAGAAAGTAAATACCTTGTTTTTAGAAGAGTCAATTCTCCCTCATGAATACACGATTCTATGCTTCTACTCAGGTCTACATTTACAACCAAGAACGTAAATGCTACACGCCAAATTTGTTATTTTTGCACTACCTGCAAGAACAGCCTTCAATATGAATTGAGGCTCAATGTCAAGAAGACAAAGACTCTCACCACTGGACCAACTGGCAGCATCAGGATGGATGGTGAAGAGATTGAGATTGTTCACAGCTTTAGTTTGCTCAGCTCCACAGTCAACACTCTTGGCACCAATAGCCAGGAAATTAAAAGGCATATTGTCATGGGAAAGTCTGCTGTTAGGGACCTCTCCAAAGTACTGAAGAGCAATGGTGTCACTCGGGAGACTAAGGTGCGTCTGATAGAGGCCATAGTCTTTGCAATCATTTGTTATGCATCAGAGACTTGGACAATCACTAGGAAGGACAATTCATGCCTTGGAGCTGTGGTCCTGGAGAAGAGTATTGAATGTCATGGACTGCCAAGAAAACAAACAGGCTCATCCTGGAGAAGGTTAAACCAGGCGACTCCTTGCAGGCAAGGATGCTGACCCTTTGTCTGACATACTTTGGACATGTTGTAAGGAGAGACCAGTCCTTGGAGACAGACATCGTGCTTGGGAGGGTGGAGGCACAGTGCAGGAGGGGAAGCCCTTCTTGAGGTGGATTGATTCAGTGACTGGGGTAATCAGGATGCGTGTGTCGGAGACTTGTGATTGGCACAAGAACAGAGCAGAGTTTAGGGCTGTTGCACACAGGATCGCTATGAGTTGCAAGTGACTCAACGGCACATAACAACAACAACAATAACAACCTACAAGAACTGTGGATTTTATAACAACTGAAAATGGAGAATAATTAAATGGCTAAAATTGTTTGGGTAATTCAGAATTATGATAAGAGATCAAACTATGAAAACATCTGACAACTCAGTTTACCAATGACAGACATTTCTTTATTAGATCATGAATATCTAGTCCTTACGGCAAAACTTCTTATAAGGTAAATTAACCCACTTTGGTTGAGCCCATTTTGATTCATAACAACTCTCTATTAGGTGTCCAAAGATATTAACCTTTGTGAGACTGCCCATCCTCCCACAGAGTGGCTGGTAGATTTGAACTTCCAGTCACTGGATTACAAGTCTAGTATATCTAACATTATGCCACCAGGGCTCTTTTAATTATATAATAGATCTACTTACATACATTAAAAATCTGAGTACCTTAGGGCCAGTGATGAAAACAGACATTTTATAATCAAGGCATTGTTTTGGATAAACTAGGAAGTAATTTTTATACTTGTTGGCTGTAAGATGTAATTTAACATAAATCTTATAATTATTTTTTCCATTACCATTCTCACCATAGTTTCTATAAGCTAGAAAAAAAATATATAAGTTGATAAATTACTATCATTTTGCGTAAATTCACAGCATGTGAAAATGAAAATTGTTCTGAAGGTGACCATGTCCAAACTCTCAGATTACAAATTAAGAACCTGGAGTCAAATCTTCAGTTGCTTTTCTATCACTGTATCAACAAGTTGTCTGCAGAACAGAGGCTAGAAATCCTGGTTTCTGTCTGCACTATGGTACCTTTAGATTTAGAAAACTTCTGCAGGCAATTCCTAGGCTGAAGTTAATTCACTAAACTGCGAGTAAAAGAATAGGTCTGAGGAATGATATCTAACAATTTTTCAGCTCTTAAGAGTACTCACATGAAAAAGGCTTTATGTAAGACATGAATAAAACTTTGCTGGTCTATAATGACATTTTGTCTGGAAGTAATTAATACCAAAGACATAGTGGTAATGTCTCAGTGGCACAAGTGGCACTGAGCAGTGGCACTACTAAATGAAGTCTTTAGTTTGCACAACTAGCTAAGGATCCAAAATTGACCAGTCACTAGTGAAGCTGTAGAATATAGTATTCAAAACCTCATATACCATTCACAGGTTGTGGAATTTGGTAAGACTTAGAAAAAACATGTAATTATTAACCCAAATGTCTCCTAATACTATGAAAATTCACAACAAATATTGTAATATCAACTAGCTTTCTTAGAATATCTCATTTATTTCAAGCAATGTTTTTAAACCATGAAAACTAATTTCAAAATAGTAACATCTTTCCATCTTATTTTTAACACAAATCAAGTATATAAAAAGAATGAATAAGCTATGAATGTTTCCTCTACTAGTATTTTCTCTGCATTAATTAAAAAATCTTTTTCATATAAATGACAAATCTATTTCTTGGTATCTAGATATATTAATTTTTATTAGTTCATAAAGAAATATGGCAAATTATTATTTTTATTTTTATTTCTAGTCATTCTTAAATTGTTTTTAGAAAGTGTTCCCAAATCTCACCAAAGACAGAGCTACTTGTTTTTATGTTAGGTGCCATTGAGTTGAGTATGAGTTATCAGTATCCTGTGAACATACCCTCTCTTCTTCTTTGCCATCCTCATCATCTGACACACTTTAGCCCATTACTGCAGTCAATCCATCTCATTGGGGGGTTTCCTTTCTTTCATTGACCCTCCACTTTTCCAAGCATGTTGTCTCTTTCCAAGGAATAGCCTCTCCTAGAAATACATTCAAAGTATGACAGACAAAGTTGGCTGCATCTTCTTCAGGAAGGCTATGAGTCCAAATAGCCCCTTCAGTATAATGCCCCAGCACCACAACTCAGAACCACCAGCATCCTTATTCATTAGCCCGCTCTCAAATACATAGCAAGTGATTGAAAAGACCATATAGCCTGAACCAGACACATCTGAGTCTTCAAACTGACATCACTGCTCTTCAGTATTTTAGAGAGGTTCCTGACAACAGACTTGCCCAATGCAGTATGTCTCCTGATCTCCTGACTGCTGCTACCAAAGGTGGTGATTGTGGATCTAAATAAGATGAAATCATCAACAATTTCAATTCTTTCTCCATCTATCATGATGCTGTATATAGATCCCCTGGAGAAGACCTTTGTTTTCTTGATGTTAAGATGTAATCTATAGTGAGGACTGTAGTCCTTCATCTTCTGCAGCAAGCATTTCTAGTCTTCCTCACTTTCAGCAAGCAAGGCTTTGTCATCTGCATGCTGCAAGTTTTAATGACTCTTCCTCTAATCATGATGTCACGTCTTCTTCATAGAATCCAGCTTAATGAGTGATTTTCTCAGCACAGACTGAATAGGTATGGAGAACAAATACAATCTTGCTGCACAGCTTCCTGATTTTGTAGCATACTAAAAACAGAACGACAAGGATTCAAAGTTTTCAGTTTACTAATTTCATATATTTTTTCCTCCCTCTATGCATGCTAAAATTGTATTAATGACACAACATCATGACAATAATGTATATCTGCCAGAGATATGGTTAAAAGAAACCCCCTGTTTTTCTGCTCCCAATAAAAGTAAAATCCCATTATAATAAATAAGTGAACACAGATCCAGGACAGATGATGACTACTCTGGAAGAAGTTTTCTTATATGACCATCCCTCTGTAGTGTGTCTTAGTGAGGCAAACTGCATACTTATTACTTGAGGAATTTGCATTAAGTAGATCGATCATGGAAGAGAAAAGGGAGATACATTTTAGAGGATCCAGAAACATGTGTATATTTATAAGATGAGGATTTAGGAAGTTAAGCCACATCCTCAATAATAAAGCCCTAGGATTTTCCTTTTTCTTCTCTGAAAAGAGGAGAAAACTAGAGGCCAACACAATAAAAACTCCGGAAACTGTCTAACTCCTCCATGTTTGTTACTGTGGTCAGCACCTGCCAGGTTTCTAAGGCAGTAAGTGACAAAACGTGTAAAATGCAAAGAGTCTAAATCTCTCTTTTTTTTTTTTTTTTCCAAAGGAGCACTCAAGTGAGTCTCTTATGTCCCCTGAATGAGAAACTATTGTCCATTCTGCAGCATGGAGGAAGAGCCTGAAAGCAACATAAGTAGGAGAGGCTATCCATAGACGAGACTAGGCCAAGGGACTAAACAAAAATGAGTGGTGGGGATTCAGGCCAACCAAGATCACTGGGAACTGCTTGAATCTGAAAAGGCACCTGGGAAATTCCCCGCCTTACACAGTAAGACCACTTCTATTTCCCCAGTGACTTCTCATTTCTTTGAAGAATACACAACATCATTTTAAGATGACAACAATTATTCCAATATAAGGTGTAGTTTCAGGTTGCTGGATATTTAGCATTTAATAGTTACAAGCACACTATCTTGATGTGACTAATACGATCATGATCAGAGAGGTTATAATATAATCTTACTTACATAGCCTAATAAAAGTATTAAGACTGTAATTGGCTTTGTTAACAGGTTAAAGGTGAGAATTCAGACCCTATAAATACAGGCAGTCCCCCGGTTATAAACTGAAATTATTCCAAATTTATGGGTAAATGAGAATGCATTCATATGGTTCTTACTTAGCTATCCTCGTTGTAGTAGAAGTGAAGGCTGAAAGCCTTTACTATGATTGAAAAGCTGTGTGTAGAGAAAATAAAGGTGACTGTCATGTTGGTTCATTCAAAAAATGGGCAAATTTATATACTATTAAAATGAAGTAAAATAATTCCTATATGATGCATAAAATCTTATACAGATTTATATTAAAAAATAGAACATTTTTAGCACATGCAAAATAAAAACAGGAGTTTAGTCACTAGATGAGCATCAACTATGAAGACATTACAATAAAAACCTTCTTATTAAGTAAAAATAACACTTGAAATTAAAACTCTGTCAAGGAATGCAAAAATAAAATTAATCCGGGGAGCTCTGGTGGCCTAGTGGCAAGAAGCTGCAACTACAATCCCAGAGGTGCACGGTTCGAATCCACCAGATGCTCTGCCGGGGAAGGAGGGGCAATCTCCTCCTGTACCAGTCAGATCTGATTTGACGGTACACGCACACAAAAATGATTAAAAAAAAAAATTAAAAAAACAAACAAAAAAAATTAATCCTTCACAGAGGATACAATGTTTATAAAACAAATCCAAAGAAAATGCCCTAGAATAATTTAATTAGATTCTTTTAAATAGCACAATAAATATAAAAATGAGGACATCTAGTAGGAGAGACAGGGGGCCAGGAATGAAATTAGGGATAAATCCAGGAATTTCCAACAGATTTACTAACATCCTTAAACTGGATGGTGAATTTAGTGAAGCATATTTTATTATCTCTCCTAGTTTATATGTGTCATATATATTTTATAATTCATAGCATTTCATATCTTTAAAATACAGATTTTTCTAATACAAATTACCCCAACTAAGGGGTATTTTGGAGGATTGGGAACATTCAAGGTATATGAAATCTTACACATAGGATAGTCAGTGTTCAATACGTATCTATTTGTTGAAATTCAGCACAATGTAAAATTAAAGAAGCCTTCCAAGTATCACTGGCCTAAATCCTTACACTGGTTCTTCCTTCTACCCTCCCTATTATTTTCTTATCCATCATTTCTTCACATGAATTCCTCTCAGAATATGAAAAACAGTCCTAATGACATGATGGGTAAGTGCTTGGCTGCTATGTGAAAGGTCAACATTTCAGCCCACTGGTGACCATGGGTTAACAGGCCTGGAGATCTGTTCTTGTAAAGACCAGAGCACAGAAAACTCGACAGAGAAGTTCTACTCCATTACATATGGTTTCTAGTCAAGATCTATTTAAAGGGAAACAGTAAGAGCTCTAGGAAATCTCTTACTCACCAATCTTCCCTCTACCAACCCTGGATGAGGTCACCTTATCTGTACACTTTCTCCATCATAGCAATAGTTCTACATTTCCCATTAAACTAGTGATTCACAAAGTGTGTTTCTGAGCCACATGCATCACTATCACTAGATAATTTTATAAAATACAGATTGTGATGGCTCCTACCCATCAAAATACATAAAAAACAGAAGTTGCTTTAGTATAGTGCAAACTGAAACTCACTGCCATCAAGTTGGGTGTAACTCACAGAAACTCTCCTTTGGGATTCTGAGACATAAACTGTGACAGGAGAAGGACTGCCTATCTTTTACCTGTGAAGCACTTAGTGGATTCGAACTTCCAGAGATGCTTGGCCTTTGGGTTAGAAGCATAGCTTGCTATGGACAAAGCTACCAGAGCTTCCTTCATATAATATATCGGAACTTTTCTTTTTAAACAACATCTCTAAGAAATTCTAAAGTAGTGGAAAGCTGCTAAACTAAGAAAACAGGAACAATGTCCATTTTTTCCCCTTTGGTAGCCTCTGTCTGGTATACAATAGATACAAATATCTGTCACATGAATCAAACAATGTACGCAGCTGGCTGTTTATTTATTTTTTTAATCTTTTTGTTTTCTGGTGCCTCTACTATTTGAGTTTTAAAGCAAATATGCTAACGTTTATAGTGTGTCTCACAAGAGGTGGTTGATCAAAGGGTTGAGAAAAAAATACTGTGGTGCAGTCACACAATGGAATACTATGCTGCACTAGGAGTAACAATTTTGTAAGACACCATAAAACATGGAAGAGTCTAAACAGCATTATGCCATGCAAACTAACGCAGTCTCATAAGGATTCTGTTGTTGTTGTTGTTAGGTGCTATTGAGCCAAGTACAATTCATTGCAATCCTATGAACAGAAGATCTGAACGATGTTCTGTACTGTGCTATCCTCACACTCCCTGACACACAAAAGCCCATTGCAGCAGTTACCATTTGTGTCTACCTGGTTGAGGTTCTTCCTCTCTTTCACCGATCCTCCACCCTTTGTTAACATCATGTCCTCCAAGGAATACCACCTCCTAGCAACATGTCCAAAGTACGTGAGGCGAGGCCTCAGCATTATTCCCTCTAAAGAGCACTCCAGGTGTCCTGTCCTCAAGACATACCTATCCATCATTGCAGCATCAAGTATTCCAGTATCCTTTCCAATGTGAAGCTCTTGGATGCATAGCAAGTGATTGGAAAGACTATGGCCTGAATCAGATGCATCTTAGTGCTCAAACAATATCACTACTCCTCACTAATTTAGGGAGGTCTCTACCTGTAGATTTTCCCAGGGCAATGTATTTTCTTATTTCCTGACTGCTAGTATCAAGGGTGTTATTGTGCCAACTACATAATACAGGTTATTGAAGAGTCTCCCTCCAATCTTGATGTCATGTTCCTCTTCACAGAGTCCAGCTTCTCGAATAATTTGCTCAACATACAGATTAAATAGATATGGAGAAAGAATATAATCCTGATACACTCCCTTCTTAATTTTAAGCCATGCAGTGCTTCCCTGCTCTGTTTGCACAATAGCTTCTTGGTCCAGGTATGAGTTCTGCATGAGCACAATTAAGAGCTCTGAGATTCCCATTCTTCTCAATGTCAGTCATAACGTGTTATGATCCAAACAGTCAAGTACCTTTGCCTCTCATAAAAATAAATATTGCATAAAATCACTATGGTAAAAAATAGGAAGTTAACTAGTAAGATGTGTATAAAAGTCCAAAAGGTGAATGAGATTAAAACAGGGAGAACAGAGTGCAGGAAGGATGGTAATCACTAGGATAGGAGACTTCAGTGGGTGGATTTGAGTGAAGGGACAGTGAAGGAACATCTACTGTTTGACAGCTATCATTGTTGTTTTATACCATCTAGTCATAAATGACTCATGGCAGACCCTCCAACAAGTTTTTACAGTCAAACGCCTTTGTATAGTCAATGAAACACAGACAGACATTCTTCTGGTACTATCTGCTTTCAGCTTTCTCTGCCTTTACTAAAAAAATAAAAATAAAATTAATCAGCCTTACAAACCCAAGGAACAGTATGATCTGTTCTCTAGGGTTATTTTGAGTCAGAATCAACTAGATTGTTGTTATGTGTCATTGAGTTGACCATGGTCCACAGTGACCCTGTGAACAATGGCTCTGAACCTTGCCCTATCTTGAGCTTCACCCACTCCAACACAACACCCCTGACCCCAATGTTAGAGTCACAGTGTCAACCCATCTCACCCAGGGTCGTCTTCTCCTGCACTGACCCTCTCACATTCCAAGCACAATGCCCTTCTCCAAAGCCTGGTCCTTCCTGACAGCATGCCCAAAATATACGAGATGGTTTCAAAATTCTTGTCTCCAAGGAGCAAATCTGTTTCACCCTCTCCAGGACAGACCTGTTTGTTCTCTTGGCAGCCCATATTATGTTCAATGGTCTTCTTCAGCACCACAACTCAAAGACATCAATTCTTCTGTCATCTTTACTCACTGTTCAGCTGACAGGTGGTAATGATTATAACTTATAAGAAATCTATGTAGCACTTCCTTTCCTCTATCTTCTAGATACGAAGGCATGGTACATTTGTTTCTCAATATTTCCACCTCACTCTTCACTGCCCTATCTTGGGGTTTTTTTGTGCCTTGATCTGGTCCTCCTTCCATTAGGGACATTTATTAATCACCATATATATTATACATTAAAAATTAAACATGCTGGACTGTTGAAATAAATAAAATACTCAGTTATATCAGCCTTGCCAGGCAAATAATGAAGTCTTCTATATTAAAAAGTCTTCTATACTAAAAATAGCTTATATAACATCACTTGCTGACTTCATGTGGATATGTTCTTAATGATAAAATGAAGCCCACATAATTTACACTTGCTGATTCAGTTCTGATTCTTAACAAACTGTCCCATATGTTTCCAAGATTATACTTCTTTTTTCTTTCTTTTTTTTTTTAAACGGAAGACCTCCACATCCTTCTTCTCTGCAGTAACTGGTGGTTTCAAACCACCAACTCTCCTTTTAAGAGTCAATACCTTGAGCCGCACTGAGTTACTAAGGCTCCTTTCTCAATGAGTAATTGATCCCTAACAGAAGATTTTACCTGTAGTTTTCCCTTGTCTTTTTTTTCTGCTGTTTATCTTTGCCATTTCAACTTTCCTTAGGCTTGTATTTTATATCACCGAACTTGTTGCAAGAATGAAACCAACAGATAAGTAAACTATTGAACTCTTTCCTAGTGTATAATAAAAAGTAAAATAGTTCAAAAATACAAGGACCAGAATATCATATTTAGAACTAAGGAGCACAAATTTCTTATAACACTTGCCCAATATTATCATAGTATTAACAAAATGAAGACTCAAAACTCTAATCCCAGTGACCTTTGATTTACAAAACAAAGACTGGTTTTTTTTAATTAAATTGTAATTAAAATTGCTATTTGAGCTCTTAGTCCTTGAGTGGTGTAACAGTTAATGCACTCAGCTATTAGCCAATAAGGTTAGAGATTTGAGTCTACTCAAATGGACCTTACAAAAAAGTCCTAACAATGTACTTCTGAAAAATTAGCTGTTTATAAACATTATAACATTTAGTTCTGCTCTGACAAATATGGGGAACCTACCTGATGGCAACTGGATTTTAAGAGTGTCATTTACTTCCATAGTAATGTTTCATTTGAGACATTACTAGTCTATTTTTTAATATTTTAACTCTATTTAACAAGTCAATGATAGATGATGAAGAGATTGAAATTGTTAACAGCTTTAGTTTGCTTGGTTCCACAATCAACACTCTTGGCACCAGCAGCTAGGAAATTAAAGACATATTGTGATGGGAAAGACTGCTGTTATGGACCTCTCCAAAGTACTGAAGAGCAGTGATGTTACTCAAGAGACTAAGGTACACCTAATGCACACCATGGTCTTTGCTATCTCTTGATATGTGTCAGAGAGCTAGATAATGACTAGGGATGACAGAAGGAGAATTGATTCCTTTGAGCTGTAGTATTGGAGAAGAGTATTGAATATACTATGGTACTAAATAAATGAACAGGTTTGTCCTAGAGAGGGTTAAACCAGACTGCTCCTTGGAGACAAGGATTCTGAAGATTCATCTGACATATTTGGACATGTTGCAAGGAGGGACCAGTCCCCATAGAGGGACATCATGCTTGGGAGGGTGGAGGGACAACGCAGGAGAGGAAGATTCTCTATGAGGTGGATTGATTCAGTGATTGGGGTAATTGTGGTGGGTGTGTTGGAGACAGTGTGGTTGGCACAGTATAGAACAGGGTTTAGGCCCGTTGTACATAGGGCTGCTATGAGTCGCAGGTGGCTCGATGGCACATAACAACAAGAAGTCCATTTAAAACTTTTTCTCTTCTAGAAAAAGATGACAGTCAGGTAGTCAAAACTTCTTCCCTCTATTTACAAAGTCTTGAAATTTTTCAATTAAAGTTTCCATCAACATAATTCAACTCATTGCTCTTGATTCAGAACCGATTCCCGCTGTCCCTCTAGTAAGTTTTCTGGAGTCTGTAAATCCCACGGGAGAATAGTGCCTAAGTTTCTCTTGCAGAGCCACTAACTGATATTAGAATTCTGCACCACCTCTGGATTAGCTATACAACTCCCCACAGACCACACCATCAGAGCTCCATGTAGTTATTGTTGTTGCTATGTTTCATCGAGTTGAAACCAACTCACAGCTGATCCTACGAAGAGTTTCCAGAGATTGTAAATTGCAAGAGAAGAGATTCCTCGTCTTTCTCTTAGTGCAACTTAACATGCTACTCTCTGAATGTCTTCTTCTGTGAAGTCTTGCCTGTCTTTTGTTCATTTTGTAACTCAAATATCAGTCTCTTTTCCTAGAGGCCCAGAAGTGTTCTGTAAACTTTTGTTGTGAGACCCTTGTCTGAGATGATATTGTCAAATGTTTGCTCCAAGTCATTAGGCTTTCTTTTCACCCTCTTGGAAAAAAGTTTTTGATGAGTGTAGAGATTTAATCTTTAGAAAGCTCTGTTCGTCAATTTTATCCTCACCAAACTGTACATTTCCGACTATATTGGGCAGTCTCTTTATACCATAGGCTAGGCTTTCTAAACTTGATCCCTGTTTGGCTCTTATGAACCTTATGGTTTGGGGCTTTACTCCCAGGTTTCTGATCCACCTTGAGTTGATTTTTGTGCCTGGTATGAGATGTGGATCCTGTTTCAGCTCTCTGCAGCTAGCTGTCCAGTTTTGCCAGCACTATTTGTTGAAGAGGTAGTCATTTCCCCATATGATGGGTTTTATTTCATTATCAAATATCAATTGGCCAACAGGCAAATGAAGAAATGATCAAAATCACTGCCAATAAAAGAAGTAAAAATCAAAACCACAATGAGATACCATCTCGTGGCAGTAGCAGTGGCAAAGTTTATAACAGAACAGCAAGCAATAAATGTTGGAGGGAGAGGATGTGGTGAGATAGGAACTCTCATATATTGTTGTTGGGATTGTAAAATGATACAACCACTCTGGAAGGCAGTTCAGTGCTTCCTTAAAAGTTGAATGTAGAAAATATGATTAAGCTATTTGAAATTGAGACACAAATGGAGATTTGTACACCAATATTCATAGAAGCATTATTCACCATCACAAGAACATGGAAATAGCTCAAGTGTCCAACCACGATTGAACGGATTAAGAAATTGTGATACATTCACAACACAGAATACTATGCAGCACTCAAGAGCAATGATTTAAAAAACTACTACATAACTTGAGAGAGGCTGTAGAGCACTATGCTGAATGAACTTCCACAGTTTCATAAGGACAAATACTGTACAAGACCATTATTGTAAAAATAGAAATATAACTAGTAAAAACATGTATGGGAACTCCAGAGAGGGAGGTCTGAGGATGTGTAGGAATGAAAACAGAGTTGCACAATTTGGTGAGTGGAGGGAAGGGGAGACAAAAATGTAAAGTATCCAGGCTAAAAGACAAGGTAATGATGGGCATGTTCCAATGGTGATTAATTTTATAAAACATAATGTATGAAAATGATTGTATGAAACACAATGTGAATGAAGAATAGTGTGAAACACAATGTATATGAATTTTGCAAACAATCAATTTAAAGAAATGGTACCATCAATTCCAACTGTGACAGTAAACATAAGATGAACGATATGAAAACATACATAAGCATGTCTGGACCAAAAGTATAAAAATTTTTCTTTATAAACCTGAATTGTGTTTATGCAAACATTTATACTAAAAACACATGGCAGACCATTACATTTAAAGTCATGTATCACAGACTATCTGATGGGAATCATCCAAAAGACTGTTCATAGTTTCACTCTCACATGGACTAAACTATTAAAAATGTAAGGTATATAAATGTCCCGCCAGAGAGTTTGTAGAGGCAATTAATTGCATAGGAGGAGAGTGCCCATCCTTCTTCCATGGAGTGGCTGGTGGATGCAAACTGTGTACCTTCAGAATTGCAGTGCACTTTCTTTCCATGAGCCCATCATTAGCAACCTACATTGTGTAGATGACACAGTCTTGCTTGCTGAAACTGAGGAGGACCTGAAGTGCTTGCTTCAGAAGGTCAAGGACTGTAGTACTCAATATGAATTGAAGCTTAACATCAAGTAGTCAGAGCTTCTCATTACTAGGCCAACTGTCAGCACCATGAAGAGATTGAGGTAATTAACAGTTACAGATTGCTCAGCTCTAAAATCAACAGCCTTGGCAGCAGCAGTCAGGAAATCAAAAGACAAGCTGCATTAGGTAAATCTGTTGTCCAGAGTACTGAGAAGCATGTTGTCAATCTAGAGACTAAGGTACACCTGAGCTAGTCCATGGTTTTTGCAATCACTTGCTATGCATCAGAGTGCTGGACAATGACTAAGGATGATAGAAGAAGGACTGATGCCTTTGAGTTGTGGTGCTAAAGAAGCCTTGAACATACCATGGACTGCCAAGAAAACAAATAAGTCTGTTTTGGAGAGGGTAACCAAGTTTCTCCTTGAAGGTTAGGATTTTGAAGCTCTATCTCACATACTCTGTGTTTTTCTAATGTTTTTACACATAAAAATGTTGCTGTTGTTGTTGTGCATCATTTAGTCAGAACCAACCCATAGCTAACCCTCCAGTGGGTTTTCAGGGGCAATTATCGCATGGGAGGAGATTGCCCATCCTTCTCCCACAGAGTGGCTTGTGGCCTTGAATCACGTGCCTTCAAGAGCCTTCAAGATTACAGTGCAGCTTCTAGGCGTAAGGTCATCAGAGCTCCCTATAGTAAGGTACACTATATATGAAAACAAACATTTGACCACCTAACAAAGCATATATAACTCTGCTGACCTATGTATGATTTGACTCAAAGATGTACTTGGATTTGTTTGTAATCTGGAGACTATCTGTATAGTAGGGTGCTCACAAAATATCCAAATCACAAGACATCCTATTTCATAAAGCACGCCATGGACATTAAGCAACGCACAACAATATATTTGAAGAAAAATCCAATATGCTCTATTACCTCTGTACTAATGCTAATATATTAACATGTTTATTTGCACATATGAGAACCTTACACTGTTGTTGTCTTTAGGTGCTATGACATCTATAACAATCCTATGAACAACAGATTGGAACCCTGCTCTATCCTGTGCCATCCTCAGTATCTCTGCCATGCTCAAGCATATTGTTGCAGTTCCTATATCAATCCATCTTGAGGGTTGTCTTCTTTGCTTACACTGCATTTTTCCCCAGCATAATGTCTACTGACATCTCCTGAAAACAAGCTCAAAATGTGTGAGACAAAGTTTCACCATTATTACCTCTAAGAAGCACCCTGGTTGCACTTCTCCAAGACAGATGTGTTTGTTCTTCTGGTTATATATGCTATAATCAATCTATTTGCCACTAGTACAATTCAAAGGCATCAGTTCTTATTTATGAAATTTTACATGTTAAAGGAACATAACACTATTTTAAGGTTTCATGTTGTTTTAAGAGTAAAAACGTCTAATCCTTGAACAAACAGAAGAGTAATGGTTGATAAATCTCAACTTCTAATAAGGGTGAGAAGAGTATAATCAAATTTTTGAAATTCATTTTTATTCACTCTTGGTTTTCTCTAGTGTACCAGCTTTTCTATACAATTGAGTACCCAAGCTTCAGTAATTTCCTAGCTCAGGCACTTTTCTTTTTTCATATCCTACATGTTGTGTTCCATTATAATTCCTATTTTCAGGGTAACTGACATGACTCAGATGTGGAAGTCATTTTTCCTTATAAAGATTATGGCAGAGAGAGCATGGACTTATTTACCCTGAAGTCACTATTTGTTAGCAGTTCTGACTGCTAAAAAGGAAAATAATATAAACCCCAAACACATCTCATTTTAAATGGATTTCCCTCACATCACTTCATTCCACAAGAACATAATGAACATCTTCTATGGCTTGGCAGTTGTGTTGTTTCTGAGCATATATGGACGAATTACGTAAGGGTCTTGCTTTTAAGAAGCAATCTTATAAGCAAGACAGTTTTGTTAATATGTGTAAGAGAACATCATGAGCACTGTATCAGTGGTTTGTCTAAGTGCTACTGCTACACATTATGTAGGAAAACTAGTTCTCCCTCTATAGGCTTAAGAGTTTATTGTTAAAAATACCTTTTATAGTCACTGATTGACCTCCATTTGAATGGGCATAAATATGCAAATAGGGTGTATTAGCTTATCCAGGAAGGACCTGGCTAGTCTCACCAATCCACATGGGGATCGACTAGTCTCACTATTAAATTGAGCAGATTCAGGAGCAGCATTTCAGAATCACACCATCAGTGAAGAAAGAAGCAAGAGAATGAAGCATATCCTTTGGGATCCAGTCAGACCAGGACCTATGTGAACACCAAACAGCAGCAGAGAAGCAGAAAGCTGAAGTGAAATGGAGCAGGTCTCAGAACTGCTACTCCACAAAACCAGAACTCTGTGCCTTTGCCTGAGTTTGCTGGGCATATATGGGGGATACAGCCATAAGACTCAAGTCTGAGGTGTCTGTGAGCACGTGTTAGAAGCTGTCCTGACTAAGTGATTGTATTCTGCTACTAACCTGAATTATACTCTTTTGATGTCTCTAATATGGTTCTATGGGTCTGCAAGATATTGCAATGGATTTTGGACCAACTAGAGCACTAAAATTGTCATTGGGATGAACAGAAAGAAATACAAAGGCATGGGGGATATATCTGACCTCATGGAAACTGAGTTTGTGTTGCTAATGCTGTTGATGGGGACAGTTCCCCAATTGTTGTTGATGGGGACAGTTGGTAAAGGTCACATATGGTTGTCTATGCATGGCCCTTGCTCTTTTTCCTGTCTCTAAATACATGTTTCATCAAGAAGACACCAGACTCAGGCATCAAAAAGGTTTATTAGGTAAGGAACAGAGTATTCCAGGAAGACAGAATAGTATCTACAGGGACATGGAATTATAAAGAATATGTTGTGTCCAAGGAATGATGACTCGTTTGGTGTGATTTAGGGTTAGGGTGCAAAGGACAGATTCTTTATGAGATAACAATTAAAAGGAAGATTGAACCATATGTAGAAGAGAACTATTTAAACATTTCAGTCAATATAATGGCTAGTCAAGCTGTATTTCTTGAAAGAGCAAATAATGCAGATGAGGAGATTCATTAGGATTGGGAATTTTTATGTGTGAACTCTAAATATATGAGTCAAAGAATGAAAAGACTGCAAAGTATCCTGGCACAAATAGCTCCTACAGCAGTGGATGAACAATGTTTCACTTCACATCAATCTGAACACTTAACTCTCAAATTTTATAGTTTAACTCCCAAAGTTTGGATTGTAGACCAACATTACACAAATTCAAAATTCCTCTATATTTCTCAAGAATTCTCTAAAAATGTAGACTGTTACTTAATTTGGGGGTAGGAGTGTGAAGAACTTCTGCATTTCTACCCAGTTCTAAGATGATGTCAATGCTACTGGTCCATGAACTACACTTGAACAGTAAGGTCATACTGAGTAAAACTGTTGACATTTCATGTTCAAACTACTTCAAGATTAAACTGAATACTTGAACATCATTATGTAGGTACAATGGGGCATTTTTTTTCTCCTTACTACAAATCCATCCTAAGAATTCTAATAAAACACTTGGGAAAAAAATTGCACTAAGATTCCTGTCACCTCTTCTAACAGGTGTGCTGTCTTCACTGCCCAGTGTGCCTAACCATAGAGCAAAACTTGCTCGTAGCTGCTATTTAAATTTTTTTATTCATCTCAATAATTATATCCAAGTTCATTTTCAGGCTTTTATGGCCAAACAAAGAGGGAAATAAAGATAAATATCTGAAAAGTATCTGTTCTAATAAAGATACTTTAAAACTGCTGTTTCTGCACTACCTGTTTAATGTTAATCTGCCTAGGTTACAGTGAAGGAAATATGACATAAAACATAAGGCTCTCATTGAGTTTATCATTTAAAGTCTTCCCTTTTGGCCCTCTAACTAGAAGGTAATCATCTGTAGGGATGTTATCTGTGTAGTTCTCAGCAGTGAACATCAAATACTCAAAATGTAATTCACTGGAGGGAGGAAAATGTGAACAATGTAACTTGATTCAGAATACTTTACTTCCTTTCTTAGAAGAGACTTTACCTGGATTTCAAGTTTTCTCTTCATCATTTTCTCATGCAATGGGACACAGATGGTGTGAGGTAATTTTATGCACTCCACCTAAAAGCATCAGTTCCTCTTTTCATTGACCAATCCATACTGCTTCACACAAAAGAGGCATATTGGTGATTTATCTGGTGTAGTACAAATCAAGGCTAAACAAAAGCAATTCATTCCAAATCAGGGCCTAGCCTTAGCTGGAGAAACTTAGATGTCCTTTGATTGTTGCAAAAGCAATCATCATTTTCCTGTTTTTCCTTTTTCTGCTACCAAAAAGAAAAAGAGCCATGGAAATTTTAAAAGAGATATGGAAGTAAATTACAGAGCAATAAGCATATAACTTGATCTAAACTCCTTAAAGAAGTAACAGCAGTGCAGGGTGGGGGGTGGGGGGGGTAAAATCCCCAAGACAATATGTAGTATGAGTAATCAGTCCCTCATTTAAATCTGCAAAATTTTTCCTTACCTAAAATATATTTGCCATATTTCCCCAGGACTTATTTGCAACTGAACAATTTAAGTAACATCAGATACCAACTGCTTGGCTAGAACTTGTGAAGTTTTTTTGGTATAAAATGGCACTTTACTAAGATGTTTTGGAACATAAAACGCAAAATCAGTGCTGGGGAAAAATGTTCTTTTTGTTCTAGGTTCTGTGTTTGGAAAATATTGCCATGTAGCATTTATGGTAACAGCTGTACGGTTAAACTTTAGGCACAAACTGAACTGCAGAGGATCTGCTGCATAAATAAAATCCCCATGGCAACTAAATGTGCTACTAGATAACAGAGAAAAAAGGATTTATGTGTTTGCTGAGCTGTCTTGCCCTAAAGGAATTCTCCAGGCAAACGCAGGCCACCTGCCACATGTTATATTAAGCTCAGCCTTCTGGACTTATTTTCAAATCCACAGCAAAAAGGTCCAACTACTTTTACTTGAAAGTTGCATTGTTCTTTATTCACAGCCCCTCCAAATATAAACAATTCATTTTTCAACTTGCTTGCTATATTTTTTGCCCTCGATACAAAAGCTAATTGATGAATTTGTTTGGGCTTCTAAACATTTTGTTGATCTTACTAAAATAACAAGCATATGTATAATAAAAAGTTGGAAGTTTGTCTTTTTTTTTTTCTTCCATTTAACTGGTAGAATTTTAAAATCCTGTCAAGTTAAAAACTTGTGACACACAACTTGTTTTCTCCAATGTCATAAAACTGTGTGAAGGAAGTACAGAGGTTTATGAGGAAGTTTCAAACAGGATGGGAGAAAGAGTGAGAGTAACATTTTCCTTAAATTTAACATGTACAGTATTTGTAGTTACTATATTCTTGAAGGCAAATGGAGCAGTATACCACATTTCGGGGTCTGTCCTAAGTAGTATTCTTAAATAAGCTTTGAGTAATTTCCTGAAAAGATATGTGAATTTTTTTTTTCATTTTGTCAGTATACTTTTTCAACTCTAATATCCATCATATAAAAAGCAGTACTGTTGAGGCCAGATACTTGACCATTCTGTGCAAGTTTATGCTCTAAAATTTAGGTAGAAGGGTTATCCTGGTGGAGGGTGGAGCTGGGAAGTAAGTGGGTAATGGCACTGGACTAAGGGTGGGGTCAACACTTCAACTAACGCTTACCCCACAATAAGGGATTTATCTTGAACTGCTCCACAAATTGCTGTCTGTCAGATACTCCTCTAAATCTGAACATTCAGATTAAGACAGACTAGGAAGAAGGATTGGCCACCCACTTCTGAA
>NW_006399834.1:13147522-13154493 GCF_000299155.1 Elephantulus edwardii | reverse complement strand
CGAGCTTTGGTGCTGGAGAAGAGTATTAAATATACCATGGACTGCTAGGAAAACAAACAAGTTCGTCCTGGAGTGCCAGGCTGCTCCTTGGAGGCAAAGATTCTGAAGCTTTGTCTGACATACTTTGGGCATGTTGCTAGGTGGGATCAGTCCTTGGAGAAGGACATCATGCTTCAGAGAGTGAAAGGACTGCACAGAAGAGGAAGACCCTCAATGAGATGGATTGATTCTGTCACTGGGATAATAGGGATAGGCGTGTGAGAGACAATAAGAGTGGCAATAAATAGAGCAGGGTTTAGGGCTATTGTACATAGGATCACTATGAATTGCAAGTGACTCTATGGCACATAACAACAACTATTAGTAGGAGGCCTGTGAGTACTGTGTTAAAGTCACTGCATTTTATTTGAACCTAAAAGCCACCCAACAGGAAAAAGATGAGATGGTCTGCTTCTGTCCAAAATTGCAGCTTTGGAACCCTCTGAAGCGATTCATCTCTGTCCGACAGAGAGGTTATGAACTGGAATTGGCTCAATGGCAGTGGGAATGATAAAAACTGGTTATAGTAAGATTCTGGTGGCACAGTTGTTAAGCATTCAGTTGCAACCAAAAGGTTAACAGTTAGAAATCACCAAGAGCTCTGCTGGAGAAAAAGGGAAAATTTGCTTCTAAAGATTTATAGAATTAGAAACCCTACAGGCAGTTATACTGTATCTTAAAGAGTTTCTATGAATCAGAGTCTTTTGGAGTTTAGGTATTACTAAACAAAGATAAAAACTAATATACATTTCAATGCTGCTGTTGTTTTTGATGGCTGTCAAGTCTAGCCGTCAAGTCTAGCATGACTTATAGAAACCCTATGAATAAAAGGCCTGAAGCCTTTCTATAACTATCAATACTTATCAAAGTTCATAGAGTTACCATAAGACTTGATTATTCTCTTTCAGAAATCTATGTAATTTCATTGATAATCATCTAAGAAATGAGTGAGTTTTCATAAAGCGGTTGATTTTTTTCTCTCATTGTGTATAGTCGAGTTGGATCCATCTGGCACAGAAAGAGATTGGCCCTCCTTCTCCAGCAGAGCATCTGGTGGATTCAAACTGCACACCTTCCTGATTGCAGTGCAGCTTTTGCCACTAGGCCACCAGAGCTCCCAAGCTGTTGATATTTTTAAGACTCGTATCTAATCCCTCTGTACTACAATCAAGTATAAAATCAAGATGAACTGACACAGGGAGAGTACCAATAGGATTAAACGAATAAGAGAGTGCAAGGATAGCTCAGAACAAGAGAAGATTCAGATTTGTTGCATGCAGTGTTACTATAAGTCATGGTCAACTCAATGGCAACTGACAATAATGTACTACAATCTACCATAATTCTTTATAGCAGAGGAACTAAAAGAAATGTCATTAATACTGAACCATTTAGCTTATACAACTCTAGCCTTCTTAGTTAATGTAAACTTTTCAAACAACAAGTTCATTTCTTATTATGACAGTAGAGAATTACTAGAAATAGCAATTGATTCTTCCAGTAAGAATAGAGTCTCAGAAATGGTTCACAGTAGCGAATGACAGGTAAGTCCAGACTTAAAGTCTAGACAAACTTTTTTTTCTCTGTGACTCCCTAAGTCCAGTAAAAAAAACAGGAGACTTTGGAACTAACTTATAATCTAGCAGAAAAATAATATAACTAATTAAAATGAGTATGCATTATGCATATATATGCACGCATTCATATATATGACTGAGTTCTAGCCAATGGAATGTGAACAGAAGTACTGTGACCACTGTGAGATCTGCACCACTGTAAACTTCCCCAGGTGCTCGAGCTTTCCCTCCCACTTTCCGGTATAGTGGGAGAGTGATTCAGGAAACTTCACATAGCTTGTGCCAGTGCGGTACCTGTATGAATTGGAGGATAGTAACTTCCTATTTTTTTGTCCACCAGTTATATACATAACAGAGAAGGCTAAAATTAGAAATTATTGTGTTAAAATGAAATTCTAGGAGCTTTCTAACAGCAAGAATCTATGGCATGTAACATCAACATATTAGCAAGCACATGCCTAACAGAGCATCTATCTTGTGATTGTTAGGTACTTTTGAGCAGAGTATGACTTACAGTGACCCTGTGAACAAAAGATATGAAACTTGTCCTATCCTGGGCCATCTCATAATCTGATACACTTGAGCCCACTGTTCATTCTCCTGGTTGAGGGTCGTCTTCTTTTTTAAAAATTTTATTTTATTAATTTTAATGAACATTTACAGAGATTTTGGATTTCCATTCATTCATTGTTGCATTTTCTCCCTGCCCACCCCTCACCCCAGTTCACTCTTCTCTTTGAAAAGTAAAAGAAAAATTCCTTCATTGGTATATAACCCCCACCCCCATCCCTGGGTACACTCCACTATGCAACCTTCATTCTGGACTCCTGTCATAACCATAATACCCAATCATATATCACTTTTACACTGTTCTCTCCCTCATCTGGGGTCTTCCTCTTCTCTTTCACTGTTCTTCTTGTTCCCTAGCATATGTCCCTCTCCAAAAATAGCCTACACTAACAACATGTCCAAAGTATGTTAGATGAAGCTTTATTAAATTTGCCTCCAAAGAGTACAATGACTGCATATTTTCCAAGACATTTCTCTTTGTTTGTTGACTGTCCGTGGGGTATTCAGTATTCTTCTTCAACACTACAACTTAAAGACATCAATTCTTCTATGATCCTTATTCACTCTCCAGCTTCAGATGCATAGTAAGTGACTGAAAAGACCATGGTTTGGATCAAGCACACCTTAGTCTTCAAATTGACATCTCTGCTCCTCAGCAATTTGGAAAGGACCCTGACAGCAAGCTGATATGCCTAATGCTATAAGTATCCTCATCTCCTGACTGCTGGTATCACTGATGTTGGTTGTCAATCCAAGTAAAATGAAATAGTAGTCAATTTCAATCTTTTCTCGATCTATCATGACATTATCTGGTAGTGAGGATTTCTGGCTTCTTGATGTTGAAAAGCAATCCACATTGAAGGCTCTAGTCTTTGATCTTCTGCAGCAATGATTTTTCTAGGAAAGCTGAAGAAATGCCACAGATATTTCAAATATCAGCAGGATTACCCATGATAGACACAAAGAGCTTTGAGACTAGGGTATACTTAAAAAAACAACAACTGGGCAATCTACTTACCAAAAATTAGTCCATAACAGATATATGTGATGTGTGTGTGTGTTTATATGTGTACACGTACACATATATATGCATACATTGTTGCTATTATGTGTTATCAAGTCAGAGTTGATTCGTAGTTGACCCTCTAGTTGGTTTTCAGAGACTGTAAATGGCACAGGAGGAGAATGTCCATCTTTCTACCTAGAGTAGCTAGTGAAATCAAACTGCTTGCCTTAGGTTGGTAGTGCAATTCCTTAAAACTAAGAGTTCCCTATATGCATATATACCAGAGTTCCCTACATACATATATATAGACATACGTATAGAGCTCCGGTGGCCTAGTGGATAGGAAATTTCGCTGCTAATCCAAAGGTGGGAAGTTCAAATCCACCATATTTATGCAATTTACAGCCTATGAAAGCCCAATGGAGGATTATCTAAGAGTCAGTTCCAATTGGACAAGAATGAGAAATATGTACTTAGATATACACATTATAGATAATGCAGAGTACCAGAGGAATGTTTATCTGTGTTTTACTGACTATGCAAAAGCATTTAACTGTGTAGATTACAACAAATTGTGGATAACCTTGAGAAGAATTAAAATCCCAGACACTTGATCGTGCTCATGTGAAACCAACACTTGACCTGAACAAGGAAACACTGCATAGTTCAAAATTAGTAAAGAAGTACATTCGAAAAGGGATGTGTCCAGTTTCTATATGTTTTCAATCTGTATGCAGAACAGATTATTTAGGAGGGTAGACTTTATGAGGAGGTGTGGCATCAAGATCGAAGAAAAACTCATCAAAAACCTGTGTTATGCAGATGATATAACCCTGTTTGCCAAAACTGAGGAGGACCTAAATCATATGCTGCAGAAGGTACTGTAGTCTTCAATATGGAATGAAGCTCACCATTAAGAAAACAAGAATTCTCACCACTGGGCCAAGTGACAGCACCATGATGGATATATATGAACACATTCATTTATATGATTGAACTCTAGTCAATGGAATGTGAACAGAAGTAATGTGGCCACTATGATGTCTGCACCACTATAAATTTCTCCAGGAGCCCTAGCACTACGTGTATGTGTGTGTATGTTGTTGTGTACCATCGAGTTAGAAGTGACCAATAGTTGACCTTCCATCATGTGTTCAGAGGAGGAGAATGCCCATCCTTCTCCTGCAAGATACAGATATAGACATAGATATAGATCTCATTTAAATTTAAAAACCCCCTCAAAAATAGCTTTAAACTTTGAACACTAGTGTTTAAAGGCAAGATGAGTTGTGGGATGATAGCAAATGTATCATCAATGAAGACAGTAAAGATCATTATACAGAGGAGAAAGAAAAGCCCAAAATGCATATCAGAAGAGACTGAAAATGGCTCTTAAATGTCAAGAAGCCAAAACAAAGAAACAAACTGCTGACATAAAAGAGTTGAAGAGAAGATGTCAAACGGCAGCACAGTAAGACAAAGTATTATAAAAGTATATGCACAGAACTGTAGCCTGAAAAGAAACAGAGAATAAATTGCTGGGCATTTCTCAAACTGAAAACAAATTCAAGCCTGGAGTTACCATACTGAAGGATGCCATAGGTTATAACCTGAGTGAAAAAGGAATCATCAAATGAAGCTGGATGATGGAAGGAATACATTGAGTCTCCATACCAAAACGAACTAGTGGACACAACCATTTCAGGAAGTCGTGCATGATCAAGAACCAATGGGGAAGAAAGACTTTCAGGTTGACTGAAGGCATACAGAAAACAAAGCCCCAGAAGTCGATGAGATACAAACTGACATGTTTCCACACACAGTCGCAAACTGAAAAGTGGTCACCAAGCTATGCCTGGATATGTGGAGAAAAGCTACCTGGCCAACTTCTTGAAAGGGATCCATACTGTTGCCCTTCCCATAAAGAGTGATCCAACATAATGTGGAAATTATAGAAAATATCATTAATACCAAATGCAAGTACAATCTTGCTGAAGATTATTTTAAAATCACTAGATCAGTATATTGACAGATAAAAATTTGGTTTGGATTTAGAAGAGGTTGTGGCATGAGAGATATCATTGCTGATTTCAGTCAACTCTTGGCTGTAGCTCATATTGAAATTTTCAATATTAGTGAAATTTCATTTCACATACATTAGGTATGTTTTTAGGAAGGATCGGTCCCTGAAAAAGGATATTACGCTTAGAAATATGGAGGGTCAGTGAAGGAGGGAAAGACCCTCAATAAAATGAACTGACAGTTATTGTAATGATAGACTGGAGTATGTCAGAGACAGTCAACATAGCACAGGATATATTCACTGAGTGTCACTGTGAGTCATAGTCAAATTGAGGGTACTTAACAACAATAACACAATAAATATATATAAAGAGTAACCTTATGAACATACTGACATCCCACAGACTCTCAGCAACAAAATGTATTTCTGCTTGATTCCATGGGTATATGTTTCTAAATGCCTTTCAGCACATGAATCATAGAAAGTACAAGAAATGTGTTGAGTAGCATAAAAAGTTAGAAACTATGTAAGTCATCAATAATATAGTATTTCATGCCACAAAGTAAATTTAAACTACACCTGTGCTCTGTTTTGGGGAAACTGTAAAACAGTGGAATCTGGTGAGCTCTTATTCAATATAAAGGATTAAATAAGTTGGTTTATTTTGTGTGTTACTATAGATGAGTTAATTAATTTTAGATGTAACTAGAACCCTTTGAAAATAATCTCAACTTTCTTCTTTATAAACTGCTTAATAGCAACAGTGCCATTTAGTAAGATACATGCTCTCCATTTCAAGTCCATTCTATACCTTGCTTTGTTGGTTGTGTGACTGCAATCCCAAAGGTGCACAGTTTGAATCCACCAGCTGCTGCTCAGTAGGATGGGCAATCTCCTCCCGTGAGATTAAATGGCTCTGAAACCCTCCAGATGGTCAGCTATTGGTCAGATTCAACTCAACAGTACACAACAACAACAAACAACTGAAAGATCGGTGGCTCAATTCCACCAACTACTCTGAAGAAATAAAGGTGGACAGTCTCCTATCATACAGATTTACAACCTCAGGAACTCAGTAGAGGTTGGTCATGAGTTGGATTCAACTCAAGAACAGTGTGTGGTGGTGGTGCTGATGTTTTCCCTTTTTTTTTTTAAATATCTTGCCCTGTGATAGTAGAGCTTGGATTCTGCAAATAGAATTTCTATAGGCTCTATCACATTTTATTAGGTGCTGCTGAGTGGTTCCAACTCTCAATGACTCTCATGTACAAGAGAATGAAGCACAGCCTCGCCCTGCACCATTACTAAGCATGATGTCCTCCTCCATGGACTTACCGTCCAGGTAAGATGTCTAAAATATATGAGCTAAAATTTCACCTTTCTCGCTTTGAAAGGGCATTCTGGTTGCAGTTTCTCCACAAAAGAATTGTTCATTCTTCTGACAGTCAATGTATATTTCATATTCTTCATCAGCACCGTAATTCAAAAGCATTATTTCTCTTTCAGTTGTCTTTGTCCAGCTTTCACAACGCAAATGAAAATATCATGACTTGGGTCCAGTGTATCATAGTCCTTAAAGTGATGTGTTTGTTCTTTAACACTTGAAGGTGGGCTTTTGCACCAGATCTGCCCAATCCAATATATCACCTGATTGCTTGATTGCAGCTTTCATGGGTGCTAATTGTAGACCCAAGTAAAATAAAATTCATGACCAATTCCTTCTTTTCTAGGGTAATAAATAATATAATTAATAATA
>NW_006399834.1:13129250-13147422 GCF_000299155.1 Elephantulus edwardii | reverse complement strand
AATAATATTAAATAATAGAATTCTATTGTATCATGTTTATCATGATTGGTTCAATTGTGTTTTGGTCCAATTGTGAGGATTTTTGTTCTCTGTTACAGTGTAATTTACACTGATGCCTGTAGTTTGTGATCTTCGGACATGCTTTACCTTTTCATTGCTTTCCCTCTGCCACTGGAGCGATTAAATAGGGACTGCAAATCACAAGAAATGTGAGTGAACTTGCTCTCCATGGCCTCCCTGTTTGGTTCTATTAACTTGCTCCTGCAGAGTACAACAAGTTGTGCTACTAACCAAAGGTCAAGAATTTCTCAAAGTTTGCAACCAATAGCATCTCTGCAAGAGAAAGAGGGACAATATCCTCCAATGTGACTTGAGAAACTCATTGTAGGTCAGCTATGAGTTGGCTCTGACTTCATTCCAAGGAGAGAGTTGAGTCCCTTGGCAGCAGCACAGTTCAGTTTGCCATTTTTCCAACACTTGTCAGTCGGCCTTGTCTACAGCCCCTCTAAGAGACACCAGCACCACCCTCTGGCCCTTATTCTCAACAAAGGTGTAAATTTCAAAATCAAGAGGTTCTTCATCTTAAGCTTCAATATTCTCAATCAATTGTTTTGTCCCCCCAAATCCTCAGGGATAGCATCTGTGTTCCCTACTACTACCTTTCAGCTGCACTCTCGACTAATATCATACCTAGGTAAAAATTCCTTATATATTACATTCTCTCCACTCCAATGGCTGGTGTGGTCTCTATTTCCCAACTGCACTTACTAGTACAGAAATATAAATAGTACTCAGGTCCATTTTAACTCGTATTTACCAAAGAGTGAACTAACAATCATTAACTGTGCAAAATGCTCTAAAAAATTAAATAAGGCTTTTGTGCTAAAAAAACCTAGGCAAAACAGTATATCGTATCTCTCCCAAAGGCTATTACTATGTAATTTAGTAATAAGCAAGTCAAATATCTTAAGAAGTCCTACTGTTAAGGAACAAAACCCAACCTAGTATTTTTCCAATTTATTTCACCTGAAAATGTTATTTTAAATAGTTCCTACTAACACTGTATAATTTGTGTTCTGCAGAAAATCTGTAGACTAATTGAGAAGAAGATGGCATCATAATTAGAGGAAGATTCATCAACAACTTGCAGATGACACAACCTTGCTTAATGAAAATGAATTTGACTTAAATTATTTGCTGCAGAAGATCAAAGACTACAGCTTTCAATATAGATTACATCTCAACATTAAGAAAATAACAATCTTCACTATTAGACAAATAGACAATATCATGATAGATGGAGAAAATATTTAAAACTGTCAATGATTCCATATAATCTGGATCTGCAATCAACTCTTTTGATCGCAGCAGTCAAGAAATTAAAAGATGTATTACACTGAGAAAATGTCCAGTTAAGGACCTCTCCAAAATGCTAAAGTGCAGTGATCTCAACTTAAAAAAGACACTGGTTCAAGCCAGTGTATTTTCAATTACTTGCTATGCATCTGAGAGTTGGACAATGACTAATAATTATAGAAGAATGAATGTTTTGAGTTGTAGTGCTGGAAAAGAGTATTACATATCCCATGGACTGCCAAAAAAACCATCTTGGAGGCAAAGATGGCAAAGTTTCGTCTCACGTGGTTGAGGCATGTTGTTAGGAGGGCCCAGTCCTTGGAAAGGTATAGGGCCAGTGAAAGAGAGGAAAAACTTCAAGAAGAAGAAGGGATACAGTGACTCTAACAATGGAATCAAGTACCTAAGAGACAATAAGGGTGGCACAGGATAGAGCAGGGCTCAGATTTGTTGGTCATAGAGTTGCTATTAGTTGTAGTCGATTCAACAGCATATAACAACAATATTTTTTAAGTATTTAAATAAAGTTATTATATGAACATATAATCATTATAAATGTATGCATATATGTGGGTTTTCATGTGAAATAATCAAAACTGGATATATGTTAAGTTTTGTGTTAATGATTAAGATCCAGAAATACTTCTGTTTAATGGAATTCCGCATTCAACATAATATCTTATGAATATAACATCAAAAATACTATTATTGGGAGCTCAAAAAAACACCCAAAAATACCCTTGTGCTAGAATTACATTTAAATGGCCTTTACTTGTATTTATAGCTGTTAAATTGACATTTAAATTCTAGATAGAAGGTTATGTGTGCCAGGCTGTTCATAAAAATGAAAAGAGATTTTTGTAATATCATAAATAGCACTGACGCACAATGCTAAGGTCCATCACAGTTTAATCTGTGCTTACTAAGATATTTGAAATGGAATGAGCTTCATCATTATACTCTCACCACAAGAATCCCCAAATTGCTCAAACATATAAATAAACATGTGGGACTTGATATATACCAGGAAAATTACATTACTTTTGCAAAATCTAATGTAATATTTTACCAAAGAAACAAACTATACTGAAATCTCATTTCAATATTTCCTAGGTATGCTAATGTGTAGGTATACTATAGATTTCCTTCTATGAAATTAAATTCCCAGAAGTCATAAGAAAATATAGTACAGAGGGGTTTTGGTCAATGGGGGGGGGAGTTGCTATATTCTAGATGACAGGCACTGAGTGAGGCTATTCAAATATTTTAGATCCTTGCCAAACGCCCCCCAAAAAATCAACAAAATACTTGCAAATGTAGCAGTACTCTCTACATTTTATAGACAATAAATCTGAAGTTTAAAAGTTTAAAACTTTCCTCTATTTGCTGGAGTTGGGATCTGAAACTACATTCTAACCTGTTTGTTTAGAAAGTAACCCTCTGTGACACAATCCTGAATTCACATATATCTTTGAAATATCAAATGAGTGTGGTCACATAGAGATGTTCCACTGCTTTTCAAAATTGGTTCAGGCAATGTGTTTCTTTATTATTACTAGGAATAGTTTATTGGACTTTGTAATAAATCAAATCAGAACTGTAAAGAAAACAAGATAAAACAAAATCCTCTTCACAAACACATAAAAAAATAGTGTAAGTTTTACTTTAACTTGATCTTTGTTAGATGCGATCACATAAAATACTCTACCAATAGATATGACAAATGCACTTTATATTTCAATGTGTCAAACCATTTCAATGCTCTGAAACTATGTTGAAGCTGGCAGGCAAGCAGACTATATTAAATTTTTCTCTGGAATCGACTTCAATTCTAGACTGAATTATTGGAATTTTAGTGACCCTAAAAAAGGCTGTCAGAAATGATATTCAACACAGAGTTTTCAAATCTAATGCTCTATTACACATACTTCACATAAAATAATATCGTTTCAATATAAACAAACCAGTCAGAAACAACATTCTATTTGTTCTTGTAATTTTGTACACATTTTTATATTGATTTGTCTCAGTAGATTCTTAAACGTATTTGCTTCTTAAAAGAAAACTCACAAGCTGTATTTTACAATGAAACAGTTTGTTTGCAGATATAATACAGTTATAATATTTGCCTGGAATGATTTTTCCCTTTCTTTGGGATGGATACACAGGCACAATAAAACAATGTTAATAGCTATTACAAGACTATTTTTGCCTGGTTTGGGGGTCTGTTTTTTGTTTTTGTTTCCTACATAGAAAAGAATTGTCCACCGATATAATTTCCAGCAATAAAAAGTCAAGTTACCCTAGGATTCTAATTAGCTATCAATGGAGAGGGCTTGGTATGTTCCTATAGTTAAGAAGGATAATTCTCAAGTTCAAGAAGATAGACACCCTTCACATGGAAGATCTGAAAATACAAATGTACAAAGCAACTCAGATTTCAGTTAATCCTATTTTTCTGCTAAGAATTAAAATAACAGCATGTGTACCTCTTCGTGTGTATCAGTCCGATCAGCATTTCTACTAAACCTCACACATTGCCAATGAGGCAGAACTGACTCATAGTTGACTTTCCAGCAGGCATCTAAGGCTGTAAACCAGATGGGAGAAGCTAGCCTATCTTTTACCCATAGAGCTGCTAGTTGACTTCAAATGCGAATATGGTATTCCCAGCAATGAACATTAAATCTCAAATAGTACTCAGGTAAGGAATTTGGGAAATAAAATGAGAAGTCAATTTGTTAATTTAGAAACTCATCTTTTGTCATGTCTATTCATTTTTGCAGACAATCTTTTTTTATGCTGCATGAAGCCAGGAACTAACTTAATCTTTGGACTGTCTTGTCTTAAGACACAAGAAAGAGCCCATGGTAGGGAATTCAACTCAAGGGAAGACATGGTTCAGCTGATTGCTACAGTCTTGTGGAACAATAGTGAGCACCCCTCAAGAAGCCTTTCTCCCAACCAAAGGCACTGGAGAGAATAATTACTCAGTAGTTGGTACCATTCAAAAAGAAGTGATAGCTATGGGTCCCCCAAACCACTTCTGAGTAAATACAAGTGTGAACAAACCAATATATGCACACACACTTATGTTCAGATGAAATATTTAATGATAAGCATTTTACTCCTAATGTTAAGGGAGACAGTCAATCAGGCCTAGTATTCCTTACCCAATAATATTTTCTTTTCTGATTCACAATAAATTTCAAGGACTTTCTGTATATTGTTGTTGTTGATTGACTTTGACTTGAGCATGACTCATAGAGACCCTATTAACAAAAGGCCTTGAAGCCCCTCTACAAATACTGACATTTAACAATGTTTGTAGAGTTTCTGGAGGCAAGTTGTTTAGGAAGTGGATGCCACTCCTGCTTCCAATTCTGTACATTAGTTCTGATATAAATATACATTAATTTCTGTCTTTTCAAATTGTTTTCTGGAAATAAAAATTCTTTTTAGAGTATGTTGTTATTATGTATCCTCAATAGCAATAAACTCGTATCTGACCTTCCATCAAGTTTTCTGAGGTTGTAAATCACATGGGAAGCGAATGTCCATTTTTCCAAAGGAGCAGCTCGTGGATCTGAACTACCCCCTCCCCCCTCCCACCTCCCCGCAGGTTGGCAGGACAACTCCTTACCCACTAGACCATCAGAGTTCCCTTTTGCTTCACTCAACAATAAGGTGTTTAGGGGTTTTGTGCTTAGAGGTAAGAGCTTTGTTCTCATTTTAAAGCAACTCTTCCTTGGGAGTCTCAACACAATCCTAGTCACAATCACTTTCGCAAAGGCGTCCAACTACTTAAGTCACCTCCTTCAGTGGGCTACTGATTTTTTTGCTTTTATTCATTTATTTATTTTGATTGATAAAATACTTTTCCTATAAAACATCCCTGAAGAGCTGACTCTAGAGTCCAATGTAGGTTAACCTGGCTCACAAAACTGAGATGAATTAGAAATTTTGAGCTATACTGGCAAATAGGCATTTGGTGAGCCTCACATATTGCTTCAGGTTTTAGGATCCTAAGTATCAACCCCGAAGCAATTCAATTACATGAGATCATCAAATGCTTTCAATGTATTCTCTTGATTAAAAGAATTCTTGATAGATAATGTATTTAAAAAAAACTAAACAACAAACCCACCTCTCAATAGTTAGAAGAAAATAAAAATCAGACTACATTGATTTCTGTCATCCTTACATCAAGTCTTAAGAGAAAACTTGAAAGATATTTTTTTAATTGCTGCCATTACCTAGCAGACCAATCTTGGTAGTCAAATGCTAAAGGATATATTTCTGGTTTTCCCTTCCTCATAAAACAGTATCCACTTATTTTAGACTAAAATACTTTCTAAATCTTTCCTTTCTTACTACAAAACGGAAGGAAGCATATATTGTGGATGAGTGGGTTGTGTGTAAGTATAAAGCAGTCTTCAGTAAGAATGCGGAACTTTGATTTAACCAAGGACAAAAAGAAATCATTCCATATAGGTTTTCTCACTTTTAAAACAAACTACACCAAGTGTCTTCCACCTTTAATTGACTATGTCATGATCTTCTTTTTGTCACCGGCCAGAGAGTCAACCCTAGCCTCATGCAGACCCCAAGTATGATATAAGGAAAGGCTCCTCAGCCCCAAACCATGTCATGAAAGTTTCATATCCGAACATTGTGATCCACAGGATTTTTGTTGGCTTATTTTTAAAGAAGATCACAAGGACTTTCTTCCTAGTTCAAAAATCTCTCCTATCACCTTTTCTGCCTCCACTAATAGATGGGTGTAGTAGCACATGTAAGGTACATTATGCCCAGATGTCCCATGTACAAGGCAAGGATTTTTATTACTAAACCACCACTGTACCTCTTGTTTCATCTATTCTATAATCACAATCAAATGAGTGAATTCATCTGACAGGCAGGATTCCAGGAAGAATCACTCTTCAGTCTTCCAGGCAATGCAAAGGAGAATAACCCTGAAACCCAACAGACTGGCCCATGTCATTACAATGTTATTTTCTAGGTAAGATGTTGTTGTTGTTTGAGGAATACAATTTTGATCTATTTTCTCCTAAGTAACAAATATTCAATGTGTACATCTGCATTATGAAAAAAGAAAATTATACATAACTTGAGATTTACCAACATTAGTTACTACCTTGTCCTCTAATTTCACCTGTGTATTTATCGAGTAACAATTCTTTACTCTAACAAAGATCACTTTTTGCTGTACCTTAGTAGTTTACTCATTCTATTGAATGATTTGCTAAAACCATGTAGAACTAACCAATAATACCTAGATACAAAGTCTGTAACAAATAGGTAAGTTCGGTGCTAAACTTGTTGCTTTATAAGTCACAGAAAACAAAACAGGCAGACTTTGCGGTCAACCTGTATCATGGTAATTTCTGGTTGATTCTTATTCAGTTTTCTTGCATTTAAAATAAAATACACAGTAATATTTTAAGTCTTTTGATGATAATGTAGAATTTATTTCCATTAAAATAAATTTATTATGACAGAGTCAACTGTTACTTGGTTATGTTTAATTATATATTTGCCAAAAAAGTAACAGTTTTTGTCTTAGTATTTAAGAACAGAAATTGTATTCCCACTTGTCTGGTTATCAATGGTGATATATAATTTTTATATTTCTCATGTAAACACATGGATTACGGAAAACATATACTTCTCCAACATGGTATATCACAAGCTTTCCCAAATCATAAACCTTCTTCAAGATTAAGTCATACATCTTAGGTTGGTAAACAGTCTTAATTCCTAGCAACAGACTCAACTCTCAATCTCAATGTTGGAATGCTTAGTGAATTCATATCAATACCTTTAGAAACTGAACTGTGTTTGGAAAGTCAAATAAACTGATAAAATAGGTACTGTATTTTTTTAAAAATCTGTCCAGAGTACAGAACATACTCAATTGTCTGATAAATTGGTTAAAATTGATGCCACTAGAACTGAGTCACTGAAGAGTTTATTTCTGTCATCACATTAATGGTGTCATACAGCAATTGCACCTAATGAACCTAATGTGGCTTATGCCATGCACCACTTCCCCTCAGAAACAAAAAAGCTTAATATTCTTGTATTTAAGCTACTGGTATATAATACTATCTCAAGAGAAGCAAGCTAGCCACTAAGTTCCCTTCTGGCCACTAGCTGACATCTTTTGATTTCAGGATCATTCAGAATGAAAATTGTTTTCACTACAAATACTCGGAAGCCTTTAAAAATATTTTTAGAAAAGAATTGGGGAATATATTTGTGGTTTCCTTTTAACAAGTTCACTGAACATAAAATTTCTAAGACTAACTTCATTGTGGTTGCAAAAGAACCTCAAATAAGATTTATTACAAACTGAGTGACTTATAGTTTTCCCCACAGAATAAATGAAATTGACTCATCCTCTAAAGTAGAAAACAAAAAGCATCAAGTAAAACAAGAACACAATATTCAAAAGCACTCTAACACTTCAGAAAGTTTTTCAAATGATATTGAGACTATATCATAATGCTCAATTCTATGTGACACTCAATAACTTTTCCTAGTAAGCACAAGTGTTAAAATAAGGTCCTTCTGTTATTTACTGAAATAAACTTACAACCTGCTGAGATGCAATGGTGCACACTATAATGTATCACTAATAATTAATGTGAATTATCAGTGCAGTAGACTAATAGCTCACTTTATACTGAATCTGTAACATACCTAATTATAAACTAGAAGACCAAACTTACTGCCATTGAGAAAAATCTGATTCAGAGTGACCCTATAAGTCTATTACAATGGCCCCACAGAGTTTCTGAGACAGTAAATCTTTGAGAAGATTGTCTCATCTTGTGGAGGAGTTAGTAGGTTTGAACTACAAATTATTTGGTGAGCAGCTAAGGTGTTAGAATCCTCGAAAAGTGGCTCTTAAAGTGATTGTGTTAGCCTCCATTGGGAGCATGGTTTCCTGCTACCTTAATTGTGTATACATGATCTTGTAAACCATCAACAGCTGTGGGACTAATAAAAGATGGTGCTTTCCAGAGTGTGAGAAATGGTGGTGGAGAGATTGAGAAGAGACTGTGGCACTGTTGTGAAGAGATTATGGCAAGGTGTAAGCAGAGGAACTCTGGAGATAAAGGCCGCATTTAAAGGTTTCCATAATTTTGGACTCATGTACTTATAACTTGTTAGTCAAATTTGTGTCTTCTAGGTTGCAATACCCCCATGATACATCTTCAAGGATATGAACATGTACAGCCAAGCACAATCAATAAGAGTGCATCTAAATTCCAAAATCAATCTCCATAATAGTCTATGTGTTTCCTACTGCCAAAGGGGCCCTTTAGAGTAGTGAGAGAAGATCTTCACCCTGAAACCCACAGTGTCCCTTTTCAGCAGGAAGTAGCTAAGAGAATACGCCATCCCCTTTTCCTTATGACTCAGGGTGAAGTCTCTCTCAGGGAGGAGTGATAGGGAATGGCAAAGGATACACTGACAAAGAAGATTAATCAGAACTGGCTTTGACAAGCACTGTGGCATTTGGACAAGAACAAACTGGGAGGAGGGTAGAGAGAATAGTGCAACAATGAATGAGTGGAAGCCCAAAATCTCTGTAAATGTTTATGAAAATTAATAAAATATAATTATAGAAAAAAAAGAGAAAGATGGGATAAATAATGTATACTGCATTGAAACAGATGAGGGAGAGAACTGTTTAGAAGGGATATATGATTAGATATTATTTGTATGACAGGAGTCTACAATGAAGTAGCATAGAAAAGTGGACTTGGAGGGAGGGAATGAATAACAATGAAATAATTTTTTTTCTTTTACTTTTCAAAAAGAAGGGTGAACTTGGGGGGGAGGAGTGGGCAGGGAGAAAATTGCAACAATGAATGAATAGAATAGAAATCCAAAGTCTCTGTATACATTCATTAAAATAAAATTTAAAAAAAGACGAAGAAGAGACAATGGTCTTCCAGAAGCAACTGAGCCATAGAGCCTTTCCCTTAGAGCCAGGGCCCTAAATTCAGACTTCCCACCTCCCGAACTGTGAGAAAATAAATTTCTGTTTGTTAAAGCTAAAATATATATATCAAGGTTTTGCTTGCTGGATGCTTGAAGGAAAAGGTGACATATATCTTGGTCTGAGAAATAGTTTGCTGTATGACTGGGGAAACCAGAGGCTTCTTGCATCTGTGCTATTGACTTTCACTAATTGAGGAATTGTGCCCTGTTAATCTGCTCTGGAACTGCTGGACTAAACCTGGACTAGCTTTGTGAGATATTCTTTGTCTCCTCCACTTTCCAATCTATTTCCCTAAAAAAACCCATAACTATAAGTCAATTCTGTGAGCCTTGAAACAAACATCGGACCTGATTGGTGAAAATAAGTGCAGGAGCATGTAGAGTGGCATGTCTGACTATGTAGCTATTTGTATTGTACTATGGACATTATTTATGGGGACAGTTCCCATTATAAAATGGGTAGAAGTGGGAATCAATCTCCCTCATGGTGCATCAGCTCCTTTTGCAGCAGCCCAGCTCATCCTGTAATACCACAAGGGCTCCTTTATATCCAATAATATCATTAGATATTTTGCACACAATCTGTAGTTTTCCCTCTTTTGAGTGTACGTTCCATGTTGAAGGCAGATCTTCTGAAGTTTAGGGGTAAACATGAGCTCATTTACTCAACAGCACAAGCAAATTTTGGCTTGTATTTCTTCACACTTTCTTTTTACAGTGTACTCTCTCCTTTCAGCCACTCAGGAATATCATACACAGCACTGAACCTGCTGTAATTCTTCTCTCAATAAACCAAAAACGTGCTATCAAGAGCCAAACCCATTACCCTTCAGTCGATTCTGACTCATGGTGATCTTATGAATGCCAAAGCTGAACTGTGATCCTTGGGTTTTCAATGGCTAACTTCATGGAAGCAGATCACCAGGATTTACCTCGAAGGTGTCTTTGAGTGGACTGAAACCACCAATATTTCTGTTAGTAGCTAAGTGCACAGATCATTTGCACCATCCAGAAACTTCCTTCCATAAAGCAAGCTCTCACTTAAATAAAATGGAAGTATTACCATTGTGTTATTCCTTACCACTTAACATACAAGATCTCTGGTGGCCTAGTGGGTAAAGAGTTGTTCTGCTAGTCCAAAGGAAGGCAGTTAATCCACCAGTTGCACTTGAAGAGAAAGACATGCAGTCTCTTGTGATTTATAGCCTCAGAAAACCTGGCAAAATGTCAGCTATTAGTTGGTTTCGACTCAAAGACAATGAGTCTAGACATACAAGTCTCTAAACAAAAGGATTTTTAGCTTATACTCAAAGATGCTGGAATTAATCCCTATGTGATGCTCATTTACCTTCTTCACTTGCTCAGTCACTTTTACCTAAGCCAAAGTTTTGTTCTTCTATGAGAGAAAAAACTTTAAGATAAAACCTTCAAGTCTAAAACTTAGGAAATTAAAAGTTCATAGTGCACATAAATCTTGCCAGTCATTCCTTGGCAGTATCTTTAAGAATATAATTTCTTTATGAAAAATTATGACAATAAATATTATCTAGAAGCTTTTAACCCCAAAGACAACACATAAAAAATTCAAGTGATTAACAGAAACATTCAAGTAAATTAGTACTAAAGTAATACACAAAATATTATAGGCTGGTAAGAAGCTTTTATGATAAACTGAGAGCCCTCATGCCCAACAGCCTTCAAGTGAGATCTTCAGACAGGAAGAAAGAGGATACACAGAGAAGGTTCTAGATTGTGGAATGCTCCTAAGAAAGAATATACAACAGCATAAATGACCTATGACCCAGTTTATATAAATATACATGTTGTTCTTGTTGTTATGTGCCGTCGAGTCATTTGCGACTCATAGCGACCCTATGGACAACAGCCCTAAACCCTGCTCTATCCTGTGCCAATCTCATTGCCTCTGACAAATCAATCCTGATTACCCCAGTTACTGAATCAATCCACCTCATAGAGGGTCTTCACCTCCTGCGCTGTCCCTCTACCCTACCAAGCATGATGTCCCTCTCCAAGGACCTGTCTCTCTCTCCTTACAACATGTCCAAAGTATGTCAGATGAAGCCCCAGTTGATTCAACTCAGATAATAGCCTATGTGTGTGTGTGTGTGTGTGTATTTATATACATATCTTTGTGTGTGTGTATTTATATATATATATAAATAATACACATACACACACACACACACATATGTATATAGGCTTTTATCTTAGTTGGATCAACTGAGTTGCTAAAAAACAGTTATTTTATGCCCTGAGAATGAACTAAGTCAAAGTTACAGATACTTTTCACTAGTGGTTGATTTGTAGGACTGCTGATATAAGGCATACAAAACATCACAAATGTCATATTTCCAATATTATCAGAATTTTCACATACAGAGCAGCCTTCACCAGGTTTTGGAACTAGTGACTTCCTTCTAACAAATTCCTTAGTGGTAAATGTATCATTACCCCTATGATTTTCCTTCTTTAAAATGTATGCTAATTTGCTAATTATTTAATAAAATTCATGTTTAATAGCTATAGATTTCTCAACTGAAGGCCACTTTCTCAGTATTGATGTCATATGTTACACATCCACATTTGAATGTAGAGAAGTTAAGCAATTATCTAAACGAGCTGGATTTGTTAAGAAGCTGTGCCGCAATCCCAAAAGCACATGTTTTGAATTCACCAACTGCTCTGCAGGAGAAGGATGGGCAATCTCCTCCCATGCCTCTGAACACCGACCTCAGGGTCGGCTATGGGTTAGCTCTGACTTGACGGGATCAACATCATCATCATCAAACACAGGGCACTCAGGTGGCATAATCCAAAGAGAACTGCAATACTAACCCAAGGCTGCTCATTTCTGGTGGTTTAAATACACTAGCAGATCCAAGGGAGAAAGACAGACAGCCTCCTCTCATCATGATTTACAGCCTCAGAAAACTGATAAATGATCACTATAAATTGGAATCAATTCAGTGACAGTGAGTGAGTGAGAGTGTGACCAAGGATATGGACAAACATATGGCAATGTGAATCAGGACATATCTCAGAAAAACCATAAGGGGCACAAGCTCTGTCTTTGGGAGCCACCTACCACCAACTGTGTCTCTTTTCCCCTTTCCTTCTAATTCCCACTCCCAGATGTGGTGACAGCAATAGCAGCTTCATAACAACCACGTGTTCCTCCTATTCAGCTAATCTAATGTCTTGTTTTGTCGCCGTAGCTCTCTCCTTCCTAGATATGGTTGTTGTTATGTGTCATCTGTAACGGAGCGAGTTCCCAGAAAAGAGCACCGGGCCAACTAGCCGAATTAATAAAGTTTATTTCGAGTTCGAACCCGGGCACCCGCGTGCTGACACAGCAGCATCCATCCACTCGAGAGCCCCGAGACAAAGCAAGCCCAACCTTTTATACTTTCTTGCTTCTTTGTCTAGCTACACAGTTTATGATTAGTTACTTATAGCAGTTCTAGTACTAGTTTGCTCTTTATTGGTTAGCCATAGCTCAGGGAGGCAGTTCGGAGACTTGTTTGAGCCTAATTGGTGGGGAAGCAGCTTGGAGACCTATTTGAGTCTGACTGGTTACTTCAGACACAGGGCTGCAGAAAATATCCCTTATGTCCTTGGAGAAGAGTTCCACTTTACGGAAGTCAGCCAACAGAGTGTAGTTTATCACAGGTGGGGGAGGTTGCTCGCTGGAAACTATGCAAGCGAGTGGCATGGAGGTAGCTGCACTTTGTCAGAAACTGAGTTTTTGATATTTGATTCTTAGATCATCAAGTTGACAAATACTCATAGCGACCTTATGAAAAACAGAGCTAAACCCTGCCCTATCTGGCACCATCCTCACAATTTCTGCGTCAACCCATCTTAGTGAAGAATTTTATCTCTTTTACTGATCCTCTACCATTTTCAGTATGACCTTTTTTTCTCTCCCAAGGACTGGCACCCTTAAAAGTATATGAGATGATGTTTTACCATCCTTGACTCTACAGAACACATAACTTGTAGTTCCTCCAAGACAGATTTAAAACACTCTTGTAAAATGAGACACATCATTTAGTTCCTATTTACCATATTCCAGGTATTTTACATGATTATTCAGGCTATCCTCTCTTTTGCCTAGAATAAGCTTTTTTATTTTTGTTTTACAAGTGATGACATCAAGCCTCCAACAGTTTGATGGGTACAGAGAGGCAGGGGTGAAAGAAATGGGAAAGATTCAGTGTGAAAAATAATGTATAAGAGCTTTGTAATTAAACCAGCATAAAAATTTTTTTAGAAAAATAAAAATAATGTAAAACAGAATGTATATGAATGATTGTATGAAACATAATGTAAATGAAAGATTGTATAAAACACAATACATACAAATGAAATAGAACATAAAAGAACTATTATATGAAAATTAATAAAAATATTATTTAAAAAGTTAATAGCCAGCAGGTTCCATGGCCATGATTTGAACCCAAGTATTCTGATGAATTGACTCTTTAATAAACATTTTATAATGTTTCAGGTGGAAGGATAATTGTTCCACACATCCTCCTTCCTCTTCATATACCACTTCAAAAGCAATTCTTATTTGTCTATTATATTGTCTTACTACCCAGCTTGTGCTTATTATTATAGTAAGCAACCTCAGAAGTTACCTGTACTAAAATCTTAAGATCAGATGACCATATGCAAAATGACTGAAGATGAAAGAAGAGAGAGAAAAAAAATTAAGAGTTTGATTCAGGTAAGAGATGTTGGTGACCAGAGCAGAGTTAGAGTAGTGAGAATAAAGATACTCAAATATTTGAGAGCTGTTATTTATGAGGTGGTATCACTGAGTGGCACAATAGTTAAGCATCCCATTACTAGCCAAAAGGATGATGGTTTAAACCCACCTAGAGACATCTGGGTTAACCTGGTAATCCACTTTAAAATGGCTGCAAACTGGAAACCCTATGAAATAGTTTCATTTTACACACGCGTGCACGCACAAACACACACACACACACACACACACACACACTCTCTAAAAACTTTAACATCATTATTAGAATGGAGAGGCTCACTGAAAGCAGGTTGAGAATGGAAGCCAGAAGAGCTGGAGATCAATATAATGATGTCTCAGTTTAAGAACTATAGACTCGGATGAATGATTATACAATATATCAAAGACAGACAAGAAAGAACAAGAGGCAGCGAAAAGTTGAGTTTATGGTGACAGTTTTTGACGGTTCAACCTCATATAAAACAGAAAGAGTTGGGGCTTATTTCCAAGGACAAATCAGTTTTATTCTCAGAGTGAAAGATGAAGTTCAACAGAGAGAATCTCAACAGAGAGTTAACATGCTCACGTGTGAATGTTGTTGGTCCAATCCCCATAAAAATCTAACTTTAGCTACTTCTTTCACTAAGTTAAAAAATTCCACTTGCTATATTTTTTTGGTACCTGATCAGTATATTATTCACCTTTTTTTTTCTGGGGATATTTAAAGGAGCTGTAGTGAAGCAACGGTTAAGCATTAGGCTACAGACCAAAAGATAGTTTGCTGGACATCACAAGTGGCTACAAAAGAAAAAATACTTAAATATGTGATCCCAAAAGAGACAGGATCGTCATAATGACATTCAAAAGAATTCTTTTAGAAATAGTACTTTTATACTAGATTCAGTTTTAAGCACACAAGAAAAAAAAATCTTAAAAATTCTTTTCTATAATCCATATACTATCACTAAACTCTTTGTACCACTCTTTCCTATTAAGGCTTTTTTAACTGAGGAGGACCTGAAGCACTTGCTGCAGATGGTCAAGAAGAACTGAAGCCTTCAATATATACTGAAGCTCAACATCAAGAAAACAAAGATTCTCACCACTGGGCCAATTGGCAGCATCTTGATAGCTGGTGAAGAGACTGAGATTGTTAATAGCCTTAGTTTGCTAGGCTCCACAATCAACACTCCGGGAACCAGCAGCCAGGAAATTAAAAGATAAATTGCATTGGGTAGGTCTGCTGTCAGATGTCAATCTGGAGACTAAGGTGCACCTAATGCAGGCCAATAGTCTTTGCAATTACTTGCTATGCATCAGAAAGCTGGGTAATGACAAGGGATGATAAAAGGAGGATTGATGCCTTTGAGCTGTGGTGCTGGAGAAGACTACTGAGTATACCTTGGACTGCTAGGAGAACAAACAGGTTTGTCCTAGTGACAGTGAGACTAGGCTGCTCCTTGGAGGCAAGGATTCTGCAGCTTCGTCTGACATACTTTGGACATGTTGCAAGGAGCTAACAGCCCTTGGAGAGGGACGTCATGCTTGGGAGGGTGGAGGGACAGTGCAAGAGAGGAAGACCCTCGACGAGATGGACTGATTCAGTCACTGGAGTAATAGGAGTAGGTGTTCAGAGACAATGAGATTGGTACAGGATTGAGCAGGGTTTAGGGCTATTGTACAAAGGGTCGCAATGAGTCGACAGCACATAACAACAACAACATGGTAAGTTACTATTCTTCCTATATTGCTCTGTGAACATATTCTTTTTGAAAATACATTTGTGCTTTTTTCTAAAGTACAAATTTCTTAAAGATAAGGATCTGTTGTTTCTGAATAGTATGTGTTAATCATTCCAGTAGCAAGTCAGTGTAAATTCCTATTACATAAAAAATTTTAATAATAGTAAAAATTGTTAAGGAAAGATTTCAATTGATAAAAATGTAGGCAGGTCTAGTTTTTAGATATCTTGTCTGCATTTACATGTACTTGCCTAGAGTCTAGTAATTTCAGAAAGAAGTATAACATGATCTGAATAACCACGAAGTAGGAACACTGCATTACAATCTATTACTTTACTTATGAACCCTCAAATGTAATAAAGAATTCAGTAAATCAGAATAACTGATAATGAGGGTCATTTGAAGTTCACCTGCACATTTTGTAATAATGTAGAAAATGTGTACACACACACACACACACATATACACAGAGAGAGAGATGTAAATATTTACCCTCATACAGAATCATTCATTTATAATCAACTGCATAAATATAATGCAACCAGAGGCCAGAATGTTTAGGCTAATAATCTAGCATAATTAAAAATCATTCCCACATATATTAATGAAGAACTAAATGCTTACACTGCACAACATAGATCAGGAGACGATATGCACTAAATTTAGGTGGATTCTACAACTTTCATTCATTTTGAGTGACATATCATCTAGATGATTCAATTGCTTAAGTTTTTCATTATGTACTATTCTCCAACTAAATAGTACCATTATTGTAAATTACTACCAAATGGGAAAAACAGGTGATTGTTTACCAGAAGTTCTATTTTACTTCTTTTAATATGTTATTGTTGTTGTTGTTGTTGTGTACCATTGAGTCAGAACTGACCCATAGTTTTCACAGGAGAAGCTTGTCTATCCTTCTCCCATGGGGCAGCTGGTAGCTACGACCCATATGCCTTTGAGATCGCAGCTCAGTTTCTTACCTCTAGGCCACCAGTTGCTGTTGGGGGTGCTATATGGCTCATAGTTAAAATGAATTCTTACCGGGACACTTACCATGACTAAAATTTGTCACAAAGAGTGACTGTATTAATCAATGGGTCAAGGAAAAGCCCCTGTTAAAACTTCATATCTCAAATTCCACAGGAAAGGCACTTCCTTTTTAACACAGGAAAACTACTTTCTCCTAAGTAGTCACAATTCAGAATGATTAAAATTGCCTAATCAGAAAGAGCTATATGGAGGTCACCTGTAAATAAAATTAGCTCCTCCTTAACCCACGGAAAAGAGCCACTTAGAGCAAATATTCTTGCAGCCCTGACCACATCAACATCTCACAGGGCAAAGGAGTGGCTTAGGCTAACTATGGCACTTGTAAAGCTGTATGTATCTGACTCAAAATATTTCAAAATGCTTTACTAAGTAAGCTCCTAAAAACTAACAAAGAAAACTTTTTTTTTCTGTGAAAAGACAAAATCATAGGGGAAATTTCAGCTTTAGAAATGCAACCTTCCAACTTTAATGAAGTATTTCTCACTTTTTATTTTTTTAATTTTCTAGTCTGGATCCTTATAGTTATAAACATAAGAAACAGAGAGCATACGCCAGGTAAAGGTATAGACACTAAACACTTAACCAGGATTTCTTTCCCATTAAGAATGTGTAAATGTGATTATCCATAAATACTGACGTAAGTACATGTTTTTGTTTGTTGCTATTAAGTGCCATCAACTAAAAAATTACTCATAGCTTACCTGCCAGCTGGTTTTCAGAGACTGTAAATCACACAGGAGGAGATCTCCTTTTCCTTCAAAGCATTTGGTGGATCTGAACCACCTGCCTTTAGGTTGGCAGCACAACTTCTTATCCACTAGGCCATCAGAAGCAGGGACACAGAGATAAAGATGCTTAATTTCTAAATATCTTTTCTTCCTGTTTACTTCTCTGCCCCATATCAAACCCTATTTACTGAGCTTCTTCTATATCTTTAAGCATCCTTGTATTGAAATTGGCTTTATTCAAGTATATTTCTTGAGCTAATCAGAAATACTATTTAATTACTATTTAAGGTCATGCATTTGCGATTAGAAAAGGGGATCTTTGACTGAAAGCACACTCCACCTCTTAAAGATCATCAGATTCCAGAGTCATTTCTTTATATTCAGTCTGGAGCTTTATGACATGATCTCTGGTGGCTTAGTCCATGGGGAGTTGTGCTGTTAATCTAAGGACTGCACCTCTCTGGTGCTCAGAAACCAGAGTG
>NW_006399834.1:13117857-13119661 GCF_000299155.1 Elephantulus edwardii | reverse complement strand
GCCCAAAATCTCTGTAAATGTTTATGAAAATTAATAAAATATAATTATAGAAAAAAAACCTGATAAAAGCTATAGCCAGTAATATACAGAGTCACAGTTTTTAAAGGGAAACTGTTATTGTTATGGTTCCTACCATATCTAAACACAAAGGAACACAAATCTTAGATCAAATAACTAATTACAAAAAAAGGTTTTTAAAAATGGCATTACTTTAAATTGCTTTCTTCTAGTCATTATTTAAGGAATTCTGGTAGCACAGCAGTTAAATGCTGAATGTTTAACTAAGGTTGGCATTTCAGACCCACTAGCTGCTCTGATGTGGCCATCTGCTTCCATAAAAATTTACAATCCTGGGATCTTACAAGGCAGTTCCACACTAGCCTTCGGGTCACTATCAGTCAAAAGAGAAAATAAGCAATGGATTGAACTTTTAAAAATTCATTATTTATGCCTACATAGTTGGTTCTTGAAAATAGAAAGTATGTATTGATTTAGTGTAAATTACAATAAGAAATGAAAATTATTTTCTCCAAAAGCCATTAGCATTAGAAGATTTGAAGAAGTTGTTAAATTGTATTTGTTCCTCTCTGGTTAAAATTCCTATTTTATTGGTAGCTGTTTTTACATACCATGGAGTAGGAACCTTTCAGTGGGTTTTCAGGGACTGTAAATCACATGGGACCTAACTATTCATCTTTTCCCACAGAGTAGCTAGTGGATTTGAAGCACATGCCTTTGGGTTGGCAGTACAATTCCTTACACTTAGCTACCAGAGCTCCCTATTTTACTGGTTGGTCTTCTAAGGAGGTAAAACTCCTTAAACTGTGATGTTATTTTTCTACTATTAAAAACAGTAGTCCCAGAGAGATAATGGACTTACTAAGGTCAACAATACCTTCACTGAAGTATGAAGACAACTATTAGCAATAACATTCCTTACTTTGGTTTGTGAGTTACAATGGGGGCTTACTAAAAAAATATTTTTACTTCCAAGAACACAGATATATGTTGATATTCCTAGATCTACTCTCCATTCAACAATACGTCCATAGCTCCTTTCTTTGGAGAATATAGTTAAGTGTATGTAACAGTTCAATAGTTACATATTAAGTCAAAATATTATTTTGGAATCCTGAATCAGAACTGGTAACCAACTATGAATTAACTGTCAATTAATTATTTTCAAAAACAAAAATCTACTTTTAAAACTGCTTTGCAGTGAAGCTGGGCAGTCACTATTTTGTACATTAATGCACTCACTTTCAGGAAAGTCATGATTTTTTTTTCCCCTCGTTGGTATTCAAATCATCAAAAAAAGAAATATCTTACATAAATTGGAAACTCTGGTGGCTTACTGGTAAGAATCTATGCTGTATTCTCAAAGACATGTGATTCAAATCCATCAACTGCTCCAAAAGAGAATTACAGATAATCTCCTCTAGTGCAATTTACTGCCTCTGAAAACCCGCTGGAGGTTTAGATATGAATCTGTTCCAACTCAATGGTACACAAAGATAGCAACAAAATATTAGCATAACCTGTTAAATTTGGCTTAACTCTAAGAGTAAAGTTAAGCATAAGTCTCTCACTTCTCTTTTTTTAATTTAAAATATTTTTTCCTTTTTTTAAATTTAAATTTAGGTTGTTTATTTTTCATTTAAATGAACATCTACAGAGATTTTGGGATTCCATTCATTCATTGTTGCACCCTTCTCGCCGCACAAACCCCTCCCTCCTCCCCCCCATTTGCTCCTCTCCTTGAAAAGCAAAAGAAAAACTCCCTCATTGGTACACAATCTCCCCC
>NW_006399834.1:13112079-13117757 GCF_000299155.1 Elephantulus edwardii | reverse complement strand
AAGAATTTTAAAGCAACAATCTACAATTCACAAGGTCCACAGAAAGAATCTTGAGTCTTAGAGTCTCTCAAGTTAAATGCATAAATTTGCAAGTATGTGAAAATACACACAAGTGACAATGTTAAGATGGCATTAGTGTTTCAAAAGACTCTTGTCTTCAAATTTATTACCAAATCGATTTCTACACTAAATTTTACCTGAATGTAATGCTTATTAATACTGGAGCCCTTACAAGAGCTGGGCAAAGTCAGAAAGCTAAGAGTTGAACTAGACAATACACTGTCCTTGAACCCATTAAAGAACATACACTCTATGTCCAGAGTTGAGTAGATGCTGGGTGCATGCAGGGGGGGAAATGACTGAAAAATGTGAAAATTGAAATTAAATGGGTGCTACACATATGACAGCCCAAATTATGTTGAAGATAATATATAACACAGGGTCAGGTGGTTCTGGAATGTACAGATATCCATGAAGAGCCCTACCTCATACCATTACAAAATTTCACTCCAGAATTATCACCGATCCTAAGGAGTTTAAAGGAAAATGTGAATGGAGCTCTTCTTCATCTTGGAGTAGGGTAAGATTTCTCAAATAAGACAGGGCTTGTGAATTTCTTAAGCAAGACCTTGAGGTACGCAAATATTTCTTAAATAGGAAAAAAATATTTTCATTGATGTTAGTAAATTTTGTTCATCTATAAGCAAAACCAAACTTTATGCCATTGACTAGATTCCAATTAAGAGACCCTCCACTGGGTTTCTGAGGTTATAAATATTTATAGGAGTTGTTGTGACATGCTAAAGATTCAGAAACAACCCACAGCTGACCCTCTGATGGGTTTTCAGAGACAATTAACAGGAGGAGATTGTACATCCTTCTCCTGTGGAGCAACCAGTGGATTCAAACCACGTGTCCCCACGTTTGTAGCTTAGATTCTTACTACTAGGCCACCAGAGCTCCCTATAGGAGTAGACTGGCCATCTTTCTCCACAGAAAAATTGGTGGATTCACACCAAGTACTTTTGGGTTAGCAGCACAACACACGAATTCAATTTTTGGTGGGCAGAAGAGCACTAACAGAGTTCTCTGTTCATCTATTACAAACTCACTGCCATTGAGCCAACCGTGACACACAGCAACCCTCAAATGAGTTTCTCAGACTGCAAATCTGCACAGGAGGAGAGAGATGACTTTTCTCTCAGAAGGGCTAGTGGATCCAAACCATCAACCTTTTGGTTAACATGATGGCATATTATACAACATACCACAGGGCCCCTTTGTTCGGTTTTAATATTTTACAATGTGTAAGAAGGAAAGATACAAAGGAGGAAACAATATCTTTATCCAACAAGCAGAAAGAGACTTGTATGTGAAATACCTAAGAATTCATTCAACAAGATGAGCTGACACAATGGCTGGACCAATAGGCAGAGAAAAGAAAAGCAGAGATTGGAAGGATGAAGCAGTATCTGTTGCGATTTCAGATTGTTGGATATAAGGTCGCTACGACTTAGAGTTGACTTGATGATAGCTAACAACAGTAACCTACAAACTGGTAAAAAAAAAAAGGCAGAAAATTCAAGGCGGGGGGAAAAAGCAAATATTTGATTAAGTATTTCACAAAATCCGATACAAAATGGTCAGTAAATACCTGAATAATTATGCCACATTATTGCTAATCAGGAAATAACAAATCAAAATCATTCAATACACCTTCACACATCCACCAGAATGACTAAAAATGAAGATGAAAAACAAATACACAGAACGATACAGAACAACTGTAATATTCTACTCTTGGTAGAGGTGTAATTTTGGACAATCATTTTGGAAAAGTGGCATAATCTGCAAAATATGAGCATATGTATGCCATAAAACTCAACAACTGTACCTTGAGACATGTACTGAACACAAATTAGGACCTTTGTTCCCACAAGACACGTACCATAATATTCTCGTCAGCACTATAAGCAACAGCATATACACACCAATAAACTATGTTATATTCACAGAACCACATACTATGGATCATCAAAAATGATCAAACTAAAATAATATTTAATCATATGAATAAATCTCACAACCATTGTATTGAGCAAAATAAAACAGTTATTAAAGAACACATGCAATACGATTCTATTTAAATGCAGTTCAAGAACAGGGGAAACTAATCTATGACCTCAGACGACTGGAGAGTATTTACTCGTGAAGTGGAAAGGACTTGGAAAAGACTTGTCTGCGAGGATGCCACCAATGTTTTATTTTTTTATTAAAGAGCTATTTCTATACAGCCATGTTTAGCTTGTGGAAAAAATATGGGGTTGAATACTAATTTATTTATGCAATATTCTGTACATACTTCTTTAAAGATTTTTCAAGTTTGAGTTTTAGGGGATCCCAAGAGTATGTTAATAAATAACAGCTCCAATGCTAAAAAGAGTTAAATTTAAAGGAAACTAAAATTTAAAAAAATGAAATTAAAATTAAATTTAAAGTTGTTGTGGAGGACTTCAAAGTCTGTGAATGTTCCTAACATAAATGACTGCAAATATTGTTTCTAAACACATTCACAGAAGATTTCTGTACCTTGTAAACAGCTTATTTTTAAATCGCCAAGCAATGGCAATGAACTCATAATGCCAAAGCAACAAGAAGATAATCCATCAAAGAGACACATTATTATATATTTAGTCCAAGTCAATCATTTTCCCTATGAGAAAACTGAAGACCAGGAAGATGAAATGACTTGCCACCAAATCATACTTTAGATAACTACAAGACCTCTCCTAGGAGCAGAGGCTCTCGATTCACGACCAGTTGTGACGGAGTCCATTTCAACTCATGATGAAACTATGTATGACAGAGCATAACTGTTTCTCTAGGTTTTCAACAGTTGATTTTTCAAAAACAGAGCACCAGACCTTTCTTCCATGGCATCTCTAAAACTCAAATCTCTAGCATTAGGGTTAGCAACAAAGTGTGTTAACTGAACATACTACTAAGATGCTAACTTAGTTTCCAGAACCTACTGCCTGACTCTCTATTGTGCATAAAAACGAGTTTAGATTTGTCAGTTAGTTGTATCAATCAAATCAGTAAAGAAAAGGGATAGCTAGTTGAAATACTTAAATATAGTCATGGCAGCTAATCTTTATGGACTGGTCAAGCTGTACTTTTTCACTGATGGTTTTTTAATTCTTTTTTTTTTTCTTAAATACGGGTTTACTTACAAAGCTCGTATACATTGTTTTTCACACCAGATTTTTCTCCTTTTCTTGACCCACCCCTCCCTCCACCCATCAAATTATGCAGCTTTATGATTAACCCACCCCACCCTACTCCCTCTTCTCCACCTTGGATCCTAAAACACATTCTATAATAATGGTCTTATGCAATATTTGTCCATATGGGACTGAGTCAGTTCACTCGGCATAAGGCTCTTCAGTCCCTCCCAAGTAAGGTGGAGATTTAGAAAATCATTGCTCCTGCATGTTGCATGGTATTCCATCTTGTGAATGCACCATAATTTATCAATCCACTCAATTGTGGTTGGACATCTGGGCTCTTTTCATGTTCTTACAATGGTTAATAATGCTGCTATGAACATTGGTATACAAGTTTCTCTTTGTGCCTCAGTTCTCATTTTCTCAGGGTATCTTCCAAGCAGTGGAATAGATGGGTCATATGGAATTTCTATGTTCAGCTTTTTGTGGAAATGCCAAACTGCTCCGGAGTGCTTCTACCCATCCTCTCCAACATCTATTACTTGCTGTCCTGCTAAAGTTTGCCACTGCTACGGGGGTAAGATGGTATGTCATTGTTATTTCTATTTTCATTTCACTTATTACCAGTGACTTTGAGCATTTCTCCATGTGTCTGTTGTTCATTTGAATGTCCTCCTCTGTAAAAAGTCTTTTCATGTCTTTTGCCCATTTTGTCATTGGATTATCAGTCTTTTCTTCTTGAGGCCCATCTAGAATTTTCATGAGTAGTCTGTTCCTTCTGACAAAACACACTGTATAGGGATTAAGTTTCCTAATCCTAACCATTACTATTAGATGAGAAAGAGAAAATTTCCTCATAATCAAAACTCAGAACCACAAGCACTGCCAAAGGTATTCTACTGATTTAGTTTGAAAACACACACACATTTATACATTTTTAAGGACTATATAAAAAACCAATTAATGATGTTTTAAGGTCATGAACAGTAGAAATTATGAAGGGGGGTAGAGGTAGAAAGACTTATCTATACTCTGTGTCTGTGTCTGTGTGTGTGTGTGTGTGTGTGTTAGATTCTTTATATATCTATATGCTTTATATGTCTATATATATCTGTGTATAGTTGGTTTTGTGTACCATCAAATCAGAACTAACTCAAAGCTGATCCTCCAATAAGTTTTCAGAGGGAGAAATCACATGGGGAGATTGCTCATCTTTCTCCCATGGAGCAGCTGGTAGATTCGAAACACATGCCTTTGGGACTGCAGCAAATATATATCAGCTTCACAAAATTAAGCTGAAGTCACTTCCACAGTAGAACACAAACAATAGTCACTCTAGAATCAAGCTTTTAGTCAGCATCCTGACTTTCTGTTGTTATCATCTGGACAAGATACCTTTTTTACCAAGAATGCTGTGAAGTACAGGATTTATTGCCATAATGACGTTCCTTCAGATCTCTGTTTTCTCTGCAGAGGACAGGAAGAAAAGCGTTCATCTCATCAGGCAGCTTATTAGGATTAGTGCTGAATAAGACACCACCGAATGTCAGGCCTATCAGTTACTAAACATGCATCATACAAACTTTGTCTTTGCGAGAACCTCTGCTCTGCATTTGTCATCCACCTGAATAATTAACGAGTACATGCTGCCTGCCAGCAGCTTAGGGTATTAATTTCTCCAGATTAAATGCAGATCACGTCCACAAAAATTCAGACCACACACACACACTGCACTCCTACCTTTCCACTGCTAAAGGTAAGGAACACACTGCACAGCCTCTGACTTTACAGCAATAGAAAATCTGATGGCAATAAAGTCAACCCAGTAATACTTTTAATGTCACTTTGATGGTCATCTGGAAATCTGCTACCGCTTGTTTAATGTCCCAACACCTATGTGAGATGCTCTTCTGCCAGTTTGAAATGAAAAGATGATAATTCCACCATTTTCTGTATTTATTGTTTTAAAAATCCATGTTAACAAATGCACAAAGAACCCTAACCATAATTAAATGCTCCCCGAAAAGACATCTCTTAAAGATATACTAGGCGTATACTGTTAAGTTGGACTGATACCAGCCACCGAGTTGACTACAGCTCCCAGAAACTCAGTATCAGAGGGCAGTCTTGTGCTCTCCTGCACCATCACTGTGCGCTCCACCATGCTGGGGCCTATGGCTGCAGCAACTACAGTAACACGGGGTAGGGAGCGGGGAACCAACAAAGAACCTGCCACCATGGAGGCTCCACAATATATAACTGTTACAACAAATTTATAAATTTCATTTCATTGGAAGCTAACAATCATGTCTAGTGCTATTTCATCGTACAATCAAAACCTGATAAAATCGATACTCCACTAGCAAAACTCACAAAAGAAAAGAGAGAGAAGACGCAAATAATCCGAATAAGAGATGAATCAGGTAACATCACAACAGACCCAACTAAAAT
>NW_006399834.1:13077853-13107097 GCF_000299155.1 Elephantulus edwardii | reverse complement strand
CAACCCTCATTGCATACTCCTACGATAAAAATAATGCCCTAAAATATAATACTTTTAGACTATTTTTACTTTATACTGGTTTACTTAAATTTCAAATACATTATTTTCTACCCCAGATATTTCCCCTTTCCTTTACCCACTCCTCCCTTCTCCCATCAAATTATGCGACCCTATGATTAACCACCACTTCCACCCACCCATCCTCACCCCTCTTCTCCACCTCTCACCTGCTTGGATCCTCATACACGTTCTACAATAAGGTTCTCATACAGTATGTGTCCTTATGGGTCTGAATTAGTTCACTTAGCATAATGCTCTCCAGTCCTTCCGAAGTTAGGTAGTAATTTACAAAATCATTGTTCCTGCGTGCTGTGTAGTATTCCATCACATGAATGTACCATAATTTCTCAATCCATTTAATTGTGGTTGCACATTCGGGCTGTTTCCACATTCTTGTGATGATGAATAATGCTGCTGTGAACATCGGTGTACAATCTGTGTGCCTCAGTTCTCATTTTCTCAGAGTATATTCCAAGCAGTAAAATAAATTTGTCTGGTGGAATTTCTGTGTTCAGCTTTTTGAACTGCCTTCCAGAGTGATTGTACCATTTTTGCAATCCCAACAACAATGTATAAGAGTTCATATCTCACCACATCCTCTCCAACATTTATTATTTGCTGTCCTGTTAAACTTAGCCACTGCTACTGGAATGAGATGGTATCTCATTGTGAGTTTGATTTGCAGCTCTCTTATTGCCAGTGATTTGGAGCATTTCTTCATGCATCTGTTGTCCACCCAAATATTTTCCTCTGTGAAAAGTCTTTCCATGTCTTTTGCCCATTTTGTAATTGTGTGATCAGTCTTTTTCTTGTGGAGGCCCTGTAGGAGGAGTCTGTAAACTTTGGATATGAGATCCTAATGGTTTTTTCCCCATTAGTTTTTCTTTTCACTCTGTTGCAAAAGTTTTTGGTGCGGACAGGAATTTATTCTTTAGAAGGTCCCATTCATCAATTTTATCCTCTCCAGATGGGGCATTTTTAGCTATATTTGGCAGTCTCATTATACCATTAAGTCTCTCATTTTATAATGGAAAAAGACTGTATGTAATAATCATTTTATCTATGTACTCGTGCAGGTTGAATATTTTTGTCATTTTTACTGAAATTTAAACTGAAAACATTTGGCTTTGTCCTTCCTTGGACCTAGACCCAATTACAGTCCGACCATGTTGAGACAACTAGAAGTGAGCCCTCTGGCCATATCCTTTGGGTGCTATTTTCAGGTAATAGCATAGTTACTGGCCAATGCATGGAAGATTAGCAAATTAAAAGAAATAACAACTCTTATCTGCAACACCTTAAACTATTATAACTACCCCAGATGAATGTCTATATTCACTAGTCCACATAAATAGACAAGATTATACTGTAGGATACTAAAGTTATTTTTAATATTAAAAATGCTTGGAAGGAAATGACAAGAAATCTTTAAAAGTAAACCAAATGTTAGAATTCAAAACAGAAGAAAGTGTATTTGGTACAAGTGGCAAAAAGGCTTAGGAATCCACATTTCAGATTCTAAGGATATATAATGCATATAAATAACATTTTTTTGTGTTGTTTTAACACTACTGACCAGTTAGATTTTATTACTTATTTCTTCAATAAAATCCTTAGTAGCAAACATCCTAAGTAGATAACTATCTTCAGTGAGGCAAGGAGTCTTCACAGTAATTATTTATATCCTGACTATAACTAGATGTCATGGTAACATAGAGTGACGTGATAAACAGTCATCAGGAATATTAAAGACCACTTTATATACCAGTCTCATGGAAACTATACCAGATCCTTAGCTTAGCTATGTTTGCAAGCCATCCTTAGCCCCATCAAGATACAATGCTCTAGAAATTTTTATATTGTGTGAAATGAAAATTAAAACTTCAACTTCAGCAGTCAGATGAGTTTGGGTCATTTAGCTACCCACAGATATAAGATGGCGCCATTGTAACTGAAAAGGTGTTCACACTCACAGAAATTGTAAACAAATTAATAGATATAAAAGAAAGGTGCACATGTACCAAGATCAAAGAAGAAGAAAAAACATACAATCAAAATAAAACCATCATCAACAGCAATCTGTAACAAATGGAAAGAGAGGTAAATATATCATTTGAATGAGAAAGCAAAGCACGGAAGGTACAACAGGATATTGGTTGTAATAAAAATGAAAGCAATTGCTTGAAAATTAGTAAATAAAAGGAAATAAAGTAAATTGTACCAGTTAGGTGAGGTAAAAAGACAAAACAGGCAAAACTGAAATCCTTTAGTCAGATTACTATGCTCACTTAAAAACATCACAAAGGAACCATCAAAAAATTAATCAAGAAGAAACAGCCTCCAATTTCAGGATCCTCGGAAGATAAAAAAAGACTAGCAAAAAGAGATAAAACATAAAAAATAATAATGCAGTGGAAAGAAAATTAGAAGCTACTCAAAAATATTACCCTGTTATTCCATTATGGTAAAAAAATATGCCTATATAAAATGTTGCTTGTTGTGTTTTATATTCTTAATAGAATGCAAAGAAAAATACCTTTAAATCAATACATGGAATATATGAATTTTCTTATGCATATACATATGAAAAACATTGTTTGTTTGTAACTGCTTAATCAAGATGTTCCTTAACCCAAAGAGTAAATAAGACCTCCAGTGCCCATTAAGTTGAAGAAAAATATAGATCATTTTTAAAAATATAATGACATATCCAATCCTGAGTGTCCTAGAAGAAGAAGTATAATAACCTTGCACTGGGAGTGTGGGGAAAGCATGTTTGTAAAATATGCCAAGAGACAATATGCTTTCTACTCCTAGGAGACTGTTGGTAAATCTTTTTTATGAGTGCATTATGAGGTGAATAATTAACACTTCCAACTGAAAGTTGACTACTATCATAATATTTAGTCAATGAATTGTTACAGCTCAGTTTTAACTCATATGAAAGTAACTATAATACTTTCAATCGTAATAATACTCCAACATAAATCTAAAACAAGAGATAATGAATATAGTTCAAAATGTCTCTTTATATACCCATGTTGGTTCCTGTATCTTACTATATTAAAAAATGAAACAATATCAACATAAACTGTCTTTTAACAAGAAAAACTGCACACTTAATATTTTAACAGTTTGGTTTCGGTGGCATAAATCTGCTAGAAAAAAGAGACTCTATCTGCATTAAAGATCCACAAACCTTCTAGGTTAATCACACAACTGTCCCTGTGGGGCTACTATGCATGAATCATTCTATGAGAAGGGTGAATGGATTTTCTCATGTAATAGGCAAATCAAACATTCTAGTGAGTTTCATAAGAATGACCAACGAACGTTTTCTTTCTGGAAAAGACCATCCTACTATGTGAGGAGACAGGGAGGGTAGTTGTTATATACCATCAAGTTGCCTGTGACTCTTGGTGGCCCTTTGTACATTAGCTCTAAAAGCTGCCCTATCCTGAGCCAATCTCTTTGTCTCCATCATTTCTAATCCCATTGCTCCAATTACTGAGTCAATCCATCTCATCCCGGGTCTTCTCTTCCTGCATTGTCCCTCCACTCATCCAAGCATGATGGCCCTCTCCAAGGACTGTTCCCTCCTGGCCACATGCCCAAAGAATGTGAGATGGAGTCTCAAAATCTTTGCCTCCTGGGAGCAAACTGGTTTCACCCTCTCCAAGACAGACCTGCTTGTTTTCCTGGCTATCCATGGTATGTTAAACACTCTTCTCCAGTACCACAACTCAAAGGCATAGTTTCTTTTTCTATCATCCTTAGTTACTGTTCTACTCTGTGCTGCATAGCAAGTAATTTTAAAAACCCTGGCTTGGATCAGAAACACCTTAGCATCCAGACTGACATCATTGCTCTTCAGTACTCTAGAGAAGTCCCTGACAGCAGATTCCTCCAATGCAATTTGTCGTTTGATTGTTTGACTGGTGCCAAGAGTGTTGATTGTGGAACCAAGCAAGCTGAAGTTACCAACAATCTCAATCTCTTTTCTGTCCATCACGATGCTGCCAATTGGTCCAGTGGTGAGAATCTTTGTTTTCCTGATGTTAGGCTTCAATTCATATTGAAGACTACAGTCCTTGACCTTCTGCAGCAAACACCTTTGTTCTCTTCAGTTTCAACAAACAAGGTTGTGTCATCTGCATAACGTAGGTTGTTGATGAGTCTACTTCCAATCCTGATGTCACATTCCTCCTTATAAAGTCCAGCTAACCAAATGGTCTGTTCTGTATATAGATTGAAAAATATATGAAGATAGGACGCATCCCTGATGCACACCTTTGCTGATCCAGAGGGTATATTATACCAAAATAAGTTGATTAAGAGTAAATAAATTTTCTTTATCTGTCTTCATAGCCTATACTAAGGCAACACATATCAGAGATGTCATATTATAAGTTTATATTTTTAGTCAACTTTAAGGAATTATTTTAATAACCAGAAAAATTCCTGCTCATATTGGATTTAAGTTTTAAATAACCTTCTTAACCTTCTTTCAAACATGATAATATTTCAATATAAACTTAAAAGAAAGATAAGTTCTGTTTTAACTTTATTTCCGTATCACTGAAAAGAATGAGATTATAAGAACTACCTTGGAATAAGAATCATCAAAAACTTGTTATCGAAGAAACAAAATGAAGGAGAGGATACAATTTACATGTTCATGTGCTATTCAAATTTCATATGCTAACAGTGATTAGAATATTCAAATACAATCTGCTATGAGGTCATTCTGTGTGAGAGACAGCAACCTTAGCTTACCACTGAAATATCCTATATATTATACCAAAGTCATTCTCATCAAGGCTATTTTGATGCTTTCGAAGAATAGTATCAATGTGAATTTTCCCAGAGTTGGCATACTATGTCCTCAAAGTCTGTTTCCTAAATATCATCCCAGATTAAGGGAAATAGTTTCCATTTGTACTTGATACCCTTATTCATCTACATAATCACCAGTTTCAGCACCAAAAGAATGAATATCCCTCCCTCTATACTCAAATAACCAGATAAACCCACAAACATCCCTAATCTCCTGTCCCTCTCAGAGAGACGATCTCAGAGTTTTCTGACCAGGAGAAAACTCCCAATAATTAAAGCTAGAGAGTATCAAGGAATATTTTATCAGGAATATTTTATGTATCATCTTATGGCTTTGTTAAAGCTTATGGGTTAGCCCACCCTTGGCATGCTATTTTTCTGGAAAAATTCTTTTCTGATTCCAAATCACTACTCTTCTAATTGCTGGTGTCAGATGGATCATGCTGGAAGCAAAAATGTCAGAAAGATTCTTATTTAGGGTTTTTTACTACGTAAACACATTTAACTTTGTGGGTCATACGGTACTACACATAACATGGAGAAGAATGGGAATGTTGAGAAAACTAGGAATTCCAGGATACATAATTGTGTGTACATGAAACCTGTATGCAAACCAGAAAGCAACTGTTTGAAGAGAACAAGGGAACACCATGTCTTTTAAAATCAAGAAAAATGTTTATGCTCAAGAAAGGTATGTGTCAAGAGTTGAATCCTCTTTCCATACCTATTCAATCTGTATGCTGAGCTAGTCATTCATGAAGCTGTGCTCTATGAAGAATGCAGCATCAGGATCAGAGGAACACTCATCAACAACCTGCTTTATGCAGATGACATAACCTTGGGTTCTGAAAGTGAACAATACCTGAAGCACTTAGTGAAGAAAAGGGAAAACCACAGCCTTCAATGTGGATTGCCTCTCAATATTAAGAAAGCAATATCCTTACTAGTTAACCAGCAGACATCATAACAATAGACCAAGATTGACATCAATTATTTAATATTACTTGAATCCACAATCAACACTCATGGTAACAGCAGTCAAGGAGTCAAAATACATGTTTCCACTGGGAAAACCTACTGTCAAGGATCTCTCCAAAGTGTTAAACAGCAAGTACATCAGTTTAATGACAAGATGCACCTGATCCATCTATTGTGTTTTCTATTCTTTGTACACATCTCAAAGTTGGACAATGACTAAAGAAGACTGAAGAAGAACTGAAGTCTTGGAACTATGGTATTGGTAAAGCCTATTGAATATGTAATAGACTGCCAAAAGAATAAGCAAATCCTTCTTGGAGAAAAATGCAATGAAGGTGTTTCTGATGGAGGTTAGAATGGGAAAGCTCTATCTCACATACATTGGCCATGTTGTTAATAGATGCCAATACTTGGAAGGAGTCATCAGACTGTGGAAAACAGAGGGTCAGTAAAAGAAAGAAATACCCTCAATGAAATGAACTGGCAGGACACTGCAACAATGGGCTTGAGAAGTACAGAGACTGTGAAGATGATACAGGTAGGTGAAGGTTCAGCTCTGTTTTTCATAGGGTCACTGTGAGTTGTAATTTATGCAATGGCAAGTAACAACAACAACAAAACAAAAAAAAAACCACAAAAAAACAAACCCAACCACAGAATAGAAATAATTCCAAAAATAAAGTCTTCTTGTACTAAATGTGTTGCCTGCTGGGGAAAACTAGGTCTCCACCTATGTACATGCCTTCTTTTGGACTTGTTGGTAAGATATCCTTTAATCAGGTCATTCATAGTAAGTCTCTCAACGTCCCTGAAATTGTTTAACAAAAATCCTAGTATATAAAGTTGAGAAAATTTTGAGATTGTCTCACAACTAACGGTGTTGAAGTATATAAGCCAAAAATTCTTATTTTTACTTATAAAATATAATGATGACACTACAGCTAGCTATATTCCTTCAAAAGCGGCATTATAAACTAGTAAATTTAGAAATAACCAGACAAAATTATGGGGTTTTGTTTTGGTGATGTAATATCACCACTGACTCTTACTTTTAGTAGTACATTTTGACTGAAGATTTTAGTATCTCTGAAATTACTCATTCTATGGTAAATGAAATAGTAAGTCCCCAAATTGCTCATTTGAGGAGTGTCATTCACGGGTGTTTTCACTCCTGTACTACTTAAAGGACAGCTGAATGGCTGTATTAACATGAGTTCTTAGATCTTTCTGAGGGTCTTCTGGGCAAGGAGGAGAGAATAAGTGCCTCACTCAACAATTTTCTGTCACTGACTATGACTAAACTACTTAAGATATTTCAGATTCTTTAGAGAAGCTCATAATTCACAGGCAAAGCAGTTTTTCCTCCATGAAAATATAACTGGCCTATTAAAAAAGAGGGGACCCAAGATTTTGATGGAAAGTGCAACACAGTTTGTCTGAACTCCTTTGAGTGTCCCTGCCCTCTGTACTATTGTCTTTATACAGTGTTTTATCACCTCTCCTTCTAAAACAACATTTCTAAAATGTTTCACTTTTACTAAAATGTTTTACTTCTCAGCAGAAAGAAACTTACAGCACTTTAAGGTTAGCAGAGTCAAGTAGTGAGTCAGGACCTAGAGACTCATCATTCCCATAGTTAGAGGTTACCACTGGGTTACCACTCTGTCTTTGCTCCCAGTAAGGTCCATCTGGTTCTTTAGTAATTTGACCATGTAACTATAATGGTCACATTTTATTATCTCAACCCTCTCAAGACTTCATAACACTTAATCTCATTCTCTGTTATCCAGGAGTGAAGGCAAAGTCATTTTGAAAAACAGCTACAATTTAGAAGTATTGAATGCCAATTATTGTACTAAGAGTGTTTAAATACATCAGGGCATTTAAACCTCACAACAGCTCTATGAGGTAAACATTATGACTTGACTATACCAATGGAAAAAAAGACTAGGATTTAAAAAAAAAAAGGAAAGAAAAAATACTAGGATTCATCAGGAAACTAAATGTTAGCTCTGAGACTTTAAGCACATCCCAAAAGCTAATGTTTTTAACAACTACTGTGATATATTTATATAAATATTATTTTTCATGCATTAGTTTGTATTAGCAGTACACATTACTAATGTGTATTAGTAAATACACATCATTCATGTTTCTTGTGAGGATGCATTATATGAGAAAATACCATATATCCTAGCCTAGCCTAAGAAGTAATTTCTTATATAATTACTTATTTAAGTTCTATGGATAGATACTATATAATTCCGTTTTTGAAATATAATCATTCTTATTTTCTAAATTTTACAAAATAAATTTTATGAATGCTTCAACAGAACTAAGCACAAATGTAGTACTGTAATATGCAGTATAATAAAGTAAGAATAATAAGAAGAATTTATAGTTAAAGCTATACAAAGTCTGGAAAATTATTTTAATACAGATATGCAGAAACATCTTCAGAAATTCTGAATTCCAAAAACTAAAGTGTGAGTAACCTTCTAAGTATCATTAACATCATTATTTTTTAAAACCAACTTCAGTCTTCCTCTGCTACCAGCTGAATCAATTGCAATTATGGTAATCCCAAATGTGTCAGAGTTAGTGGAAAATATTTCAGCAGACTGCTTGGCTTTTTTTCTTAAGTACCTCTTGCTGGACTCTAACTGCTAACCCTCAAGTTATTGAGTAAAATGTGACCACCTTTTCTGCTATATCATAACTTGTGTTTATGTAGCCAACACATAAGATTTTCCCATATATGTTCTCTTTTAAAGAATACAATTGAAAATTATACACCTTTTTTCAATGAGGCCAATTCTCACTGGGTCCAGCTAGATTCCCTTTGAGCCATTCGCAAACCAGTCACAACATTCACTGAGTACCAACTGTGTTTATAACACAATTCTCTATTCTACAGATGCTTTATTTCTCACTGGCATGACCAACCATTGGGGACAATTGATCTTTTCATAAATCTTTAAAAGGAAATCATTGCAAGCTTGGCCTTTAACGGAAATGTCCTATAAATCAGCCTAATGTAACAATGTAAGTTTGTACTCCAGAGCATTCCATTTTGCTAGCACCAAAATACGCAAGTGTGCCCCAAGGATTGTCATACATAGTGGTTCAATGCAAACTGACTTATGGAAACCAGAGCTGTGATGAGCTGGTTCTCCTCAGCTATAAGACTAGAAAGGAAATGCTGCCCAATTCTGATAAATAATGAAGGGGAGAGAGAGAAGGTTGCATTAGGAGCTCAATTAATCTTTAACGGCAGCAGACTCAAAACTAGTCTACACTATACATAATGTAGGGTTAACACAAAATCCCTAAAGTGTTGAGGAGATGATCTCCAGCATACAGAGGCTTTTTACAAAAGTGCTACATGCTGCAGGGAAACATAGGCCTAATGATGATTCCTTCTCATTTGGCAAAGTAGGAAAGGCCTCTATTTATTATACACAAAATAGTCTCTTTACAGTATATGGGAACCGTTCCTACAATAATGTGAGGTGACAAGCTAAAATTAGAGTTGGAAAAGCTCTTGTTTGGCAGCTGACTAGCTCAGATACCCTTTAGTGCTTGCGAATAAGCTAGGGGTGGGAGGAAGTTGGCTTCCTTTCATCTCTTTTAAACCAAGCACATATTTCAATTCTATAGGTCTTCATTGGATACTTTATGTTTTTATTTTACTTAAAATTTCTCAAATGATAGTAGCAGAGTATGCTCCAAAGAACAGTAGTCCCCCTTGGTGTAATGCTATGAGATAAAAAGAGTTCAATGTACTTATGTTATTTTGAAAACAATACTATATACCATAATTCCCTCCAATAATTTCATAAAAAAGAATAACAATGTACATTAGTGGTGTTTTGTTTTGCTTTAAAAAAAAAAAAAAACACCAAAAACCACCAACTAACATTTGGCCAGTTAGCTTTGTTTTAGCTATCCACTGTTCAATGCTGTAAGGTTTATTCCAACATATGGTGACCCTCCTTTAGGTTTCTAAGGCTCTACATCTTTATGGGACAAGACTGCCCATCATGCTGCCTCAGAGCAGCAGGTGGATTAATGCACCACACTACCAGAGCGTCACACAGTATCTCTCAAGGGAGCACTGGTGGCCTAGTGGCAAGAAGTTGTGCTGCAATTCAGAAGGCACACAGTTTGAATCCACCAGCTGCTCCTCATGAGAAAGACTGGCAATCTCCTTCCATGTGATTAAGTGTCTCTGAAAACCTGCCAAGGGTCATCTGTGGGTGGGTTCTGACTCAAAGGTACATAATAACAACAACAGTATCTCTCAAATCACCTAATCTGCTTTTCAAAGAATACATATTAACAGCCTTTCAAAAATACTTTCTGATAGGAAAGTGGGTGAGGAAAAAAAGTAACATTGTTTTTGCTAATAATCTTTTACAGAACTCCTTAAAGGCCAAAGTATAAACTCAAATACTAAATTTTAAAAGCTTTTAACAGCCTCTTGGTGGGCTCCCTGTTTCCATTCTCTATCTTCAGATCTTACAAGTTCTTCCCATGTTACTCAGGCTCACAGCAGAGTCTAACTAGGTTAGATTCTGTTTTGCCTCAAAGTTTTCACTCATACATCTCTGACCTCAAATTTTTCCTTCAATTCCCCAATGCCCTGATGTTAGTTCAAGTTCCATTTTCTTCTAGAGGCTTCTTTAACTTTCACTGAGTTCATCTCTGAACCTCACTGTAATTAGTGCCACCTTTGTTCACTTGGGGCATCCAACTGCACAGTTGTTATGCTGCTATTATTTGCTTCTCAACTATTCATATATAAGTTCACCTGTCAGTTGTCATATGATGGTAACCCAAATGTTGCTGTGATGCTGGAAGTTATGTTAGTATTTCGAATACTAGTAAGGTCAACAATGGTAGGCAGGTTTCAAAGGAGCTTCCAGGGGAAGAAAGACCAGGAAATAGGAGCTAGTAATCCACTTCTGAAAAAAATTTGCCAGTGAAACCCTATGATTAGTAGTAGAATATTCTCTAACAAAGTGTCAGAAGATCAGCCCTGTACGTTGCAAGGCATGTAATATAATTATGTAAGAGGTATCTTCTTGAATTAATTTCAGCCTTAATGTGTATAAAGTAAAACTTCAAGGACCTAAACTTGTTGATATGCACATGACTTAAAAATTAGGAGGAACAGCTACAAACATCCATCTATAATCAGAACATGAAATATTAAATGTAGGAATCAATGGAGATTGTAACATATCAAATAGAACTCATAAAGATCAACATTCTAGGCATTGTGAGCATAAATGGACTTATATTTGCCATTCTCAATCAGAAAAACACATGGTTCACTGTGCCAGAAATAAGAAGTTGATAATAAATTCAAGTTGTTCAACATCAAAAAGAACATTTCCATTTATCATGAAAAACAACATTGTCAGCGATAGGATACTCCTAAATCTGTAAGGAAAGCTACTTAATATCACTATTGTTCAAATTTATGCATTAACCAATAATGGCAACAATGTCTGCAGTCTGAAATTGGTGAAAAACACAACCAAGATTCACTAATAATTACTGACGAGTAGAAACTAAGTAGAAGAATCAATAGTTGGAAAACAAAGCCTTAGTGACAAAAGGGCACCAAGAATAGCATGAGGGAATTCTGTAAGACCAACATCTTATTCGCTCCAAATATGTATTTGTTTAACTATAAAACAGTTACTGTAGACATGGAAGTCTCCAGATGAGAAAAACAGATATTAAATCCACTGCATCTGTAAAAAGAGATGATGGGAAAAGGTCAGTCTCATCAGTCAAAACAAGGTTAAGTGCTGACTTGAAAACAGATCACCAAATGCTCATGTACAAACTGAAGAAAATTAAAACAAGTTCCCAAGATCCAAAGTATGATCTTGAGTTCAGAGACCTCAATTTAAAGACTATCTTAAGATCTGAAATACTGAACACTAATGGGGGGTAGATGAAGTGAGGAATGATAACAAGGACATTATATCTATCACTTAAAAGACAGTGGCAAAAAAGAAAAGTCCAAAATGGACACTACAACACTCTAACATTTGCTTATGACCTCAGAGCAGCTAAAGAGACTGAACAAATGATCACACTAAAAAGTTGAATAAATTTCAAATGGCAGCATAAAAAGACCAAGAATAAAAAAATGAACTTGAGTCATGAAACCAAAAGGGAAGAGCATGTTTCACATTTTTTAAGTTGAAATAAAAAAATTCAAGCCTCAGGCTGTAATAGTAAAGGATTTGATGGGTAAAATACTGAACACTGGAAGCATCAAAAGATATAGAATATCTGTATCAAAAAGAATTGATCAACATTTCCGGAAGTACTACATGATCAAGAACTGATGATGGTGAGGGAAGAAGTTCAAGGTGAAAAAGGAGACTATTAGAATTGATGGAATATCAGTTGAAATGTTTCAAGATATTAATGCAATGCTGAAGTGTGTATTGTCTATGCCAAGAAATTCTGGAGACAGTTTTGGGTTTTTTCTTTTTTTGCAAAAATATGTTAATGTTTCCATTTGGTAGTAGGCTTGGACTAGGGGCTTCTGGGTGGATAAATTCTGCCCCAGGGTGACAAGGGAAGGAGAAGCTTGCTGCTGATGGCAGAGGGATGTAGAGGTCCCTCCTCAGGTCCCCAAAGGCCCATGCTTGAGAATGAGTGGTTTGAAGAGAGTCAGATGGTTACCCATATTCTTCAAGCAGTTTTACTTCCTCAGCCAGGAAGTGGTTCTCAAGGGATGGCTAAGAAGATGGTCCTGAGATCACAACTTGAGAGGAAGTTAGGGGATAGTTGAAGGCTGGAGATTGAGAGTCACTGGGTCCAAAAGTGCACACACTGTTGAAGCAATAGACAGATCAACAGGATCCCTGGGGAACCTAAAACAGCTTCTTAGCAAACCAACAGGAAGAGACCTATCCCAAGCCCATTCCAAAGACATGATCCAAGAGAATGGAGGTCTTGTTGAACATGAATGTCACCATCACACATAAGAAGATGGTTTCTGAAAATGTTTTAAAAAATGTTTGGCTCAGTCCATCAATAAAAAACTGGCAGAAATTCAGGCTGAATTCAGGACACAAAACCAGAAATACTATAGCTGAATTCAGAAGGAGCCTGGCTAAAAGCAGAGAATATCAGAAAAAATATTTACTGATAAATTATTGACTATGAAAAGCATTCAAATTACATTGTAGGTAACAGGCCGAGGGAATTTAATAATGCTCACTTAGAACCTGTACACAGACCAAGAGACAGTCATCTGAACAGAGGAAGGGCTTAAGTACTGTGGTGCTAAAAGTCAGCAGTTTCAATCCGTCAGTTGTTCCATGGGACAAAGAGGTGTAATCTCCTAAAGATTAACTCTCAGAAATCTGAATCACCATGAATCTGGATCAACTAGATGGCAGTAAGTTTGGTTTCTGTCTGCTTATGTGGTTTAAAATCAGCAAGGTTTGCATCCACTCACCACACTTAGGCTGTGGCTGTTTAAGTACCATGCACTTAGGTAGTATTCAGTAATCTAGTATAAAAAAAGAAATGGCATAATTCAAGAAACCAAGTTAGCAAACCTTGGAAATACATGTATACATGGAGTTTGTATATGGAAGGAGGAAAACATGATAATCAAAGAAAAGCATTTTCTGCATAAATATGTCTTCCTTCACTGAAGAACAGTATTGGAAATAGTCCTACACTGAAGGCAGAAGAAAACAATTTAAAACATTCTGCAAGTATTGCATGTCTGAATGTAGATGAATAATTACTAGCACAAGCAAATTAGGAGGTTGGTTCAGAGAAACTATGTATGACCAGTAAAACAAGAGTGATACATCTTACTTGAGTATGTAACTTATGAGGTCTCATAATTTGTTGGAAATATTTGCCTAGGCCAGTCCCATCTCTTCCTGATATTAAATTTAATTAAATCTGTACAAAAAACATTATTCTAAATTATTTAGTTTTTTCAATATTACTGGTTTAAAAAAGCATAAGAAATGTGACACTGCACACTGCACATCCATACCAACAAACAACTCCCTATTGTTACCCAAGGTCACCCAGGAAAGATGATATGCTGAAACATAATAGCTTGCTGTCCAAGATAAATTCTTCTCTCCTACCTTAATTATAAATATACTTTGTATTATCTTAACATCATATCATTAAAAGATAAAAACGCTCTGATGAAAATTATTCTGCTTCCTCTTAACTTACACCTGACTTCTCTTTCTTTAAATATCTGGTTCATGTGGGGTTTTTCTAGGGTGAAACACTAGTGTATAATTTACCAAGCAATTCAGAAGTGACTACTTACACTAACCAGTATCATAGCAATGCAGACACCTCTCCAGAGGTGGCACTTAATCAGAATTCTAGGGGCCAGTTTAAATACATAATATGCATTGTAGTACACAGAAATTAATAATTCTTTCCTTTTTCTTCAAAGTCCAGAACCAAATGAGACCTACCATACATGGAACTATTTAAGGAAGTAACACATCATCAAGAACCAATGGCAATAAAGAAAGAAGTTCAACCTGCTCTGAAGGCAAAACATAAGGCCTCAGGAATTGATGGAATACCAATGGACATGTTTCAACACACATTTGTAACTCTATACATGCTTACCAGGCTATGTCAAGAAATATGGAAGACAGCTCCCTGGTCAACCAACTGGAAGCAGTTCCTATTTGTTTTCATTCCCCACCCCACCCCCTAAAAAAGTGATGATCCAACAGAATGTGGAGATTATCAAACAATATAATAAATGTTGTTGTTATATGTTAAGTGCCATTGAGTATCACCCATAGTGACCCTATGAACAAGATATCTGAGCTCTGTCTTATCCTTAATATCACATGCAAGTAAACTGCTGAAGATTATTTAAAAATAGCTATAACGGTAAATCAACAGAGAACTGCTAGGAATGCAAGCTGCATTAAGAAGAGGCCATGGTGTCAAGGATATAACTGCTGATGTTAGATGGATCTTGGCTGCGAAAAAAAGATAATAACAGAAGGATGTCTATTTGTGTTTTATTGAACATGCAAAGGCATTTTAATTTGTGGTTCATAACAAATTATAGAGACACTGAATAGAAAGGGAATCCAGAATCCTTGATTCTGCACATGCAAAACCTATACAAAGACTAAGAGGAACAGAACAATACTGCATGGTTTAAAAATTAAGAATAGTGTGTCAAGGAAATAAACTTTCTCCAGACCTATTCAATCTGTACACTGAGAAAATAACTTGAGAGGCTGGATTTTATGAAGAAGAGTGTGGCAGCAGGGTTGGAGGAGCATCAGCAACCTGCATTCTGCAGATGACACAGCTGTGCTTGCTGGAGTGCAGAGGACTTAAAATGCTTGCTGCAGAAGATCAAAGACTATAGACTTCAATGTGGACTAGATCTCAACAAATGAGAGAACAAAACTCCTCACTACAAGGTCAACAAGCAACGTCAAGATAGAGAAAAAACTATCAGGATTGACAACAATTTCATCTTACTGGGATCCACAATCAACACCCTCAGCAGCAGCAGTCATGAAATCAAAAGAAATGTTGCATGAGAAAAATCTGCTGTCACAGACCTCTCCAAAGGGCCCAAGAACAATGATTTGAGTTTAGACTAGGATGTGCCTGATCCAAGTCATAGTCTTTTCAATTAGCTGCTATACATCTGAAGCTCAGACAGTGAATAAGTATGACAAAAGAAGAATCAATGTCTTTGAGCTGTGGTATTGGCATACTGAATAGCCATTGACTGCCAAAAGGAAAAAACAAATCTGTCTTGGAGAAAATATAATTAGGGTGTTCCTTAGAGGCATGAATGGCAAAACTGCATCTTACACACTTTGGATGTGCTGTCAGGAAAGGCCAGTCCTTAGGAAAAGGCATAATTCTTGGAAAGGTGGAGGGTCAGCAAAAGAGAGGACCACTCCTAAGGAAGACAAACAGATGCCTTTAATTTGTGGTGCTGGAGAAGAGTCATGAACCTACCATGGAGTGCCAAGAAAACAAACAGGTCCGTCTTGGAGAAGGTGAAACCTCCTTGGAGCCTAGGATTTTGAAGCTCTGTCTCACTACTTTGGGCACGTGGCCAGGAGGGATCGATTGGTCCTTGGAGAAGGACATCATGCTCAGAAAGGTGGACAGACAGCGCAAGAGAGGGAGACTCCAGAAGAGATGGACTGATATAGTAATTGGGGTGAAGGGGGGTTGGTGTGTCGGAGTTAGTGAGACTGGCTCAGGACAGGGAAGGGTTTAGAGATGCTATACACAGGGCTGCTATACATCACAGGTAGCTCAATGGCACATAAAAACAATAACATACTATGATGGGTTTGGAACTAGGAGTGGCATCTACTTCCTAAATAACATGCCTCTGGAAACTCTATGAATTTGATAAATGTTGATGGTTGTAGAGAGGTTTCAGGCCTTAAGTTCATAGGGTTGCTATGAGTCATGCTTGACTCAAAGGCAATCAACAACAACAATAACAATTACTCCTAAGGAGAACTGACACAATTACTGTAATATTGGACTCAAGTATAATAGACATGATGAGGATGGTACAGAATAGGGCAGGATTGAGATTGGTATGAGTCAAAGTTTACTCAATAGCACCTAATACCACCACCGCCACATTACTAAGGAAAAAGTGCTCAATCCTTGAAAAGAGAAGCAAAATGTGCACCTAACATTTCTCTGGTTAATCACAGTTCCATAATCCAAGTAACATGTATTTTAAATGAGGACTCTGGCAGTGAAAATAAATGACATATTTCATATAAACTAAAAGGGGCGAAAAACATACCACAATGTTTCCAGCAAAGCAACACTGACTCACTTTAAAACACTATTTAAGGTACTGAGAACTATAATTAAATCAGGTGTTGGAAGTGTTAAGAGGGAGAAAAGTGTTAATTAGTAAATTAGTAAAAACACCATTTTTAGCATGGCAAAGCTTTCTTACACACTTCTAAGCATGTTAAAAATTTTTCTTGATCAGCTGCAACTTGGAATATTTATGAAAGCTTGATTTATGCTATGTTTAAAAAAAAATCCACTGCATCTTTCCACCCAGTGAACTCAACTCTACAACATACAGTTTCCTTAGAAAAAGAGAACAATGTAAAAATATCACATAAGGTGTCAGAGCAAACGAACATTTAAATATTGAAAACAACAAAGTACAGCACTTCAGAATGCAAGAGAACAAGGGCTATAGAGTCAGCTGACAGGGTACAATGCCTTTCCAAGTGATGAATAAAGTGTCCACATTGCTTACTCCAACTTCTTCAGAACTGTTCTGAAGCTCTCCTCAGGAAGGCCTGTTCTGTTAACACATTCTGTTCCATTACAACTGTAAACTCTTCCCACTTCTATGACTATTTTCTGGCTTATTATCTCTACCGCATTTATCAAACTCTTGTATTTTCTGTATTTGGTCTATTTGCATATTTTCACCCCAAAACCATTAGCACCACAGATGATCATATTTTCGCTGTTTTATCTACTGCCACACTCCAAGTGCCTAGAACAGTGTCTGGCTTCTAGTAGATGTTCAGTAAATATCTATCTTGAATAGCATCAAATCTCTTCCTATCAGACATCCAGTAGTGTTCTGGAAATTTTCTATTTATGTTTTGAAATAAAAGCTTTAAAACTTCTGTAGAATAAATATATCACACACTAAAATAGTTCTTGTAAGAGTTATAGACATTTCAAAGAAATAAATATTCTGTCATATATATTCAGATTTTTTCCCCTGTAAGTAACACATTGCTTTGGATTAATCAGATAAAGATGAAAGTCAAGAATTTTGCCAACAGTGTTTCTTGCTAACATTACTCAGTTATGCCTTTCAGCTCAGTATATTGTATATGAAGGATATCTTGTTAAAACAACTGTTGAAGGCAAGTCATGTCATATCAGCTACACACTGTACTACCCTATGGGAACTCAAATGTTCCAAAGTCTATGTTAATGTAATCTTCCTGAGCTGTTCAGCTAAGGCAAAATCAGTTTTCAGCAACATGTAACACTTCATATAAGTACCGCACTATCTACATGTCTTCCAGATATAAGGCAAGCTGCAGCAAGGATTATGTAGAATCAAATACTATTAACAAATACCATAAAATAGCCTAAACATGATTCTAATCTCTGTTTATCTATTTAGTATAGGCTGTATAAGAATTTTATACTCTTCTTTTTGTAATTTGTAAGACTGTATTTGTGGGAAAACAAAACCGTCAGATGGGTAGCTTAGGACTTTGCAAAGGGAACTCCTAGTTTCTAACATGCAAAAAGTGCCTTTTTCTTCATGAGTTAGGAGGTTTTATTTCACTTTTTAACCTCTCTTCATCATAAATTGTCTGATTATAATCAGTAACATCTTTGTTTTATCTTCTTTTATGAGTTGTGAGGGAGATGGTACAATAAAAATTTACTTTTTCTTTAAAAATTAGTGGTGTTCTTAGGATGTCACAACCCAGGATCTCTAGAACAGCCGCTTCAATCACAAGAGTTAGACAAAGAGCTGGACTGGCAACTAAGAGACTGCACCACTCACTTGTGGTTACAATAAATTGGTTCCTCAATCCCAAATATTTCCTGAATAGATTAACAAGAAAGCCAGTGATGGTAAAACTAAAGTGAGGAGTGGTTGCAATGTTAGCTTAAAATGTTAGCTGCCACTGGTCTCCAGCTACCTTAACTGCAGATACGTGGTCTTGCAAATCAACAACAGTTGTGAGACTAAGATATAAGAGAGAGTGCCTCCCACACTGAGCAGCAAGACTTGAGGGACACCTGAGCAAGACTCAGGTTAGAGAGCAAGACCCTGGTGAAACTGTAGTACCAGAGGAGCTCTGAGATAAAGGCCACAATGCCAGATGATGGGAGGAACTGCTGAACTGCAACTGGAGCCTGGATAATTGAGGAATTGTGACTTAAGACTGCTAGGCTAAAACCTAGACTTGCACTGTATGACATTCTTTTCCTCCCCCACTCTCTTACTTCCATAATAAATCTCACTCTTGACATCAAAACTGTGAGTAAAGTTTGTAAGTCAACAACCAAATGACTGGCAGAGAGAGGAACAGGAGCACAGGGGCTGCCATGTCTGACCAAGGATATTATCTATTTGCTGCTATTATTATTACTGATAGGGAAAGTTCCCCTTTATCTATGGTTAGAGGTCAGATTTACCCACCCCCACAGTGCATCTGTTCCTTTTGCAGTAGCATAAAAAGACCACCACGTATCTGTAGAAGGCTATATTGAATATGCAGGTTGTGTGTACAGAAGAATATACAGACAGGACATTGTCAGGGCACCAAGTGAAGCTGTAATCAAGTTAATAATGTCCTGTATTTCAGAAGTGGTTAAAAAAAGGAAGGAGATGGGAAGTGAAAGAATAGCATCTTTAGTGGCATATGAATATTACTTATAAAACCATAAAATGTATAATTTATAATTCTTTTAAAATTTTAAAATTTATAATTCTTTTAAAAACTATGGGCTATCTCCTCCCATGGGATTAACTACCTCTGAAAACCCACCAGAGGGTCAGCTATGGGTTGGTTCTGACACTATAGTACACAACAACATAACATTCAAAGAGAGAGAGAATAAAGATTTCCTTTTCAATAACAATGAAAATTAACAGTTATGGAGAATATGATAAACAACTACCAAAAAAACATAAAAATACAAATTATAAAGTATAGGAAGAGACAGACAACAAAGTTGCTAAATGTTTAGATAGTGAGTTCATTTTTTACATAATCTGATTCTATCAATAACAAAATTTCAAAGCAAATTTTAAAAAATAAGGTCATAAGCAAAATATAGATTCTTACGGGTTTTACAAATAAAATTTATTAACACTACACTGTCTTTGAGTCTACTCTGATTCATGTTAACTCTCAATTAAAATTTACAAGGCTGTAAATCATTATGGGAAGAGATTGTCCATTTTTTCCTTGTGGAGCTGCCAGTGGACTAAAATGACTGATCTTTTTGTTTAACAATCCAATATGCCATGCACTATGTCACCAGGGCTACTTAAATTTTATTCAGCATTTACCAAATTCTAAGGTTATTTGTTATTAACATTTATCATATTAATGATTCCCTAAAAAATAAAGTCACTAAGTTATTTTCATTTTTCCAACTCAAAAGCCTGATAATTTAAAAGTGTGCAGTTTTCTTTTTTTTCTGTTTACAATCAGAAGCTACTATAAATGTGTTTACACATCCTACAGATGACTGACAGGTAAACCAGAGGGGCTGCAGAAAGCTCAAAGGATGAAGCATTATTACACTACGGTGATATCTGCTTCACGAAGAAAGATAGGAAGGGGGAAAAGATGGTGTATATAGGACATAACTTAGAAACAAAGGTTATGCAGGACTTTAGTGGTAGAATAGTGAATATGAAATTATAAAGAAACTTAGAAAGCTAATTTATTTTATTACAAACCGAAGAAAGTAAATGTTTTCAAATGATACAGCCCAAGATACTTAACACATTATGTATTATGTTCTTAAAGTGATCGTTGTCCCCTTTGAGATTTCTGGTAACTTAGATATATTTTTTAAATAAAATATGAACTGTAACAATGACTCTAAGTATTTATTATTTATAAAACCATGAAATATTGTAGCCAGTATTCTTATAAAAACCAATACATAGGCCAAAATTAGTTCCAGAATTCTGTTATTCCAATAATCATTTTATTATTTTGAAAGATTAAAAATCTTTGTCCTATACAATGAAAGAGGGATGTAAATACTGGGACAGAAGAGAAAATACATTATTCTAATTACAACATGAAAGGAAATTATGATCAAAATGAGATTGGTTTTCTTCCAATGCATTATTTGCCCTAATGAAGGCAGGAATAAAGTTAGTGAGACAGTGTGAATCTTGAAGTTCATAATCAACAGATCAGGAATATTTTATGGAAACCTCCCTTCAATACGTTATCTGTCAAAAAACGAATACTAATTGCACATGTAGGTTTTAACATTAACAAACACATCCACGTAGCTGTTCTTAGGCAGCGAGCTGTCTCTAAGAAATGATGTATCACCCTTGCATTGATATATCACTCACTATGTATGTGTGTCAGGTTTGATGGACACCCTGGTGTTTGGGCAGAATTTACACACCAACTAAAGGGCTGAAGCTTATTCCTTTGATAATCATTAATGTATATTATAGGGAGCTCTGATGGCCATTGTTCAGAAGCTGTGCTGCCAACACGAAGGCACACAGTTCAAATTTACCATCTGTTCTGGGGGAGAAGGATGGACAATCTCCTCTTGTGTGATGTATTGTCTCTGAAAAGCTGCTGAAGGGTTAAATATGGATTGTTTCCAACTCTATGGCACATAACAACACTGCTTAAGGCACTTAACAGGCTTTATCTTGGATCAAAAAGTTTGCCATGCTCCTTCCTTTCCCTTAATTCTATTTTCTTCATATTCAAGAGCATTATCACTTTAACAACATATCATTATCTGCATTATTATCTGTCCCCCTAATAAAGTAAAAGTCCCCTTCTGTAGGAACTGGAGGTATCCTGTTCACCACTGAAAACCTACGACCTACAACAATGCTTTGTACTTAATAGGCATTCAATAAATACTTATAGAAACAATGAGCTATTTAATCTTTTCTCCTGACTTGCAAGTTCCTTGAAAGTGAGAAATGCTTACAGTTCTCACAAGGAGATGATAAATATTCATATGACAAAATAATATTTGTCCCTAAATGGAGCCAAATAGTTTTTCAAAATAACCCCATCTTCTTCCAATATATTTTATTTTCTCCAAATAAAGTATTATTAGATTGTCCAGTATCTTCAGTAGAATATTAAAAACAAATAATATCAGTATGCTTTAATCTTTATCTAATTCATCTATTTCCTAATAAAGTATAAACACAAAAAATAATTCATGTTGTGTAAAAATTATTGCTGTTGCTATTGTGTATTTTCAAGCTGGAACTGACCCATAGCTCACGCTCAGGTGGGTTTTCATAGGCAGTAAATCACACAGGAGGAGTCTGTTCATCTTTCTCTCATGGAGCAGCTAGTGGATTCAAACACTGTACTTTTGGGTTGGCAGTGCAATTCCATAATACTAATCCACCAGAGCACCTTGTAGAAATTATTAGGAAACTTTAAAATTCCAAACTATATATAAATACACATATAGTATGTGTCGAATATAAGTCTGCACAAAATAATATTGTGTGCCAAATTTCTTCCCCATAAACAGAGACTGCTGTTGCTGTGTGCCATCAAGCTGGTACTGACTTCCAGCAGGTTTTCAGAGGCAGTAAACCACAAGGGAGGAGACTGCTCATCCTTCTCCAGAGGAGCAGCTAGTGGATTCAAATTGCATGCCTTAAGGTTCCCAGCACAGCTCCTTACCACTAGACCACCAGCACCCCCTCAGAGACTAGGTATTGGATTCCCTCCTTGTAACTGCCAGGAGACCAAAAGCTGGAATGCACTGGCTCTTGCTAGACACCATGCCATATGAACATGTTTCCACACAGCCCTGCCAATTCCATCCTGACCCACAACATCCCCTGCTATTTCAGTTCTAAACAAAGATTTATGTCACATTATGTTCTAGTTTTGTGGCATGGCAAAATACCCATTCAGGGTTAGAATGGGACCACCTAACACATGTTCACTTGGAATTTAATCCAAATTAGATCCTGGGTCACCTGGGGAAAAAGACGAGCACACATGCCTACAGTGCTCTTTAAGGGGCATATCGAGCAGCCAGAGCATGTCTATTATAAAGAACATTGCACATTTGTTAACCATATTTTTCAACTTACATATTTTATGTGCATAATATATGCATAACTTTGAAACAGAGCAATTTCTAAAGCACTGTTTGTTTTTTTAAAAAATGCCTAATTTTGGTATTTTTCTAAATCATATTTTAACTTCTTTATTTTTTTCTAAGAAGATCCCATCAACAAGTTTAAAAAATAATTAAAAAGCAAGCTATTATATTTCCATTGTTAATTTAAAACAAAATGGAAAATTTGTTTAAAGATAAGAAGACAGAACATCTTCTCATTAGAGAAACATTATAGAAAAATGTAAGTTTCAGTTCTGGACAATATTATTTTATTTTTATTAAAATAATTTTCTGAATAACTATTTTTCAATAAGATTATTTTAAATAGGCTTAATCTATAAATTATATATAAAATTAAGACTCCAAATTTCTTATATAGATTTTGGCATTTGTATGACTCAGAAATATTAAACATTTTTAAAAGTTGCTAGTAATCAATCTAAACAAACCAAGAAAAGATACATTTTTTGTTTTAGTTATACATTTAAGTGTTATAAAATGCCCACCTTCATACCTGCTGCCCTTCAGTGGAGGGTAGTAAGGGAGCAGATTTACATTTCTGTTCATTGGTTGTTTTAGTAATCTCAATTATTGTTTTCTGAATATAAATGCAACTAAAAATCTCATCTAAAAAATATATTCTGAAATGCTGATCTTGGTAAGACAATTTAAGAATTGCCTATTTGACCAGTGAACACACTTAAACTAATCATGGCTTATTTGGTCTTTCATGATCATTAAGAATTAATTTAGAAATACTTTTTTGGAGGAAAGCAGGTTATCTTTTCCTGTTTCATTCTTTCTATATCTTTGCTTTGCTTATTGAATTTCATATGCATTAATAATAGAAGCTCAAAAATGTTGAATAATAATATTGATTTGTTAGTAATTTGGTGCTAATACTATTTTTACATGTTGTTGGATCAAGAATGACTTATAGAGACCCTAGGCACAACAGATCTGAACCCTGTCCTATGTGGTGCCATCCTCACAATCTTCAACATCCTTAAGCCCACTGCTGCTTAGTTGACCAATTTGATGGTAAACTACTATTTTGTTAGGCCAAGAGATCCAATTAATAGGACATAGTGTAAAAATGGACCTTCCAGACCAATGTCTAATGGTACTGAGTTAGATTTTTGAGGTGATACAGAGTAAGCCTAGGAAAGCAAAGTCCAAAAAGATATCTTTTCAGTGCCAACTATTAAGACCCTAAATTCACTCTCATTACTCATTATATCCTCTCAAATCCTATTATATATACATATATGCTTTAATAGATTGCAAACTACACAGCACAGAGTCTCTCATAAGCACTTTTTGTGCTTTACCATGTTAAGTATTTTACATTAATGTTGTACTAGATACCATTCTGATCACTGGATAGCTATACTAAGCTATAAGCAGGACCAGACAGACAATAAAGAATGGAAGGAGGGAGGTAATTGTACAACGTTGAATAAAAATACTTAAAAAAACAAAAGTGAACTTGGGGAGGGGAAAGAAGAGGAAAAGGGGTAAAAATGAACAACAACGAATGAAAATCAAACTTTTCTGTAAACTTCCATTAAAATCAGAATTAAAATAAAATATTTTATTTAAAAAAAATGCAGCCTCAGCTCCCCAACAGGCAGCTGGATGGTCTGACCCCTACATCATGTTCTGTGATTAAGAATGATAGAGCTGGTCTGATTGCAAGCTACTCTCAAATAATGAGCCACAAAGTTAATCGAAAGGGCTTCCCTCTTCGATATTTACCTGTCAGTCCCAAACTGTTGGTGCTGTCTGTAATGCCAGCAGATACCTTGTGGTATTGTGCTTAAAGTGAATGACTGCTAACTAAGAAGTAGCTGGAACCCACTAGCTAGGTCATGGGAGAAAAGTGGCAAAATCATTCCCATAATGATTTACAGACATGCAAATCCCCTGGGGCAGTTCTACTCTGCCGTACCTGGTCACTATGAGTCGGACTATACTCAGTGGCAGTGGGTTTGCTGTGGTTTCTGTGTATGTTGTCATCTAGAATGTATAGAAGGAGGAATACAGAGCTCAAACAGAATCTGAGTGTCTCACTGAAGTGCCAGAAACAATGAAAGCAAAATTAAGCTGCACTTCAAAGCACCTCTGACACTAAAGATTTCTGCAGGGGTTCCCTTTCAGCAGCACACCTCCCTGAATTGAGGCTAAAGAAATCACTGATAATGAAATGAGGAACACTACACATGGAGGCGGGGGGGAGAAAAGGAAAAGAAAGAAGGACAATATTAAGTATCAAAATATAAACATGGGGGAGAAAAATAGTAATTTCCTGTATTGGGGCTAAAAAATAATATTCCCTTCTTGATGTGATCTCCTTGCTTTTATGTACTAGGAAAGTCATATCTGTCATGAAAATTATTTTTCTCATTTTAATACATATTCAACATTTTAAGCTAAAAAAATGAAAAAGAAAACACTGATCTTTTTACGTGTTAGATATTTAAATGTTGTTTGCTAGACTGTCAATCAAATATACCCAGAAGGGACACTGACCAGACCTATGTTCACCTCTACCAAAAGCAGGTATCAGACTGATCATAATACAATTCTCCAATGTTACTTCTTAGACATCAGTTAGAGACCAAGGCTTACTGTGGTATCTTATTATTCACATTTAGTAATCATATACCTTGAAAGGTTTTCATAGGAATAGTTAAGGGGAAAATATCAACCTAAATGTTTCAATTTGTTAACCATTGTTGACTGAACTTAGGAATGGTAACACTGACTTAGCACTTAACTATGCATCAGGCATTGTTCTAAGAAGTTTGCAGGTATTAACTCATTTAATCCTGACAGTGAATCCATAGGGATAGGAATCATCATCATTTCAGATCAACAGAAAAATAGGGAACTAAAAATTTATGGAATTTGTTCAAGACCACTCAGCTAATAAGGAATATAACTAGGATTTAAAGATACAATTTTCCAAAGAGTCTGCACATTCACCCATTTGCAAGTGGAGGTTACCTCTAGCAGCATTTAGCAGTAGTAAGGATAAAAGGTAAACTCTAAGCCTTTTTAAAGTACCCTATTTAAGGTTTGTGGAATAAATTATTAAATACCTTCAAGGAACTTACACTATTACTGACAATGTATTATACTTAAGCACATACACAGAGAACACAAATTCATACATTACTTTTTCTCCTACAACTTGTACAAGTTTATATCATGCCTCAATTCTACAATTAAGGTTCTGAGAGATATTTTACTTAATTTATTTATTTGCAGATAGACAATTGCGTGTATGTATTTGCAAATAGACAATTAAGAACAACCACTCTCAAGATACTGAGTAAATGATGCCTTGGAATTTAATCTTGGGTTCAATATTGGCTTCCCCCTCTTTTAAACTTTCTTTCTCCTCATCCAGTCCGCATCAGCAAATACCGTTGACTTTGCCTTCAAAATATATCAGAAATCAAATATTTCTTAACACTGCATTTCTACACTCTTTATATAAACCATCTTGATAACTGTAATAACCTCCTAGCTAGTCCGCCTGTTTCCACTCTTGCTCCACTAAAGCATAGCAATCAGACTAGCTCTAGAAATTAAGTTCAATCCTATTTCTATGCAACTAAAAATCTTTCCAGGGCACTATTTACAGAGGAATAAAATTTAAGGGTCTTATGTGCAGCCTCCCTGTTACCCACCAGGATCTTACATGTTGGCTCCTGTTACTGCTCTGACGTCTTTATTCATTCAGCTCGCAACACAGTAACATTGCTGGGAATCTTTCAACATGTCAAGGACTCTTTAGCTTCAATCCTTTTTGCAGATCTTGTTCTCTCTCTTGGACATGTGTTCTCCTGATTATTTGGCTTCCCAACTTTCTCACTTCCTTAAAATCTTCGCTGAAACATCCCCATTTTTTCCTGGGGACTTACCTGCTTAAAACCACCACCAAGCCATCTTTATTTCCACACCCTCAATTCCTTTTAAACTTTTTATATTTTTGTTCCATAGACCCCACCACTATCTAACAGACTGCATAATTAACTTTGTTTTCAAAATTTATTCTTTACTTAAGTGTCTTTCTGGTGTTTTTGGCCTTTGCTCAGAGGCTTAGACCAAATTATAAATTCTAATGTAGAAGGTATCCAATTAATGATCAATTGAACAGAACTAAGTTAAAAATGAGAAGTTATTATGGATAAAATTAAAAAGAAAAGGCTTCATGGAGAAACAAGCAGAGATACAGGGTCATACACATCATATTTCTAAAAGGAGTAAGTGGAGCCATATCCCATGTGCAAAGGGAGAGCTCATGCTGGCAAATACCTCTTGGGTGAGGGAGTCTGGAGACTAAAGGCAGATTGGCACAAATATGGTGAGTTTAAACACCACACTAATATTACAGACACCTTGTTTTAAGAATAAGCAGTCATCTATAATTTTAAGCAAGGAAATATATTGGAAACGTTTACTCTACTGTTAGTGATGTTAGCTGTTGTTAAATCAGTTCTAACTCACAACTACCTCACACATGCAGAAGCGAACTAGAGTTCTTAAGGCTGGGACTCTAGGAGCAAGTGAGTAGGCATGTCTTCCAAAGTGCCTATGGGTCGGCTAAATGAATTAAGTACTTAACCACTTGTACATATTTAAAGATGACAATCATTCCTTTGCTACGAGATAATGACTCTAACTCTTAATTCATTTATAGAATTACACTTCAGTTGGCAATCTTTGAAAAGAAGAGCGATGTTTTTCATAGATCATCCTGCTTCAAGAAGACATTTCATCCAGCTGAAAGGGCATGAACTGGCAAGCTGTACTACCTTTCACTGAGTGCTTGCTTCTACCTAATTAGCTGTGTAGACTGAGTAAAATAATTACGTTTTCTGAGCCTCAATTTTCTTATATCCAAAATGAGGACAGTATTGCCTTTTCAAATGTATGGTTGTTGAGGTCAATTATAATAATGCCTGAAGATCACAGAATGCCTTCTTTGAACATAATAGTTCCTTTCTTTTGACTTTTACTATTAATAATCAATCTAAACATCATCTAAGTGAGAACAGTAAAACTAAAGCATATCTTCAGTGTCAAAGAGTTATGGGTCCTGCCTGCACAAGAATCAGGATGATTTTAGTCACATAAGGAAAGACTCTGGCTTCAGTGTTTGCTTCTTGTAGCATTCTTCTCCAACTTCTAGAGTCTTGTATCATAAGGACACTGAAACATCTAAACTTCTGCTGTGTCGAGTACAATCTAGAGAGACCCTATAAACAACAGATGTGAACCCTTGTATTCTGTGCCATCCTCACAATCTCTGATCTACTTGAGCTCATTGGTGCAGTCACTGTGTCAAATCATACGGTTGAGAGTCTTCCTCTCTTTTGTCTATCTTTCTATTTCTAAGCATGATGTCTCTCTACAAGGAATAGCCTCTCGTAGTAACATGCCCAAGGTATGTGAGACAAAGCTGTATCACTTTTGCCTCCAAAGTGTACTCTACCTTAACCTTCTCCAAGACCTATCTGTTTGTCCTTTTGGCAGTCCATGGGATATTCAGGTCTCTTCTCCAACACCAGAGCTCAACAAAAGACATCAATTCTTCTGTCATCCCTATTCATTATCCAGCTCTCAGGTGCATAGCAAGTAACCGAAAAGACCATGACCTGAATTGGGTGCACCTTTGACCTAAAACTGACATCATTTATCTTCAATAATTTGGAGAGGTACCCGACTGCAGACTTTCCCAGTGCAATTTATTTCCTGATTTCCTCACTGCTGGTACCAAGGATGTTTATTGTGGATACAATAAAGATGAGGTAAGTTGTTGACAGTTTTAATCTTTTCTCCATCTATCATGATGTTGCCTATCTGTCCAGTGCTGAGTTTTTTTTCCTTGATGTTGGCATGCACCATACTGAAGACTTTTACCTTCTGCTGCAAATGCTTCAAGTCCTCACCTTCAGCAAGCATGGTTGTGTTATCTGCATGGCGTAGGTTACTGATGAGTATTCCTCCAATCTTGATGTCATATTCTTCTTCATAAAATCCAGTTTTTCAAATTATTTGTTCAGCAAACAGATTGAGTAGTTACGGAGAAATGATACAACCCTGATGTACAACTTTCTAAATTCTAAACTGTGTAGTATTCCCTTGCTGCACAAGGACATTAAAAATGTTTGACAAGTGAACCAAACTTGACTCTAGATCTTTTTAAACATACTCTACATTTAAACATACTCTACTCTTGATCGAACATGCAATCAAGATGCATTGATAATAATGGGTGACTGGAATGCAAAAGTTGGGAATAGTGAAGAAGAATCAGTTGTCAGAAGGCATGGGCTTGGTGACAGGAATGAGGCTGGAGATAGAATGATTGAATTTTGTAAAATCAATGACTTATTCATTGCAAATACATTTTATAAGAGACAC
>NW_006399834.1:13066890-13075578 GCF_000299155.1 Elephantulus edwardii | reverse complement strand
TTAGGGCTGTTGTGTATAGGGTCGCTATGAGTCGGAAACGACTCAATGGCACATAACAACAACAACAACTACATTTAGGCTTCCACTCCTCCCTTCCTTGAACCATCTCACAAGTACCATGAACATTTCTTTAGTAATTTTTTTCTTATTCCTATAATTCTCATAGGGAGCACTGGTGGCCTACTGGCAAGAAGCTGCACTGCAATCCCGAAAGCACATAATCCAAATCCACTGGCTGTTCTGCGAAAGAAGGATTGGCAATCTCTTCCTGTGCAATCAACTGCATCTGAAAACTGCTAGAGGGTCAGCTATGGGTCAGTTTGACCTGACAGTACACAACAACAACACATCACTCTCACAGAAATTCTTACAAGCTCTGAGCAAACAATGTTCAGAAAAAAGTACAATCTTGTTATCAAGTAAATGAGTATTCTAAGTGCTCAGAAATGTCTCCTCCTCTCAAGTCTCATCATCACTAGATGTGTCCCTAAACTTTTCTTTTTAAAAAAGTAGTGGCATGAATACCCTAGGTTTTGCTGATACTAATTCAAGATGAGGATCCCTGATGACTTCCCCCCAGGGATAAGAATCAGAGATTTTTATTCTTCTTTTCCTCTTGAAAATCATCATGCATAGACAGGAATTCAAACTAAGGTACACAACCGGCAGTGCTTCACTTTGAACACCTCTGAAAAGTTATTGTTAAGAAAACTGCTCTAATGGAAGCAACTCACATAACAAAAAGTGCTAGTTAGAGAAATGGAGCTATCCTCATTGCTAACATCTGAAAACAAGTGAAGACAGGCTCAGGGTCCTTTACCACAGCTGACAAAGGATGGAGGGGAATTAGCTTCTGAGTCAGATGCAGTGATGATCTTTTCAATGGCATAAGGCCCAAGTACTCAATTCCAAAGAGTCATTAAATTGGTATGTGAGTGACAATGGTCTCAAATTTGCCAAAAGAAAACTACCAAGGACTGCACTCTTTCCACACTGGTCACTGAACCAAAATCCATGCAGTATTAACACTTGCTCTGTGTATATCTTTTCAGGAGGAAATTACGTCACCTTTCTTTCTATGGAGCAGCTGGAGCACTAACAGTGTCAACCTTTCAGGTAGAAATGCAACATGTAATGCACAAGAATATGCAGCAGCAGTGACTAATAAATCAGTGCTATGTCTCAGTGAATGAGTTTGTAAAAAGCCATAAAACTCTCATTTCAATTTTCTTAAGTGTTGCCACAGAGTCAATTTCAACTCTGGTGGCCCTAGAATACAGAGGAGAAATGTCCCATAAGTACCAAGGCTATAATCTGATGGAAGTAAATGCTATTCTCTTTTTGCCCATGGAGCATCTAGTAGTTTGAGCACACATTGTGGTTAGCAGCCAAGTATCTTAACTACTACACTACCAAGGTTCCTTTGCTTTTTGTTGTTGTCCTGTCCCATCAAGTTGTTTGTGACTCATAGTGACCCTATGTACAACAGCTCTGAAACCTACTCTATCTTGAGCCAACCTCATTTACTCAGACACAACTACACTCATTACCCCAGTCACAGTTAATCCATCTCAGTCTTCCTTTCTTGCACTGTCTGCCCATCCTTCCATATATGATATGCCTCTCCTAGGAGTGATTCCCCCTTGCAACATGCTGAAAGATGGAGCTTCAAAATCCTTGGTTCCAAGGAGCAGCCTGGTTTCACCCTCTCCAGGACAAACCTGTTTGTTCTCCTAGCAGTCCATGGTATATTCAACACTCTTCTCCAGCACCACAGCTCAAAAGCATTAATTCTTCTTCCATCATCCCTGGTCACTGTCCAGTTCTCTGAAGCACAGCAAGTAACTGCAAAGACGATAGCCTAGATCCGGCACACATTAGTCTCCGGACTGACATTGTTGCTCTTCAGTACTCTGGAGAGGTTCATTTAGATTCTCATAAATATAACTATTTTGCTCTTTTAAAAAATCCACTGTTTCTTTTAGCACAGTCTTCTTACAATCAGCTTTGCCCTGTAGATGCATGACTATTCATAGTAAAATGATTTGCTAACACAAGGCCGGCTAGTCTAGATTAAAAAGAACTACGGAGGTGGCAGGACAAGATTTTCCTGCTAAAGATCTTACGCCACTGAGCCACTGAGGAAAATACTACTAGTTGTTGCTGGGAGAGTTTAAATTGAAGCAAAAGAATTTAAAATTTCCTCAGCCAAGAAAAATCATGACAGTCCAGAAAGTAGATAGAAACTACATACTAGGGGGGAAAATATCCCTATCAAAAAGAAAATCTCTACAGAGTACTCTCTGATAGAGAAGTTAATTATGCTGCTTGCTGTTACAAATGACACTGATTTTTCCCCCTTTATGTTTATCTCATTTCCTAAAACACTGCAGAATGAAAATGTACTGAATCTCCATTCTAAAAGAGCCATTGTAAGAAAAGAGAATGCAATGTCATGAGGTAACTAATGTAGGGACTTCCACCTATCGATGAGTAAGGAAGACAGCAGAAGAACTGAAGCCTTTGAATTGTAACACAGGCAAAGACTACTGGGCATACCAGAGACTGCCAAAAGAACAACCAGATCTTCAAAAAAATCAGCTCAAGTGTTTCTGAAGCAAAGACAGCAAGATTTCATCTCATAAACTCCGTGCACATTGTGAGGAGAGGTCAGTCCCTGGAGAAGAACATCATGCTTGAAGAGGCAGAGTGAGAGACAAGAAAGCCCTTAACAAGACGAAGGGACACAGTGACTTCAACAATGGGCTTAAAAACTGCAGAGATTGTGGACATAACGCAAGAAGGGGCAGGATTTCACACATCAGTAGAAGCTGGAACTGATTCAACAGCAACTAACGGACAACAGCCTATCCATTTATGGCCAGAGTACTGGGTCCAGTGTAAGAATATCACCTACAGAAAAGCTAACAGGTACCAAAAGCACTTTATTTACAAAAATGGCATTTTCTTCTACTTCCTGGACCATCTCCTCTTCTAAGAATGTTCTTCTTTAAGGGTAGGTCCTCTTGACAGTAAGTCCCAATGTATATGAGACAGAGTTTTACCATCATTGTCTCTGAGGAGGGAGCACTCTACCTACTCATATTCTCAAAGAGATTAAGCCCACTATACAATTCCATATATATCTATTCATTCACTACCTAATATTATAATTTTTTTAAGGATGTTAGTAAGTTAAAAAGTTTATAAAACATTGACTAGAGAGTTTAGGTGACCAACAGGAAAGAGACCTTTAGGCTTAAGGGGGGGGGGGGTTGCCATCATTTTTACAATTTCCCCTCAATATAATCTTGATTATAATACTTTATGAAAATAAGCCTTAGGTTTGTTCTTAGCTTATTCTTACTACCTATAACAAAGACTGTCCTTCAAAAAGACATTTAATGTAAATTTCTAAACAAATAAATGGGGGGAAATGACATGGACTAGATTTAGCTAGTGGGGAATCCTAAAACACTTAATTGTGTTTCTAAGAAATCTATACCTTACAAGAAGTTGTTGTTCAAACAGAGCAGGGGAGCACTGTATGGTTTAAAATCTGAAAGAGTTTGTGGCAGGGTTTCATCCTTTTTCTATATCACTAAGTCTATGTGCTGAGTAAATACTTTAAGAGGCTGAGCTCTATGAAGAGGAATATGACATCAGGATATGAGGAAAACTCATCAACAATCATCATTACGCAGATGACACAGCATTGCCTGCTGAAAATGAGGAACATATGGAATGCTTGCTGAAGGAGATCAAGGACTGAAGCCTTCAGTATGGATTGCATCACAACATAAAGAAAACAAAGGTCCTCCCAAAGGACCAACAATCAACATTATGATAGCTGGAGAAAGGACTGAAGGTATCAATAATTTCATCTTGCTTGGATCAACAATCAACACCCTTGGTACAAGTAGTTAGGAGATTAGGAGATACACTGCATTGGGCAAGTCCTCTGACAGTGACCTCTCCAAAATGGTGAAGAGCAATGATGTCTTTTTGAAGACTAAGGTGTGCCTGATTCAGGCTACAAATCAAAGAGCTGAACAATGAATAAGAATGAAGAGAAGAATTGATGTCTTTGAGTTATGGTACTTGAAAAGAGTACTGAACATTTCATCGACTGCCAAAAGAACAAATAGATATGTCTTGGAAAAAGTGCAGACAGAGTGCTCCTTGGAGGCAAAGATGGCAAAGTTTAATGTTTTATACTTTGGACATATAGCTAGGCAAGCTTATTCCTTGGAAAGGGATTTCCTGTTTGTGAAGATGGCAGGTCGTTGAAGGAGAGGAAGACCCCTCAACAGGATGGATTGACTTGGTGGCTTAAGCAATCAGCTCTAATGTGTCAGAAATGAAGAGGACAGTTCAGGATAGGGAAGGGTTCAACTTGGCTGTTAATAGGGTAGCTATGAATTATACTCCACTCAACAGCATCTAACAGTAACATTGCCATTTCTATCACATTCTATCATCTTAATTTTGAATGAGTGTCTGCAGGTCTGTCTCTGCTATCTGTAAAATGGTGATCAACATCATACCGAGTGCATAAGATTCTTAAAAGGCTCAAAAAGACATGTATGTTAGAAGTTACACTTCTTAATATCACTATCTAGCAAAAGATCAGCAATGCTAATTGTCATAAACTCCATCATCACATTACTCCTCAAAATAACCAACCCATAAGACAGTTGTTTCTCCCTCTTTCATGGGTGGTAAAACAGTGCACAAAAGAGTTAAGTGATTTTGCCAGTGTCCCACATCTAATATATAATTGTGGGTCTCAGATCCAATTTCAGTAGGTTCAAACATCACTAAAAATTATTAAGTACTATTACAAACATTTGTACATCTCTTAAAAACAGGTATTTTTAGACAGAAAAAAACCCAATGCCTATTTATTCCAATCTAATACATAAGCAAAACCCAAAGACTCACTAAAGACATATTTCCAAACTCAACATATTGACCAACCTGTTCTCAGGTGATGAGAATTTATTAAAGCCAGCTATATATGTTTGCAGTATTATTTTTAAAGTCTTGACACAAGCCGACAAGCACATTAGTTTCTCTGAAACCACTGGTGAACAATTTTGAACACAGTAGTTCAACAGCATGCCTACAAAAGGTTCATTGTAGCTCTACTTCTCTCACTGTGACCTTAGCTTTCTGTTCTCAAGTTTCTGGAGTTTTCATACTCACTGCAGGTGTGTCACCAGGCAATTATGTTTTAAAAACCTAGAAGTCACTTCTCTCATAATGAATATATATACTCTGGTGAAGTCAATTCATATTCTTTCATCCTAAATTATACTTCCTGTGCCTATGCATTTTTACTCGCTGGTATTCCTGTATCTTGAATGAAAAGTGATTTGTGAAAAAGAAAAAGGCACACATAGAACACCTCAAACCAGAAAAATCAACAAAGCTTTAAGTCTGCAAATCTAACAAAGAATGTAATTTCATATTCTTGTTGTTGTTAATAACTATTAAGTTAGTCCCTAGCAGAACAAAGTGTCACTAAGTCCTGTGCCATCTCCACGATCAGCTGGGGATCAAAGCATAAAGATACACAGGATTTTAACTGCCTAATTTTCAGAAGTAGATTACTTGTCCTTTCTTCTTACTCATACTCAGAAAGCTCCTATGAACCCTCTCCAGCATAATAGAGAACACAAGCTGTCTGGACAACAGACACACTGGATTGAAAGGGCACTGCTCTCCTGCAGGGAAGGGGTGCCTTATCTCACTGAATCACCAATACTTTCACATTATCGATCACTGTTGGGTGCCCTCAAGTCAGTTCCAACTCATAAGCAACTTCATGTACTAGAGAACAAAAGAACGTCTGGTCTGCACCATCATCACAATCTCTGTTATCACACTGTTCAACCACTGTGTCAATCCTGTTCATGGAGGGTTATCTGCTTTGCTGACCCTTTGTTTTACTAAGCATGGTATCCTACTCCATGGATTGGTCCCTCCTAATAATAACATGGTTCCTTCCAAGGAGCAATCTGGTTGCACTTCTTCAAGATACTACAAATGTATCTCTTCTCTAGCATGGTATATATTCAAAACTCTTGACTAACACCCTAATTCAAAAGTATCAACTTCTCTTTTATGGTCTTCCTTTTGCAAACCAGGGAGGCAATTGAAAATTGGCTTAGATCAGCACACCAGTATTCTCAAAGTAACATCTTTGCTTTCTAACACTTAAAAGTCCTTTTGTAACAGATTTGCTTAATGCAATACACTGTTTATCTCCGAATCAAAGCTTCCAGTCCATCAATTGTAGAGTCAAGTAAAATGAAATACTTGACCAGTACATCAAGTAAGTTTTCAACAAAAGATGAAGCAGTGGGTCACTACCACAACAGACGTCCTGCCTCCAATTTAACTTACCTTCCTTGTAATTCTCTAACCTGCAGTCATATTAAAGTCTTCCTCCTGAAATTGCTGCCATAGACAGGAAGAATGCCTTTGCTACCTACTTCCTCTCTAATCTTAGTTTCCATCTCACCAGTTCAAGTCCTCTCCACTCCTGATTTGTGCCATTTATTAACTGCTACTCCAGAAATGCCTGTGTATTTTTTAATCTAAGCCATTACTTCAGGCTTCCCTCCCCTAGTTAAAAAGACTCCTCCACCATGAAGACTTCTAGGCTGACCTTGACGGCTGAAAGTGCCTCCTTCACAGTGCTGCCTGGGTAGTTTACAATTTACACTTGGCACTCTCAAAGCATCTCTCATGCAGAACCATATTATTTGTTTTACATCTCAGTCTTCTAAGCTTCTGGCCTGCAGAAGCTTTCTTAATCACCTCTGAGTAAGCCCATCTCTGCAGCACCATTTCTGCAGAAGAGCACCTGACCTGCATTTGACAATCAAGAAAATGTCTGTTAAATGAATTAATAAATTCCTTTATTTTTAAGCTAGCCTGGTATTAGCACTAAATAATAAACTTTCATAACATTACATTACATTATTAAGGTATGCCACTTGAACTTATTTACAGGCAAAGTCATCATTTACATGCTAAAATTAACTGGGAGAAACCACCAGAAATCATGCTGCGGTCTGAAAGGTATGATGTAGAAATCAGAATTCATTTGGATATTGAAAAGCTTGAAATATCTCTTGCTGAAAGTCCTTCTTTTTAACATGCACATTTTATTAGCACTCTATAAACCCCACTCTACATATCTAATCCCCCCCCCTTATTTACACAACTAGCATAAATTATTCTAATTTGGAGGAGGGGTGAAGACTATATAATAGCAATCAATCAATTGGAGTAAACAACAGCAAAAGCATCCACTGCTGCCACTGGAGCCTCCTTGACCTTTCCCTTCCTTCAGCATAGGTGGCCATCTATCCCTCCAGAAGACTGCCTGACAAGGTGCCTGTCTTCTTGTTTTTAGTTGGGATAACATGTGAATGTCATTAACACTCTGTCTCGCACAACACAATAGATAGAAGTGAGCTCCTTCCTGATTTCATTCATTCTGTTCCTTTCTGCCCTCTCTGTTACGTGCCATTGAGTCAACTATGACGCATAGCAACTCTATGAAAAACAAATTTGAACCCAGCCTATCCTGTGCCATCCTCATCATTTATTATATACTTAAGACCACTTCATTACTCCCTCAAGTCTGATGACTTCCAAAATCATCTTTCTTGACCAACACCAGCCTTAGCACATCCTAAGTAGAAGAACATCCATATTCTTGAATATTTTCAAAAGAGAAAAGATGTAATTAACTACTTAGCTCCCAATTAAATTTCTCAAAATCCTGTTACGGTGTCTAAAATTATCCTACTGGTGAAGACTCTTTGTTTTCTTTAAATTTTCCACTTGAAATTATTCATTCAAACACAAGGAGAGAGGATAAACATTACAAGTTTAAAACACCTGCTCTGTATTAAGAGTTATACACAAAAATGCCTAGTGGAGACAAAGGCAGGTGAAAACACCAAGCAGGTATCTAAGAGGTATGGATATTAGGGAAAACGAAAAGAGGTTTGGTAGGGACTATAGAGTAAATTAGAAACAAAGCTCACTATTTTGTCAATGCCTTCTCCAGCTTTGGTGTCCTTGGATGGTACAAATTATTAATGTACTAGGTTAACTGAAAGGCTGAAGGTTCAAGTCCATCCAGAAGCATCTTGAAAGAAAGGCTGGTGATCTACTTCTGAAATCTCAGGTAGTGAAAACCCTGCAGACCACAATTCTACTCTGACATCAATGAAGATGCCACGGGTCAGCGCCTAATACAATGGCATAGTGTATGTCCAATGAATGCAAGTCATTTATGTTCCTTCCAGTTCCACAGGACTCACTCTAGTCTTTGTAAACACAATTGGTGAAATGATCATACAACTTCAGGTTTATCCAATTCTGCTCAAATCCCTCTAATCGTGTCCGTCCAACCAGACAGATGAATTTTGGTTTAAACCAATGCAGTAAAAACCTTTTTCAGTTAATGTTATCCTAACTACTTTTTCTCTCTGTCAAACGTCTTTACAAATCCATCTCACATCCACTGAAAGATTTCTTCTGCCTCACCAGTTTTCCTGCTTTTCTTTAAAATAAAGTTCAAAGGTATCAAATATCTAAATGAGAGGGGTTTTCTTTATTTTAGGCTTAACTATATCACTCTAAAGAGTTGAACAGAAGATT
>NW_006399834.1:13059796-13065265 GCF_000299155.1 Elephantulus edwardii | reverse complement strand
GCAGGAGAGGAAGGCCCTCTATGAGGTGGAGTGATTCAGTGACTGGGATAATTGGGATGGGAGTGTCAGAGACAGTGCGATTGGCACAGGACAGAGCGGAATTTAGGGCTGTTGTACATAGGGTCGCTATGAGTCGCAGGCGACTCGACGGCACATAACAACAACAACATATCACTCTTCTATTAAAAAAAGACTGACAGTTTTTTTAACTTGTATATAATGTTGTTGTTAACATGCTGTCGAGTCGCCTGTGACTCACAGTAACCCTGTATACAACAGCCCTAAACCCTGCTCTTCCTGTGCCCAATCTTAACTGTCCCTGACAGACCTACCCCATCACTTCAGTCACTGAATCAATCCACCTCACCGAGGTCTTCTACTAAAATATAGAGTTTGGGAGAATGAAAGTCTTATTTCTACATTTTGTCAAAATAACACCAATTTTAACTTGGTTCTGAACTGACCATATCCTAAACTTTGAAGTGACTTGTTAATGTTGTTGTTAAGTGCTTTCGAGTTGCAGGCGACTCATAGTGACCGTATGAAGGAGAGTCCTCAACCCTTGGGTGTCTGTCATCCTCTCTCCAGATTCATAGGGTTTCCAAATTATGGAAGTGGATGCCACTCCTCCTTCCAAGCTTGTTTTAATCGGGGAGCTCCACCCCACTCTCAGTCCACAGTGGGTAACTGACCATTAACGGATTTGACACATCAGTGTCACAGTGTTCAGCTTCACAGCAACCACAAGTTACCACTGTCTGGCAACTTGTACACTAGGGCTATATGACCTAGAGGAATGTCTGAACAAAAACAACGAAAGACAGGCCCGAGGGAAGTGACTTAGACCTAATAATTTCAATAAAGGGACATTGGTGGTTCAGTGGTAAATTCTTACTTTCCACAAAGGTGCTCCCAGCACCTTGCATGCAGCTAGAACCTGCCAAGGGAGGCTTACATGTTGCTGTGGTGCCGAACAGTTCTCCAAGGAGCTCTCACAGTAAGACTAAGAAGCAAGGTCTGGTGATCTACTTCTAATATCACCAAACAGCTCTTGATGATCCAATCTACAACGAATGATGTGGATGATACAGGATCAGGCAGCATTTTGCTCCCTGTGCATGAGGTCGCCACGATTTAGGAACCAATTTAAAGACAGCTAAAAACAAATTTTAGTAATGCCAATAAAATTGAAATGCAACATATAAAATAACATGCCCTGAAATATAAGAGAATTCACAATAATTAGTGAGCCATAAAATTATTGTTGGTAGGAATATGAGCAGTGATGTACTGGTTACGTTTAACAGCTAGGACTGGAGGGAGAAGGCTATGATTCTTGAATTGTAATGCTTTCCAATTTCTATGCTGCAAATACTTTCTTGAATTTCAAGATAATAACATGAGATCATGGATCACAAAGTGGGAAAGAGATACATAAAAGTGGCTCTTATGAACTCATACAAGTTGACTCCAGCACATCACCACATATGAGTACTCAGATTCCAGAACCCTTCTCACAGAGCTGCTAGCTCTTTTCCTTGTAACTCATTGTACCTCATATATGACAAACTCTAGACATTACTATGTTTATTTATCTACTCAACTTTCTATTTTAGTGCTTTCAATCTTTTTTGGATGTGAATCAAAGCAAAACACTTTTTTACCACACGACTCACTCATTGCACAAATACAATCTTTTTATATACATACACAAATACATATAAAACTGAAATAGAACCCTTATAAAATAAAAACTCTTGGTAAATAGAATACTTTTTTACCTTTTCATTTTTAAAATTTTGTTGCCTTAAGCCGATTCATCTCCCACAATTTTGGTGAAGACTGAGATTTTTAGGAGGGGGGAACAATGTCACTATATGAGACAATAAAACTCACTGAAAACAGGCTTTTCTGTGATTACTAGATTATCTGTACATACCCTTATGTCTAGGATTAATAAGGGAACTCTAATAACCTAGTCCCTACAGAGTTGCATTGCCAACTCGAAAGCCTTGTCTCTCTGGTGATTCAGATCCACCAGTGGCTGAAAGAGAAAAAAACGGACACTCTACTCTCATACGACTTACAGTCTAGCAACTAGCTAGAGGTTCAACTATGAGTTGGTGTTTACTTGACAGAAATGAAGTGGAGGAGGAAGAGTAATTATTGAGGCCCAAGGAGGTTAAGTAACTTGCTCCAAAATGTTCCTGCTACGTGTGACCTTTTTAAAAATACCCTTCATGGAACGTGAGATTCATGCCACTGAATCAGGATAGCCATGGCTTGATATTAAAAGCTAAAGACAGTCAAAAGACAGTTAAGTTTTCAATAAAAATAAAAAAATAAGAAAGCATTTTTAAAACATAGTCTTGACACCATGCTTACTGGACATTTGGCTCTTCAGCCATTGTGGCCCTGTGGCCTTGTTTACTGGGGAAGATTATTCTGAGTGCTCATCTAGTCCTTCTTGCTAGCTAGGTTATCCTTTCAGAGTACTGAAAAGGAAATTATTAAAAAGGAACTCCAGCTGTAGTTCTATATAGACTATTAAGTGCCAACTAATGTTAAGAACATTAACTTCTATATAAATCTGCATCTATCATTACTAGCTTTCAAGTAACCAGTACCAAAGACTGAGCTGAAAAAAAATATCCAGGAAACTAAAACCTGAATCCACAGCCTCGTCTCTTCAGTGTGCTCATGCACCACATGCGTTTTTTATAGGTAATATTAAACGCACACTATAGTTTCAAGACAATTCAGATAAGCATCTTCACTAAAATACACAACACCATTAATCATCTCAGTGACAGTGCTCCAACTTAACATCTTGGGGATTTCCTCCCCTTCTTCATCATTTATTTGCCAATATTTCCTTGTTATGAATATCCCCCTAGTGACTTTCCCTGGCAGTCACAGCTGTGCTGCCTACTGTGTCTTACCTTGACTACAAATAACACTGATTCTTAAAAAAGCAAGCCCTTGAGAGGATCCCTACAGTTAGGAGAGAAGGCTTTCCATGAGACAAAATTCCTGGTGGCCCCTTTCAGTTTCCTAACTCTGAAGTGACAAACCTCAGTCTCTAAGCAGGCAGTGATTTCAAGTTCATGAAACTGGCTTGGGTACAAATGAACAAGAGTCTCCTATATTGACTTCATCACGTTTCTTGAACAGTTTAGGTGCTGTTTTACTATGACCCTTAAAGCACTCCATTTTTATACAACAAAAAGCTTCCTCAAACTATAAATTATCACAAAATCATTAACAACAACTCGCAAAAATCTACCAAGAATCGCAATAAATATGATAAACCAAAAAAAATAATAGTAGGGAAAAAACTGTATTATAATTACATCATTTCAACATTACATACACAATCAAACACAATTAATACAACATACAGCAAGCACAGTACAGTACAGTACAGTACAGTACAGTACAGTGATACAATCATTAACTAAGCAGAAGACTAGTTCCAGTTTCATCCAATTTGTAATCAATTTGGAGACAAGAAACCACAGGCCCTAGGATTTTGTGATTATTTTTAAATCATAAAAGAAACTGTTGTACAACCAGAAAAATTAAATTAGAAATACACCAGCTTATATTCAGAAAAAAATTATTTAAAACTAAAGGGCACTCTTCTTCCAACAATGAAAGTACTACAAAAGAACGTAAGAGTTTGAAGACAAAAACACAGCAAAGTTGATTTGCAAGATATAACAAGAACAGCTAATGCCTTTGGTGGAATTATGTTTCTATTACTTTATATTTTCTAAAGGGAATTGTTAATATTGCCTCAATCAATATTCCAAAGCTTATCTGGAAAATATCAATTTCCTTTTTTTTTAGATTATTCCAATTTGAATTATTGTTAAAAATCATTCTTCTGAGTAAAAACAATGAAAGTCATGATATATTCAAATGATTTTTCCTCCCCAGAGCAGAGTCTTTACTTCAGTGATAGTAACAACATCTTGTTACCAACAGTGCAGATTGTGTTAAATAAGGGACAAAGCAAATGGCAGCAAAAGCAGAGGACTCAACTTCAATTTAACTGTCCTGTAAGGTACATAGTAATTAGCTGCAAAGCTCTGAAATCTTAGCTAGCATGTTAAGTCTGCTACATGACAGTATAATTTGACTTCTTAAAGGATTATGCAAATTACAACTCATCATTCCATTACAGGATTGAAAAAAAGTTGACAGCTAATTTATACATAACACACCTTTCAAATCCCTAAGATGCGTAGCACCTGTGCAATATATTTTGCGGAGATTTTCTTGCATATAAGTACTTGTTTATTGCAATATAAAGAACCTTACCTAAGAGCTTTAATAAACCCATTTTTTAAAAACTTTTAGACCACAATTTCAAAAGGATAAACATCTTTTTCTGTCTCAATTTCAGAGGCAATTTCTTTCGGTTGTTTTCATTTTGTTTGATTTGGTTTTGTTCCCACTAAATTAGAGAAAAGTAAGGACTAAAGACAAGGATATTTTTGAATAGCTGGCAATCACAAGCACTGATGCACGAGCCAGAAGGAAGACTCACAAAGATTTCAACATACTTCTGGTAGGTAGATTCACAGTAGATTCCGTCATATCTGTAGATTTTCCTACATTCTGATTGGTTGGGCAGAGGATGCTGTGCAGTTATTCTGTAGAGGCATCAAAAACAGATAGACATGACTAGAGATTCTCTACAGTCAACTGGAATGCAGGATAACAAGTATGTTGAAATTGAATATATTCTGCTCTTTACACGTCTGAGCTCTACACACAATTGCAACGTGTACATACATTTTAGAACAATAACTTCCACTTTTAGGAATCTGCACTTAGAACAAAACAAACTTATTTTTAAATTCATCAGAACAAAAACTATTTTATATATATAGTTTCAGAGTCATAAATGTGGAAGAGAGCGACATAAGGTCTAAAGCTTAACTCATTCTACAATCCCCATGATTAAATTCTAAAGGAAATGTTAAAAAACAAATGGCATTAGTGTTTTTATTACAGGACTGTCATTAATTCAATCATGCATTACGACTGTAGACAACTGTAAATTAGCTGTAAAATCTTAGTCAAGTTAATATATATTTCAGTTTTATTCAATTTATACAGACTTTATATGTTACGGACTTCTAAAGGGATGTGCTATAGCTTACAGAACGAAACCCAATTAGGGATGAAAACACAAGTGAGACCATCGGGAGCATGGGTTAGATGTTAACAGGCACCTGAGATGAGTTGATTACAGTGGCTCCAGGTTTCTTGGCAGTTAAGGTAAAAGGGGGGAAAAGGCTTATACAATTTTCATCTGACTTACTTAAGTATATATATTCATCTGAGACTTCCGGTATTATACTGGAATAAAAATGCTGAGGAGTTTTCTGACCATTTCGTACTACTGAAAATCCCCTCATTTAAGGGAAAAAAATAAAGGACTCTATTGTGCTGGGT
>NW_006399834.1:13050595-13052655 GCF_000299155.1 Elephantulus edwardii | reverse complement strand
CAGCCGACCTCTGGTTCCTGGAAGTGCTGATGCTTGCCAGGCATGGTGAGCGGCGGCCCTCCGGCCCGAGAGCCGGAGCGGACAACCGGGAGCCTGGCCCAGCCCTCCGCAGGCCGCCCTGGGCCTAGCCGGGCGGCTGCGGCTTAGTGGCCTCGGCCACACAGAGCGCTGGCCGGGCCCCGCCCGCCCCGCAGGGACCGCCCTTGGCCTCGTTCAGCATTTCTTAAGCTCAAAGAACTGAAGAACAAACCCAAACCTCGAGCTGCTACAATCAAGGATGCTTTAGGCAGAATGTTAAATGATCCAGGAGGTATCAAAACAAGATGGAAGGAATATACTGAGTCATTGTATCAAAAGGAATTGGCAGATATAGAAGAATTTAATGAAATAGCATTTGAGCCAGAGCCTATGGTGATGGAGGCAGAGGTTCAAGCTGCTCTGAAGGAAATAGCAAAAAAATAAGGTCCCTGGAATAGATGGTATACCAAATGACATATTTCAGCTAACAGATGCTGCCGTGAATGTACTCACCAAGTTGTGCCAAGAAATCTGGAGAACAACCACTTGGCCAACTGACTGTTTCACTATGATGATGTGCTTGAGATTTTTAGAGGGTTTTCAGAGGCAGTAAATTTCCTGGGGGCTGAGGGCAGGGGAGACTGCCCATCTCTCTGCTGTGGAACAGCTGGTGGATTCAAACCATATGCTTTTGGGTTCACAGTACAGCTCCTTACCACTAGGTCACCAGAGTTTCCTATGAGTTGAAGTCAGTTTGATGATACCTAACAACTCTGGTGGCCTAGTGGTAAGTAGCTTCACTGTCAACCTTAAGGGATGTGGTTTGAGTGCACAAGCTGATCCTCCAGAAAAAGATGTGAAAGAAAGATGCTCTGCTGTGCTGAATATTGGCAAATTCCTTGTCACTGGTAGTCTGAACTAGTTTGGATATCTACTTGGGTCAGGTTCTGGGGAAAAAAAGGGTTCCAGCAACAAAATAGGTGATTCGAATAGTTGACTTTTTGTTTCTTTAGGGAGCTTTCCTCTCTTTTTTAATTCGTGTACACTGTGTTTCAATCATACACACAACATTTTGTTATCTACTATCATTCAAATATGCTGTATTTCTATAATAAATCACAATTGATCTATGCCTATTATGTTTGCATTTTCTATGCCTATTGATTTTCTTTCTATTCTTTCTTTCATTTTCTATGCCTATTCCTATTATCTATGTTTTCAAATCTCCAAAGAATTTTTCCTATTCCTTCTCCCCCGACTCTAACTTACTCCAACTACTAACTTCTACTATCCTAGTGATTTTCTCTCTCCCTCTTTTTCTGACCCCTCACTCCCTCTTTTGAACATTTACACATATCTTGCTGTTATCTTCTTATTTTCACAATAGTGGTCTGATGCAGTATTTTTCCTTATTTGACTGAAATATTTCACTCAGCATAATGTGCTCTAGAATCTTCCATATTATAGTATTTTCCTTTTAACAAGAGCTGGAAATCAGTTTCCACTTACACTCTCTCCCACCCTTTTCTAGTTTAAAATAACATACCTAATAACTCCCTCAGTCCTAACTGAATTATTCCTTCAGTTCCTATTAATTTTAGAAAGGTAGCAACCCTAAAATGATAGCATATGTGAAAGTCAAACATGCAAACACAAAACTTAGGAGTGTTTTGGGAAAATATTTGAACAAATACTGAGATCATATGTCAATGATTCAGACACAAGGAAAAGGATCAGACAGGACTACCCCTTTGCACCAACTTTCTATTTCGCTGTTGTATATGGTCCTTTTGTTGGGTCCTTTTGTTTTGTCTACAAAGTGCTCAGGATCCCAACTTTAGAATCAGACAGATTTGAAAGCAAATTTGAGCTCTGACATATACTCGCATTGCCATTTCTGATCCTCACTTTTCTCCCTCATTGTAATGGAGAGGAAAAATTTTTAATGTAGACTGTTAAGATTAGAGCTAATGGTCTAAAGCACTGGAACAAAAATAATAGTAGCTGCTGTTGTTGTTATTGTTGTTGTTGTTGTTGTTGTT
>NW_006399834.1:13047521-13050495 GCF_000299155.1 Elephantulus edwardii | reverse complement strand
TATATCTTCTAAAATATTAATTAAAATGTGATGTATTAATGTTAACTTGCAAACATACAAGTAAGTTTATCTTAAAATTCTATGGAATGCATATATTTACTTAATATGTCTTAAAGTCCACTATATCTTGTGACCATATTTAGAGAAAAAATAATTTTACCAATTAATTTTCTTTAGATGTATTCTTGGGAAATTATTTAAGCACATTCTTTATGTTACATTCAGTGTGGCTCAAATCACTTTCTTTAGTTGATCAGTAGTTTTATTTATAATTTAGCATTTACTCTTCATTTAAAGTTATGTTTTAAACCTATGTTTATCATTGCACTTAACTTGTAATAGAAGTACTATCATATTTATTAACTATCATTGGACTTCGAAGGTTTTCATGAACATGTGGCATTTTATTGTTAAGTCATGCATACGAAAACAAGAAATATAAAATAAACTTGAAATTAAGAGCAGTTTAAAAAGATTCAGGAACAGGTTACACCTGACAAATTAATTTTAGATATTAAAGTGTGCTAAAACAAATTCTGAGAGGTTATTTTGATCTTATGATGTCCCTGATGACAGGCAGATCATGTAAGTTACAGGTTTTTAAAAAGAATTGATTTAGCCTGAGGTCACATTGAAATACTCTAACTATATTTCTGCCTGGTGTCATTTTATGCTTTTAAATTGATTTATTATATTTATCTCTATATTGAAAATCATTTGAGTCTGAATGGCTTAAAGTGACCAAAGAACAAACAATTCTTCATTCTCAGTAATTGCAAAAAAAACTAATTTACTCAGAAAAGCTTTATGGTAGATTATAAGGGGAAAGAAATAAAACTGCTACCTTTTTTTTCATGACAGCAAAGGTTATAATAAAATTTTCCTTTACATCCAGTGCACTATTGAGGAAACTGTCAGGTTAAAAATAAAATCAGCAAAACTTCTACAGGATTCAAACTCCTAAATCATCATTTGCTTAACACTTTGTGTTTTACCTTTCTTGCTACAATAGATTATCAATAAAAACCTACTATGCTCATTTATTTCCCTTGGTTTTGTTTTTAAAGGTTAAATACTTTCAGTAAGAAGTTCAAATACACCTTTCAATCTTGTAACTATTATGAACTGCAGTTTCTGCCCATCAAACAGTCCTCATTCCCTTCTCTTCATGTCACTTCTCTCTAGATGGACTCATCATACAGCTGGAGGTAGGACTTAAATGCATTTACATACATGTGAAACGTGTAAGCTATGACTAATTTTAACTCACAGGGCAGAATTTAAATAATTAGTTACAAGAAGTCAAACTAAGGGAAAAAGGAGGAAAGAGATGGTTAGAGGCAGAGTAGTAAATTGTTCCATTTTTGCAGGTAATCTAAATGCAAACTAGAAGCAACTTATCATGAGAATGGATTTTCCACCATCTGGTCAAATAACAGGGGATTTGTCTAGTGGCAAGCAAAGAATGGAATGATGTGAGAAAGATTAGCGGGCAAGTCCTACAGTTGGCTAAAATGTATTTTGTGCAAACAAGAACAGATGACGCCTTAACAATTACACCTGTCAAAAACTCCAGAAAGCAATCCATCTCTGAACAGCCCAGTTGAAAACAGGCTAGTTCATAACAAAATGAATTTTTTTTAAACAATTGCCAGCCATAACAGTTTGATGCATGACAAGCTTAGGAAGTCACATTTCACGTTCAACTGAAACCTTAACTAACTGGACCCTGGTTTTCAGTGATAAGTAAGATATTAACTACACCCCTCCTAAAAAAGAAGTCTTCAAGTAATACAGATGGCAAGATTAAGAATCACAAAAGGAAGGACATTCAGAAATACAGACCGAAAGTCAGAAGTAATGGACTACCATGTGCTGACCCTTCTGTGCCTAGGTATGGCCACAGCCTCAGCAAAGCAGATCATTTCCTGGAGCAAATTTGGCAAGAACTAGCTCTTGGGGTGACAGATCATTAGCAAATAGAAGAAGGGATTAAAAACCAGACTGAAGTTGAGCGCCACAGGGTAGTGAGGGTCAAAGGTATGGTATTACAGACCAGCACATCAGATTTTGCAGCCTTTTGAAAGGATTTCATTTTCTAGGCATTGTACGTAGATGGTAGCTGTCTGCGGTATTTACAGTGCAGTTACTTCTTGCTTGCTTGCTTTGTTGGTTTGAGAGTAGTATAAGCATCTCTAATAGTCAAACCGAGCTCATTTCATACTAATATTTACTTCTGAACTCTGGCAATTTCTGTTACATTCCCTAGAGATCTGATCATAACACAAAATTCCTGACTGACCACAGTAGTTTGGAATTGTAGCTGATTCCGTCCCCCACCTCCTTATAGTTTTAAAGACTCTGTTGTTGGAACCATTTCAAAAAATATTTAAAATTTATTGATCCATACTTTAAAGACATCTGTTAGGATTATACTTAAGTACTTTTGGGGATTGTATTTCCTGATAAAGGTGCCAGTACTGAAAATTTTATGGCAATAACATCATAGAAACTTCTTTTAAATGCTACATATAGTTTTAAACTAGTCTGCTGAATTCGAGCTAAAATTGTATTCTATTTGCTATCTTAAATTACGATGTGGGGTAACCAACCATTCTCAATTATTTTCAACCTTAAATTAGTGAGCTGTAAAATTAGTGTACTGAATTAATTAACTACTTTTTAATTTTGAGGGACTGAGAACAGTCTTCCCACCAAAGAGTTGACATAAGACCACAACAATGAGCTTAAGCATAGGAGATATTGAAGAGATAGTACAGGATTGTTGTTGTTATGTGCCGTCGAGTCACTTGCGACTCATAGCGACCCTATGTACAATAGCCCTAAACCCTGCTCTATCCTGTGCCAATCTCACTGCCTCTGACACATCCATCACGATTACCCAAGTCACTGAATCAATCCACCTCATAAAGGCTCTTCCCCTCCTGCGCTGTCCCTCCACTCTACCCAGCAT
>NW_006399834.1:13022887-13041311 GCF_000299155.1 Elephantulus edwardii | reverse complement strand
CTATTCACTGTCCAACTGTCCGATGCATAGCACATAATTCCAAAGACTATAGCTTGGATCAGGCACACCTTAGTCTCCAGCCTGACATCGTTGCTCTTCAGTACTCCTGAGAGGTCCCTCATAGCTGACTTTCCCAATGCCATTAGTCTCCTGATTTCCTGGCTGCTGTTACCAAGAATGTTGACTGTGGAACCAAGTAAACTAAAACTGTTAACTATCTCAATCACCATCCATACTGATGCTGCCAATTGGCCTAGTGGTGAGAATCTTTGTTTTCTTGATGTTGTAAAAATTAATTCACCATTCAAAAAATCATTTATCAAGCACTTGTTTATGTTACTGTCAGGTCAATCAAGGAGTATTTGAGTAAACTCTATATTCTCATGTACTGTTGAGTCAGAACCAACTCACAGCTGATCCTCCAATGGGTATTCAGTGACAGCTAATCACTTGGGAGGATACTGCCCATCTTTGTTCCATGAAGCAACTGATAGATTTTAATTGTGTCTTTAGATTAGCAGTGACTCACTCCTTACCTCTAGCCAACAGAATAAACCCTGTATGTGGATAATACCCATGATCCTCGAGGACACAAGTAGCTGGAATCATAAAGGACACCTTTAGTGAATCTGAGAGATTTGTAATCACACAGAATGTACTTCTATAAGGGTTTATATCTATATTTTGTGCATCTTCTAAAGATATATTGGTGCCTTACAAGAAGATAAAATTCCTCCATCAAAAGGTTTCCTCCTCAAATATGTCATAAATCGTTTCCCTTCACATTGAGTGCTACAGACTCTCAGCAAATGAGAGTGAAGTGATACCCTTTACTTGGCACTTTTATCTAAGAAGTTAAAACATCAAAACTTTCCATTCATTGAGCATTCTCAAGCCTATTTTGAGATGACCTTTCTCTGCAAAGTGATCTATTTACCATTCACCTAAGATATGAGAACTAGATTTTTAACTACAATGGTTGACAAAATTATCACGGTGCCAGACCTGGAACTGAAAAGAAACAAAAGGCATAAAAATGCATGTTCTATATGGCTTGAGGCACTGTCATATAAATGGCAGAGGCAGAGTGGGCAGGGATCAGCAGACAAATAGGATTTGGTGGAGACTTCCCAAAATTATCATAGCTAGGAGTCTAGACACACAATGGCAGGGAAACAGATAGAAAAGATTAGGCCCAAAGACACAACCTAACTTCAAGGATCTGATAAGAAAAATGTAGCAATTTCCAATTTAAAGGGAAATAGTCCTACTAAGAGACTGCACCATATTGAGTCCCTGCAGTATTTATCCTATTAGAAGTCCACTTCCAGGAAGTAGTCCCCACCACTATTAAAATAATGTATGCACATATTAGATTAGTATGGCCATATCACCAGATAACAGTATCTTACATTTACTTAACAGTTATTACATTCAGAATAACCATGAGTTTATATTTTTAGTTTTAAAATGTACAAACTGAAACTTTTAGTGTGTTTAAACCAAGAAATAAGTAGCAGCAGATCTCCAGATAAGCTCTTCTGACCCTCAAGTCCAATACATTTTTCTACAAATAAATAGCAAATAGAAAGGTCTACTCAAAACAGCCAATTTTTATGAAAGGACAATTCCTCTGTAATGCAAGTATACATCTGAATATGAGCTACTTAGATTTTTTTTTATAGAAAATTTTTTCTTTTAATTGTGATTGTAACAAGCTGGATTTTCATTCCTTCACTGTTGCACATTTACTTCCCTCCCTCCTGGAGTACATTTCTTTTTTTTCTTTTTAATATTAATTTATTGTTGCACAGAGCTCTGGTGGCCTAGTGGCAAGAAGCTACACTGCAATCCTGAATGTGGCTTGAGACCACCAGCTCTAGAGAAGGATAGGCAATAATCTCCTGTTGTGCAATTAACTGCTTCTGAAAACCCACTGGAGGGTCACCTATGGGTCAGTTTCAACTGTAACGCACACAACAACAACAAAAATATTATTGCACAATTTCCTCCTCCTCCTCCTCTCTGTCTTCCCCAGTCCTCTTTGCAAATGTACTGCTTATTTGGGGCTGTTTTGTTACATATAATGTCTACTCATCTATTACTTTTAAAAAGTTCTTCATCTGTTTCAAAACAATGTTCACTATCTCTATGCACTCTTTAGGCTACTTGGATTTCACATTTTTTCTTTTAATGTAACAAATACAGCAAATTATGGGTAGATGACTCTCACAGAAGAAAGACCCTGTACAAATCTGTGTTTTTATTGAGAAAATAGACTCAAAGATCCCAAGAAATGTACCAAACAACCTAGAACAATAGTACTAGAACTAGATCTTGGTGTAGAATGTTGTAAAAAGTCATTCAATAAAAATTTTTCTGTGCTTAAGAATTCTCTGGACTCATGGTGGGAAGTTTGTGTGATCACTCTTTAGTGGGCCTGACTTCATTTTTTAGGGTGTGTCTGTAATGCTTGAAGACTGACATTTGTATCTACAAATGCTTTACTCTATGTTTTTCACTGTATTTTCAGAATGATCATGTAGCCAAGACTCACTAGAAACAGGTACAAGTCTTTAAGAGGAAATGGCAACCAAGATATTCTTTAGAGGCAAGGATGTTCAAACTTCACATCATCTACTTTAGGCATATTGTCAGAAGGGACCAGTCCTTGTAAAAAGACATCATGTTGGGAAAGATAGAGGGCCAGGGAAAAAGAGGAAAACTTTCAATGAGATGGACTGACAGTAACTGTAACAATAGGTCTGAGGATATCAGAGATTGTAAGGATGGTGCAAGATAGGTCAAGATTCCTATTATTATTCATAAGATCACTATGAGTTGTAATTGACTCAATGATGTCTAACAACAATAATAAAAATATGTCAAACATTTTGGTTGTCCTTGACTCCACAATCAACACTCACTGTTACCAACAGTCAAGAAATCAAAAGGCATGTTCCCTTAATGCAAGTCTGCTGCCAAAGACCTCTTTAAAGTGCTAAAGAGCAAAGGTATCAGTTAAAAGACCAAGTTGTGTGTGATCGTTCCATGGTATTTTCAGTTGCTTCATATGTACATGAAATTGAACAATGAAGAAGGAAAGTCAAAGAAGAATTGATGTCTTTGAATTTTAGGGCTGGCAGAGTACTCAATACCTCATGAACTGCCAAAAGAACAAACAAAAATATCCTGGAGGAAGTACAACCAGCTCCTTACAGACAACGATGATGAAACTTCATCTCTCATATCCTAGGCATGTTGTCAAGAGACAAAAGCCCTTGGGAACAAAATCCATCTTGCCAGGAATATTAGAGAATCAACAAAAGAGACCTCAAAGAAGGTGAGCTGAAACAATGACTGCAACAATGAGCTTGAACATGACACAGAATAGTCATTCAGTGAAGTCATAGGTGTTCTAGTAGACCTATAGCACCTATTATTAACAGTAACCTATGTTAAGATTCACCAGACTCATAGACCCTATTGCTGGGAGACTATCTGATCTCATTCGACTTTTTGTCCTCAGTGAAAGAATAGTGCACTGTGAGGAAACATGCACAGTTGAGACTGGGTTAAAATGATGGAAATGGAAGTCACCAGTAAAATCTCTTATTGGATTCCTAGTAATTTTACAATTGCTAATTATGCTCCCATTTCAATCTTGAATATGTCTGAGGAAATATCTTAGGCACTGACATTGTTTAGCGCATTAAAATTATTAAAGTGCTAGTGGAAAGAAAGTCATTACTTAGTACTTGTACTTGACTAATAACCACTAACCCCTTTCTGATGCTAATTATAGCTATATTTTTGCCTTCAAATTTTGCATATACACTAATGACTCCCAAGTCTCTTTCCTCAGTCTTCAAGCTAATACCAAATCCAAGAACTATATATCCTTCCATCTACTGCAGTTTTCTACTGAAAGTTTCCACTAGGTCCATGAAAATAAAACCAAGCATGTTTCTTCCTCAATTGGATCTTGTAGCCCCTACTGGATGAACTTGAGGAGCAGTCTCACTCCTTCTCCCACATACTGATCCAGAAATCTCCCTTATCTCATTCTCTACAAGCCTTCCCAACCCTCTCCCTCTGATCTCTGCAATGTTTCCACTTTCCCTTCTCTAATGACCTTTTCTCAGTTTCAAGCATTTGTCATATCATTTATATCACCACATCTTCCTACAAGTTCTCCTGACTTAGGACTCAGCTTCTTTCACTCCACCTGTTATACCACTGCTCTAAAGTGAGTTTTCTGAAAAGGTAATTCTGAATAGATCACTGCCCTTAAGACTCTCTCCCATCATAGTGTGCCATGCATGGGTCTTGATCTGGCTCACCCTTGCCTCTGTAGCTTCACTCACCATTATCCTTTATATCTATCTTTTGCTTATCACTAAATCACCAATAATCATTAACCAACATTACTTATCACTAATTCTAATAACTTACCAAAACTTCTCTCCAACCGTGACCTTGTATTTTATTTCCCAGATAACCTATATGCATCTTTCAGGACTTTTCTAGTTCATTACCTTGCCCAGTACATCCTTCCATTACAATTTTTCTGGTTATTAAATTGTGAATTCTAGTTGAGAATTTCTTTCACACTTTAGGATTCAAAGTCTAAGAACTGATGTAAATCCAGAAAGGTGCTGAGCATAAAGTAGTGGTTCCATGCTGATAACTACTGGCCCAAGTACTGTGTTATCTGAAACCACCTCCTACAAAAACTCAACAGATGTCTGAGCCAACTAAAATCTATGAGCATCTATAACTAACTTAATCCAGTTTCTCTTTTCTTTAGTGCACCAAACTCAATTGAATGTCATCCAGTTGGAGCCAATTCATAGCTGACCTCCACTAGATTTCTAAAGCTATAAATTTCAAAGGAGATTGTCCATATTTCTCCCAAGGAGCTACTGGTAGGGTAGAATGGAACTGTCAGGGTGGTTCAGCTTTTGGTCAACAGTAAAACTCCCTACAGTCTACTCCACCAGAGCTCCTATGGTCCTGAAAATTATATAGCTCCCCTATGCAAAGGTATTTGACTGTGTAGTTCACAATAAACTGTGGCTGACTCTGAGAAGAATGGGAATCCCTAAACACTTGATAGTGCTTGTGCAAAACCAATAATTGGACCAGGAGGCAGTCATCAGAACAGAACAAGGACACACTGCATGGATCATAATTGGGAAGCCTGTGCACCAAGGATGTGTCCTATCTCCATATCTTTTCAATCTATATGCAGAACAGATTATCCAGGCTCTAAGAAGAGAAATATGGCATCAGGATTGGAGGTGAACTCATCAACAATCTGCATTATGCAGATGACACAACTCTGCTTTCTGAAACTGAGGAGGACCTGAAGTGCTTGCTGTAGAAGGCTAAGGACTGCAGTCTTCAATTTGAATTGAAGCTCAACACCAAAAAAAATAAAAAAATTCTCAGCACTGGGCCAATTGGCAGCATCATAATAGATGGTGAAGAGATTATTATTGACAGATTAAGTTTGCTTGGCTCTACAATCCAAACTCTTGGTACCAACAGCCAGGAAATTAAAATACTAATTGCATTGGGAAAGTCTACTGTCAGAGACCTCTCCAAAGTGCTGAAGAGCAATGATGTCAATCTGGAGACTATGGTGCAACTGATCCAGGTCATGGTCTTTGTCATTATTTGCTATGTATCAGAAAGCTGGTCAATGACTAGGGATGATAGAAGGAGAGTTGATGCCTTTGAGCTGTGGTGCTGTAGAAGAGTACCGAATACACCATGGGCTGCTAGGAAAACAAGTAAGTTCATCCTGGAGAAGGTGAAGCCAGGCTGCTCCTTTAAGGCAAAGATTCTGAAGCTTCATCTGACATACTCTGGACGTGTTACAAGGCGTGTTCAGTCCTTGGAGAGGGACGTTATGCTTTTGAGGGTGGAGGTACAGCGCAGGAGAGGAAGAACCTTGATGAGATGGATTGATTCAATGACTGGGGTAATGGGGATAGGTTTGTCAGAGACAGTAAGATTGGCATGGGGGAGAGCAGGTTTCTCTGTTGCACACAGATAGGGTTGCTATGAGTCGCAGGCAATTTAATGGCACATAACAACAACAACAACAAATAAAAACAATTACTCTAAATGTTATCTATATAGTTTCAAGGATTGCCCTAACAAACTGTCCTTTACCTAGCCTGACCTCAAACTATTACAGCTGAAAAAAAAATAAGTATCTTAAATAAATACTAGTTGAGACCTGACCTTCTCCGTAAGACTTCTTAATTGAGCTAAGTTTTAAAATGCCCAGGACTCAAAAATAGAAAAGAAAATTTGAGAGACAATTGCTTTTATCTATATAAGAACTCAGCACAAGCTGAGATGATTATATGTATTCATTTGTCATCCAGCATCATCAAGGGGTGTACGTTATCTGGGCATCTGGTCACATACTGGATGAAGTAATTCAATTTGCTTTAGCAACACAAAATATATTCTGAATTTTAAGGTCTGATGGGAGAATTAACATGAAGAAGAACACTTACAAACAGGCTAAAAGATTTTTTAAATTTTCATAAGAAGAATGGGGATTCAACATACAAAGATTTTTCTGGCAAATCTAAAAACTTGGGAATCGCATGTAAACGAGCAAGGTTTGAAGACCTTCTATTTCAAGATGGCATATGGAGCCCTTGGCGACTTGGCCCTTGTTACTGATCACCTAGTAATGTGATGCTGTAACTAGATATTCAGCCTTCATTGCAACTTTGTAAGGTATGTGACTATATTCTCACCAAGTGTAAAGAAGACTAAATGATTAGCATAATTTTTATGTATAGGCCATAAGACAACAAGTGCATTCTCCTCTCCACCTTTCCATTAAGCTGTACTAAAGTTCCAACAGTCCAGTTTAACATCTAAATGAAAAAAAGTCAAGGGTAAAGCAACAAAACACAAGGATTCTAGGATCCTGTATTAACTTTCCAGGTAAAACCACTCCATCAACTGGGCCCTCACCTTCATTAAATAGAAAATTTACTGTAAGGCAGTATCTTTGGGTTTTAACTTCATTCATTATAGAGGGAGCTCTGGTGAATATACTGGATAAGGAACTGTACTACCAACTCAAAGGTATATAGTTTGAATCCACCAGCTGTTCTGTGGGAGAAGGGTAAGCAGTCTCTTCTTGTGCAATTTTTCTTCCTCTGAAAACCTGCTGGAGGGTCAGCTATGAGTCTATTCTAACTCACCAGCACAAGACAACAATAATACACAACTATCCAATTTCTTCAACTCCTACTCATCCTTAAAAAAATAGTTCCTTCTCCTTTCCCTAAAGAACTGGTAGACAGAATTATGAAGGTAAGGATTCATCAATCACTGTGCTGCACATACCTGGCACAACTTGTGATGTAAGATATCCTAAAGTAATAAAACAAGCTGAAAGCCACAGACCTTTTTTCCTAGATTGACTGCATGTGAAGAGTAGTTGTTACTACAACACAGTAGGATCACTCGACAATAATGATACTGCAGTGGTATTGTCTGCAGATAGCTGCACCGCTAAACTAACCATGGTGCTTCTCCACTGGTTTGAATACTCCAGCTGTTCTGCAGAAGAGAGGCAATCTGTTGTTTGATTTCCAGCCTCCAAAAATCAACTGGATGATCAACTATGAGTCAGCCCCAATTGGATGACAATGAGTTTTGAGTTTAAATAATTTACAGTATTTGGAAAAGAATGCTCAATTTTGTCAAGGTGCATGATCTTTATCTCTAGTAGAAATATGAATAAAATAGAATGTTGCTTAATCTGAAAATTATGGTTCAAATATATGAATATGTAATGAAAATATTAAACTACAGGTGAATGGACGAATGTAATATAAATAAAACAATTTAGTGAGTTATACTCTGTTAATATAAATGATTTTTCAATGTTGATCAGTCTTTGCTAATAATGATTATCCTGCTAATAGGTCATGTAGTGTTATACCTAATAAATTACTTTTTCCATTTAGAAGCAGAGGGGAAGGGGGAAAGCAAAACACAGAGTAATATGGAATTTTGCCTTTGTCTGACTTCAGAGAGGTATACATACCAATAATATAAATATTTGGCTAATTCAAAGACTCCACTGAATTTCACTATCTATAAAAATTATTACAAAATGTCAAAAAATGAAATAATTAAAAACACATGAAAAAGAAATTGAGGTAAGGTAACATGGCTTATTGTTATGAAGTAGATTATTAATAGAATATATCTTTGGATATGTAAATATTTTATCTATGTTGTGTCTTTTTTGACTCTTACAATTGGTTTTGTATTTCATTTCCACCACTCTATTCATTGTGTTATAATGACAGATTTTTAAAATATGAACTGTTCCCAAATTACTAACTTGGAACTGGCCCTCTAAAATTGGTTGATGCTTAATGATCATATGCTGTGTTAAGTGCTTTTTCCCTCCCCAAACTCCATTAAGAGCTAACAGCCTTTGTCATGTTGCTCTTTCTGTATTTGGAAGAGAAGTAAACAGGTAAAATCGCAAGTAATCTTGACACATGTATTCTATTCATTATAACAATTAAATTTAGAGAGTTAGAGAAAAGCTCTGGAGAATCTGCTTCCTCAAGTTTGATTTGGGTTGAAGCCAAAACATTTCAGCTTTGGTACTCAGGAGTATTATTTAGAAGATAAATTGCTTGATATCAGATTTTGGAAAAGGTAAAATTACCATCAAGTCTTGTTACACAACAATTCATTGGAGGGAACATACCCTGTATTATTCAGTTTTGCTTATCATAAAAAAGGATTACTACTAAAGGGAATTTAATTGGAATAAAATAGCACTGAATTATAGTTTAGCATAGCAATCCAATAATAAATAGACTACCTCCTTCTCTTGAAAAAAAGTTTTATTTTGAGGTTTTCCTGTCCCACTGGTATATAATACATATTCAGAAATGTGCTTTTATCATAAATCTTTTAACACGAAAGTAGACTATACCAACTAATAGGAGAACTTTAGTATTGATCTTTCACTTCTTTTGAATGACAAAAAATGGTTTCAACTTTCAGTGTGGCAATTTCTCAAAAATAAATTTGAGTGGAGGAGATTACATTCAACTAAAACTACATTATGAAGCAGGAGAAGCAAGGTAATATAAAGTACTTTTGTTGGGTATATTTGAGATCTGTACATATTTTTCAGTTTCTTTCAAGGTCTTGATTCAACAAGATTTATTAGCACTGTCTTCTTTAAAAGAAAAAATGGCTCTGTATAAAAGTTTGTATTTTTCTGTCTGTAGAACCTCCTACATTTTCTGTACTCAACTGTCTCAAAATAACTAGCGTGAATAAAAGGATTTCCTTAACGTGGTTAAGCTGAATTAGTATTGAATTGTAGCCAAGATTTACTCTTTTGATGGAAAAATTCTTAATAGGAATAACAGAGCTTCAAATTGGTATTTTAAAATGCTACAGTGTAATCAAGGATATTAATGCTGAGGCCAGGTTCACAATAGTTGAATTAAGTGGCATGATGAAGAGTTAAGACAATAATGTATATAATTAAATAGGATGGCGTGCAGAACAAGAAATTTGTCTGTTATATTGATATTTTGGCAAATGGAGGTTTTATTTTGACAGGAGGAGTTTGGGGTGTTTTTTTTTAACTGCACTTTGAAGAGAGTGCTGTCTTAATAACATTTTCACAAAGTGATGTGAAAATTAACTCTCTTAGATGCCTGATGGGTGGGTGAGTCCTTAAGAACACATTTATCATTCTCTTCATCTTTAAAAAAAAAAAAATCCATGCACAGTCAGCACAGGTGTTTCCAACTAGGGTGTTCTAGTCTATGCCCACAAGTTAAAGTCCCATTCAATCACTACTCTCCTTTCTTCCCCATGCCTAGTTTCAAATTAATCAAACAGTCCATACATTAGGATATCAGCTCCACCACCCCCACTCCCAGTGCACCACCACAGCCCAAGCCAACATGGAACTTTCTTGCATAGAGGAATAATGGAAAGCTCCTGGAGTCCAAAATTTCTCAGGACACCAAACCTAACCATTACCTTCTGAAGCACAGGAAAATACATAGTAATAAGGGATGTTCTATTTTGAAGGTTTCCTTCTTTTTGACTGATATATTGTTTCTGTATTTTGCTATTTTTTTTAAATTACAATAATGAAAAGCACTGTCTTTATGCCTACAAGGAGAAAATGGGACATATTTTGGAAGAGATAACAGAAGAGATAACATGATTGGCTTTTGAGGACTTTCAATCTGCTACTTCATGTTATGCAAATTGCTACCATTATAAAGAAATAATCACCACGTGTTACTGATTGAATTGTATCCCCAAAAAGCATATACTGGAAGTCCTAACCACAAGACTTCCTATCAGAAGATGGTTTTCTTTGGTCATATTAGGGAGGTCACACAGAAGTAGAATGAGTCTTAAATCTAATTGCTTTTGAGTGGTCATATAAAAAGGGAGTATAAACACTGACATGGAAACACAATAGGAGATGTCATGGGACACTGAAGGCAGATACATCTGTAAACAATGAAGAAATGCCACACATAGATGAAAGTCATCAAAAAACCTAGGAGAGAGACCCACAGAAGGAATCATAGAACCAGGATCCTGCTTGTACTACTAGCCATTAGTATTGTGAAGAAAATAAATTTCAGGTCTTTAAAGCCACTCATTTTGTGGTACTTTTTTTTGCAGCAGCCCTAAAAACTAAGAAAAAGGTTTTAGACGATTAACAAAATTGGTCTTAGTCATGCTTAGACTATATGCTATCATACCCAAAATATCACACTGTGTTAATTAATGGTGCACTGACACATATACATTCACACATTTATAAACTCAATATATCATGTAAATAAATTCTTTTGAGGTGTCCTGAGGCATCACGTTATTGTTACTAGATATTTATATAGAATAATCAACTGGGAATCATCTTCTAATAAGTATTAAATTTCAAAGTTCTAACTATTTGAGCAATTAAAAAAGGAATAATGATGAGTACATGAAAGCAAAACCCTATTCTCAGAGTTCTAACCCAATAAGCTCAGTCAGTTAAGCAGTCAGCTGATTCAGTTTTCATTTAGGTTCAGCAACTATCAGTAACATACACAACTACTTGGTGTCTTAGCTTCCTCTTCTAGAAATTAGGAGTAATAACAAACCTTGGCTGCCAGACAGGCTCCTTGAGAAGGTCAGAAACATGGGAAAATGAATGGAAATTGTAAGCACCGTGAAAAAGTGGAGTGTTATTATTAGTGTTATAATTAGTGATAAAAACATAAAAATGACTCTGGAAACACTCAAGTCTAAAAGTAGGAAGGATGTCTGAAAGAATCTTCTTCACTAACCACATTTTACAGGCAAGAACACCAAAGTGAAATCATTAGCAAGTTTAAGTAAATTCACCTAACAGTTGGAGGCTGAATTTTGTAAAGAATATCACATTAGGATGCTAACATTCTTCCACTATTCCTCTCTACCCAGGTGATGAAGAAATGTAAAGGCAAGGCCCAGTGAGGATTAGATGAGATGTTGACATCAATGGCAACAATGAATTGTAATCAATGTTATAAAACAAAACATATATGAATGTTTCAATAAAAACAAAAAAAAGAAAACATCTTTAATACCCTGTTTAAAAAAGAAAGCATTAAATTCATATGTTAATGCCTTAAAGTGTTTATACACAAAAAAGTACGTTTGGTGTTCAATAGTCATGGATGACACTCTTTTTATTCATAAATATTCTGTGATGAGTATATGCTCTTTATTATAAAACAAATCTCAACTGCACTAACCAAATGACCATAAGAATGACTAATTTTATACACAATTGCTTTACAACAAATTCCAAAATCTGGTGTTTTTTTGTAAAACTCCATACTACCCAGCACTTTCTTCATCCCTCTGGTTTCTACTCTGGCAAAGTCAAATAAAGCAATGTAATTAATTATATACATTTTGTTCTTAGCACAAATAAAAATGCCTTTTTACTTGCTGCTCCGGAGTCAGACTCTGGCCCATAGCAAGCAACCTAACATAAAACAGGATTGGATCAGTGTGATCACACGGCTTTTGTTGTTTGGATTTTAGAAAGTGTATTACTGGCCTTTCTTCCTAGCTTGTATTATTTGGGAAGTTCTGCTAGCTTATGTTCAGCATCATAGCAACAAGTAAGCCTCCACTGGAAAAGGTCAGGAATGACACATGAATTTTCAGTACAGCGCTGAGAATTCTACCACTGAGTCCCCACTGCCTCCTCTGTTCAATGGCCTCTTGAAAAACAGCCAGAACACTTAAAAGGAAGAAGGCTCCTGAAGATTTCTCCCACAATATATATGTGTAATTATTAACAGCTTAACCACAGAATTTGTCATTAGTAAAACTCATTTAACTAAAATTTTTTTTAAAAAATGTAAAATAGCCCTTTCCTGTGCAAGACTTAATAATCTAGTATTCAAATATGTTTAAGAAAGAAGAAAAATTAGAGACTCATATGGAAAAGAAAAGTTAACATATCAAGGGTCTATAAACAGAATTCTAGCAAGGAAATGATTGAAATAATACTCTATGTCTCTTTCCTCATCTCTCTCAACCTAAACTTAGCCAGAGATTTAAAGGCCTGAGTCCCAGGCCCAGGCCCCAGCTCCTATGTACATGTACTGTGCCTGCTACGGAAAGTGTTTAATAATGGAAGAGCTTGCACTTTCATGTAATTCATAATTAGAAGACGACCACAACTGCATTATTTAAAATCCAGCCTTTGTTATCAGCATCAGTTTTAGACAGAAGCTGAGAATCATTTGTGAGCTGTGGCAGACCCAGACTGTTCAAAGCAATTGCTGTTCAGCATGAAAGCTGCAATGGAGGTCACGGAGCAGGTCAGGAGGAAAGATAGTGTATCGATTTCACACCAGGAATAGAGGCAAAGCGAGGGCCCACTGTTGCTGCATGTGATGTATTTCACTTCAGTTTAAGGCACATTTCATTCCAGTCCAGGAGGGGGTGGGGAGCAAAGGGCAGCAGATTTCACACTGAATCATGATGAATTCTAGACTCAGGGATTCCAGTAAATATCTTCTTCCTGGCATTAAGTATTTCTGTAGTAGAGTGAATATAATGGAAATTAGGCTTCCACCAGTAGCAAAAATGCACCTTAAGAAAAGGTAACCATGCTGTGGTAAGTTAATTTCCTCCACTTTTTAAAATGCAATAAAAGCAGATGGGAATATAAAAGCATAAAATGTATGCAAGTAAGGAGCTATGAAGAATGACCTCACAATAAGCATCATTTAAGTAGAATGATGCTGCAGATCATTCAATGAAAGAAGTCAATTAATATAAACAGACTTCTCAGAAAAGAATTCTTGGTCATGGCTTCATGGGATGTTGATGGCATCCAAAAATGTCATTTACATTTCCAAAGTGTACACCTTGGGAAGTCCATTCATACTCAATAAGACAGAGAAATCAATTTCATCCTGCCTCAAGCTTTCATAAGCTAACTGGTAAACTCTAATGTTTGTTCCTAATAAATATCATTAGTTAACAATGATGACCTTGTCCTATACCTTGGCTGTGACTATCAGCATTTTCCACCTTCAAAATTTCGATCAGTTGAGTGAGCTTAGGAAAAGAAAATCGCTGATTGGATGTTTATGATTATGAACAACCGGTAAATAGAACAGCCTTGTTCTCTGTTTTCCCATTGGAGGAAACAGATTTTTCCAATGTGTTGTACTCAATGTACAACTAACACCAAATACTATCCAGATATCATGAAAAATAATTTGCTGGATATCATATATTTAAAAGAAGACTAATTTTACAATACATAACAATATATATTTTAAATATTATCTCTGAAACATCTTTTTTTGTCCTGTTCAGAAACAAACGAAAAAATTTAAGATACAACAGTACAGAAGAAATAGCAAAGGATAAATTTCTTAAATTATTTATACCTTATGTCCACATAATCATTATTACCGGTAAATTGGTCCCAGCATCTAAGTAGGCCTTTTCATTATCCCTCTTTCTCCATGTCTCTTATTAGTTATTCTAGCAGTGAGGATCAGTTTACACTCTTGCCATGGAAATAAAAATTTGGCAATATGGCATATACAATGGAAAGATATTTAAAATAAGGTAAGCCTCTTTACTTAGAGGGAAAAAAAGCAGAATTGGCAAATTTCCTTTTTCCTATTCAAAAGAAAACCATACTGCTCAGATGGAGACATCTTAAAATTGAGAGGGGAAAATAGCTATTATTTTCTTTTACAAATGAAGGAGACTGAAAATAAGAAACTACAAAAAGGGAAGAATAAATGGAAATCAACAGCCATGCTGATGCTATTTTAGACCAAACACCTCTCATTTTGAGTCCAAAGTATCAAAAAAGTCTAGATACCTATGGGAACTATGTGAATACAAATTTAATAAGCACATGAGATCAAGATTCATATAAACAACTTCTGTGACATTATTTATAATACTTGACTTACATTAATTCCTTCAAATATTTTCCACACCATCAATCCAATTTATCTAGGTACTTCATTAAAGTTATATTATTGGAAATGCATTTTTTTATAATCATGAATATATAAAGGAGGACTCATTTCTCCAGCCATTATTTTTGTCAGTATTTGTTAGAAGTATGGCAAGTCCTTTTTCCTCTATTTCTTAATAGAAAATAGGAATTGTCACTATGTGCCCTCATGTATGACTCAAAGCAACACTATGACACCAGACATGAACCCACCCTATACTGTGCCAATCTCACAATCTCTGACGCACTTGAGCCCTCTGCTGCAGTCACTGCAGAGTCAATCCATCTGGTTGAGGCTCTTCCTCTCCTTTGCCATTCCTCTACCTTTCCAAGCACGATGTCCTTCTCCAAGGAACAACGTCTCTTAGCAACATGCCCAAAGTATGTGAGATCAAGCTTCAACGTCATTATTGAGAAGGGATCAATGAGGTTCTAACATGGGGGGTACAATGGTGGCTTAGAGATTAAGGAGTTGCACTTTTAACCCAAAGGCACATAATTCAAATCCACTAACTTCAGTGTGGAAGAATGCTAGGCAAACTCCTGCCAGGTGATTTACTGTCTCTGAAAACTCACTGGCAGGTCAGTTATTGACTGGCTCCTACTAGACAGGATACAACAGTATCTGTTGGTGGCTTAGATAGTGAAAGTTACCTTGTCAACCCAAAGGTATGCAGCTTGAATCAAACAGCTGCTCCAAGAGAGAAGATGGGTAAATCTTCTAGAGTGTAATTTAGAGTTTCTGAAAACCTGCTGAAGGGTTAGCTAGAAGGTGGTTCCAGCTTGAGAGCACACAACAGTAAAAATACATTCTAGACCTTACAAATACAGACTTTTAAAAATACCTTAGGTGCATCATTTCAATCAAGAGCCATAGCATTTATACTGCTAACTTGCCTAATTGCAATGCTAACCCAAAGAAGTGGCCTCAATGCCAGTTTGAATCCACCTGCTGCTCTGTGAGAGAATTAGGAATAATCTCTCCTGCAATTTACAGTCTCCAAAAACCTGCTGGAGGATCAGTTATGAGTTGATTCTGACTCTACAACAATGAATGAGCTAAGCAAATGCGTAATAATTCAACCTATTTAAAACAAACAAACAAAACCCTCCCAAGGCTAAAAAGAGGATGCATACTTAAGTTAAAATCCATCTTTAAACTGTCTCTTGGCCATTGTTATCCTGCAACCTATTAATCAAGCATCTTAAGAGTAAGACATCTAGATGTGCACAGGTGATGAGTCTGGACTCAGTAAATCAGAATAGCCCCATGTTAGGTGTTCAATTCAAGTGCCTAAAAGCATCTACTCTTTCAGCATCTTTCAAAAAGTATCCTCTAGTTTATCAGTAAAGGCCTCATTTTTCACTCTTAAAATCTAGAGTTAAACAAAACCATTTTCTTCCATGTTACGTGGCTGTTAATCCTAGGGAAAAATGTCCTATGAGCTTTATTCCCCTTTATAAAACTTCAAGTTAACTCTAACAAAATCTCTGTTTAACTGTGTTTGTGTTAATGAAGGGGGTATGACTCTGATGTTTATATCTGTAGTTAGTTGTATTACTGACCCAAAAGCTGTACATCTCCAGGTGTTCAAATCCACCAGCTGCTCCTCAGGAGAAAGATGGAATCTCTCTTCCTGTTGCAATTTACAGCCTTAGAAACCCACTGGATGGCTGTTAGAACTGGTTCAATGATTGTGATGAGTGGTTGTTTTTTTTTATTTCATGGAGAAGGGAAAATTTACAAAATGATAGAATGGTTGCACAACTCGAAAAATGTAGTCACTGTCTCTGAATTGTACAGGTAGAAATTCTTGGAAGCGGTGGGTGTTCTGCTATGTATACTCTAAACAACAATGACAAGAATAAAATAAGTTATTAAAAAGAAAAACCTCTGATTAAATGTTATCACATTAAAAAACAGGCTCTATTGTCACATTAGTACATACTTTTTTCTGGTCTTCGTAAAATCATGATGCAGAAATTTTACTTTCTTACTGCCTTCTCTGTTGTGTTTCTTTCCCCCCTTTACCATTTTAGTCCAGGGGCCTCTTGGTAGCGAAAGGTCTTTAAAGGAGCAATGTTATAATGTCTCAGTGATACTGTTCCCTCTTCCTCACTGGGTGACCTCCACCACCTGATCTCTGTGAGCACCTTGTTCTTACCAAGCTGCTAGCAGCTATTACATCCTTTAATAACATACTCTCTTTCTTCAAGGAACTAGCCAGAGACTCACAGCCCTATGCATTCCTACTATAATAAAGTCACAGCTAGAAACTTACATAAGATTATGGCACCCTGATCCCCCATCCGCACTCTCTCCCTTGAACTCTGACTCCTCTCTTTTCCAAAGCTATGTGCATTAGAAAACTGACCTGTGGAAAAGTGAAGAATATGACTACAGCTGAAAAGTAAGCTTTCCTCTCAAATTTCAGCAAAGGCAACATAACTCCACAAATAAAAAGGGAGCAGCTTCTGAGACAATTCCAAAATAAGTTAGGAATTCTCAAGTGCTTTTGAATTGTTCCCTTATAGCTTTATTATGTCTTCAGACCAAGAAATTGGCAACCCACATGGCAAACCTCAGAAGGTCAAACTTCTACTCGGATGTGGACGGAGAGCATTGGGAACGTCCTAAGGTGTAACAACTACACCTTTGCCTGAAGCCCAGGAGAGTGAAGATGCTGCTAAAAAATATGAAACCCAAATGGTGCAAAGAGGGGAGTTTATGTCAACAAAAGTCTGCATATCTACAAAGTCCAACAATTGCAAAACATCCCTTGGCAACCTCTCAAGAAATTGTGAAATGCTACATTACCTTAAAAAAAATCATTTTAAGTTTCTGCTTAATGTATATTACTTATTGTCAATGCCCTGAACGGAAATGCAAATTAAAACTAGTACTAAAATAAACAACAAATATTTATTGAATAACAATGTGGCACTCTGCTGAGAGGGTATTTGAAGATGTGTAAGACAGAGCTTACAATTTAGTTAAAAGATCAGACATGCATAGTAGAGGTTAAGCACTAACACAACATGAAAATACCTGAAATGTCAGAAAATACCAGGAAGTGTTCCCATCTCAGAACGCCAGGCTGTTACTTTTGCAAGGGAAGTCCTATCCTCATCAAACAGGTAAAAATCTGCCTTCAGATAATAATACTAACCCAGATAAAAGTCAAAGAGATCCATTTGGAAAAACATGTCCTCTACCAGGTTTTTTATTTTGGCTTGTCCCTTTAGTGAATCTAATTTGTATATTAAATAGATAGTTCATGAAGCTTAATTTATATGCAAAATTCACTAAGTACATTGCAAAATTAAGGCTAACGTTTTAAATGATGCCTCTTCATTGTGTGTTTGCAAAATAGCAAAATAACTGATAGGGCAAATCAATTAAGCAAAGAAATCTATCCAATCAATAGGACTGGATGGTTACATACAGCAACCAACTTTAATGTTTTACTTGAATTCAGCTTCTTTTAAACTGCAATAATCTTAAAAGGTTGTTGTTGTTCTTATGTGCCGTCGAATCGCCTGCGACTCATAGCGACCCTATGTACAACAGCCCTAAACTCCGCTCTGTCCTGTGCCAATCGCACTGTCTCTTACACTTCCATCCCATATTTCAGTTAACAGATGCTGCCCTGGATGTGTTCACCAAGCTGTGCCAAGAAATCTGGAGATTTTACTGAAGATTATCCAAAAACAACTGGTACAGCACATCAACAGAGAACTACCAGAAGTCCAGGCTGGTTTCCGAAGGGGTTGTGGTACAAGAGATATTGTAGCTGATGTTAGATGGATCTTGGCTGAAAGCAGGGAATA
>NW_006399834.1:12989595-13020922 GCF_000299155.1 Elephantulus edwardii | reverse complement strand
TCCACCAATCTTGACCCCACCCCACCCAGACCCAAAAGCAGATGGTTCAAATTCAACAGCTTCTAAAAGGGTAAAAGTTAGGTAATCTCTTCCCATGTGATTTACAAGCTCTGAAAACCTGCTGGAGGGTAGCAATGAGTTGGAGTTACCATACTAACAATAAATATTTTAACATTCAAAACTTGCTTTCAAAATATCCATATCATACACCCCAGTACTTTTACTTTCCTTAAAAACACAAGCACACAAACAGCCACATATACATACATTTATATATAACTACAGACACACATATACACATGTTACAGCCAAGTGGATCCACAATTTAATACTGAAAAAAACGATGCTATCACGGTAGTAGTTAAAACAGCATTAATAACTGGTAGCATAAAGCAAACTATGTTGGGCTGCTAATAGTAAAGTTGGTGAATATAATTCACCATCTTCTCATTGTAGAATGATTGGAAATCTCCTATCTTACAGATTTACACTCTTAGGAACCAACAGTGGGTCACTATGAGTCAACCTCATCCTGACAGCAGACAGTTTTAGAAGATTAAGATATAGCCTCCAGCTTTGTAAAATTCTAACTCTGTACCCTTATTTCTTTAAAACATTAAGACCATTTTCAACTTTATATTCCAGTTAAGTACACATATACAGTGTTATGAATTGAAGTGTGTTCCCCCCAAAAAAACCCAAAACATGTCTTTCTAGATCCTATCTGTATAACTATGTATTGTATCCCATTTGGGATTAGGATTTGCTTTATTGTATTAATGGGGTAGTGTCTATATTTTAAAACAGTCACTTCTGAGATGTACAAGGAACAGATTAAGCAAAGAAACAAGATAAATGAGGGAAACAGGTGCAAGACCACATGAAGATCTCCTCATAGAACCAAGAATAGAAGCTGAATGTAGAAATGGGCCTTTTCCCAGAGTTACAGTAAGATAAAGCCTTCTTTGGAGTCAGTACCTTGAATTTGGATTTATAGCCTTCTAAGCTGTGAGTGCAGAAATTATGGAACAATATCATTAACATCACATGTAAGTAAGATTCTGCTGAAAATTATCTCAAAAATGACTGGAGCAACACATCAACAGAGAACTGCCAGGTGTGCAGGCTGGGTTTAGAAGAGGTTATGTTACTAAGGATAGCTAATGTCAGGTGGATACTGGCTGAAAACAGAGAGTACCAGTGGAATGTCTGCGTGGATTACAACAAACTGTGGCTGACTCTGAGAAGAATGGGAATCCCAGAACATTTGATTGTGCTAATGCAAAACCTATACTTGAGCCAAGAGACAGTTGTCAGACCTGAGGAAGGAGACACTGCATGGTTAGAAATTGGGAAGGGTGTTCACCAGGGTTGTATTCTGTCTCCATAACTTTGCAGTTTGTATACAGAACAGATCATCTGGGACACTGGGCTATATGAGGAGGAATGTGGCATCAGGACTGGAGAAAGATTCATCAACAACTGGCATCATTATGCAGATGACATAATCTTGCTTGCTGAAACTGAGAAGACACTGAAGCACTTGCTGCAGAAGGTCAAGGACTGCAGCCTTCAATATGGATTGAAGCTCAAAATCAAGAAAACAAAGACTCTCACCACTGGGCCAATTGGCAGCATCCTTATGGATGGTGAAGAGATTGAGATAGTTAACAGTTTTCATTTGCTTGGCTCCATAATCAACACCAGCAGCCAGGAAATCAGGAGACGAATTGCACTGGGAAAGTCAGTTGTCAGGGCCCTCTCCAGAGCACTGAAGAGCAACAATGTCAGGCTGGAAACTAAGGTGTGCCTGATCAAGGCCACAGTCTTCACAATTACATGTTATGCATTAGAGAGCTGGACAATAACTAGGGATGACAGAAAGAGAATTAATGCCTTTGAGCTGTGGTGCTGGAGAACAGAGTTGAATATGCCATGGACTGCTAGGAGAACAAACAGGTTTGTCCTGGACAGGATGAAATTGGGCTATTCCTTGGAATCAAGGATGCTGAAGCTTCATCGGATATACTTTGAGCTTGCTGCAAGGAAAAGCCAGTCCTTGGAAAAGGATATGATGTTTGGGAGGGTGGAGGGACAGCTCAAGAGAGAAAAGACTCTCGATGAGATAGATTGATCACTGATTGGGGTAATGGGAGTAGGTATGTCAGAGACAGAGAGGCTGGCATAAGATAGAGCACAGTTTAGGGCTCTTGTGCATAGGGCCGCTATGAGTTGCAAGCAACTCGATGGCACATAACAACAACAGAGCTGTGAAAGAATAAATTTCTACTCTTTAAAGCTACCCACTTGTGAAATTCTTGCCATTATAGAACTAAAACATGAAAGACACCAATGCATATATTGATGGAGTTAATCATATTTTAGTAAAATTAGATATAAATGTGACAATAGTAGAATGAGCATACAAGTACTCAGAGTTTTATTTATAATACTATGGAATTTTTTGCAATGTTTTAAGATAAAGTATTTGTATAAAATCAAACTGTTACTCCTATATTAGAAATATTAGGCAATTAAGCTTCTGGCTTCATGTAATAATTTCATATCTAAATTCCATAATCAGAGTCTTAAATGAGAAAAGTAAATAAAAGCAACTCCACATATACAGGAAAAGAGCACTTTATTCAAATTAGAATATCTTTAGAAATCTAATGTAAAATCAAAAGGGTAGGGAAAATAAACTATTATCTTTATTCTTAAAATGGACAATTATCTGGTCTATATAAGTATCATCTCAATTGCAATGAAAATACCTTTGCTCAGACACATTTTCATTTTTAAAGTGGTATTTTTGCTCTTTGACACTGTAAAGGGATCCTTGGCAGCAGATTTTCCCATTGTAATATGTAATATGTCCTTTGATTTCTCGATTACTGCTTCTATACGTGTTGCTTGTGGATCCCAGTAAAGTGAAATCCTTAACTTCAATCTTTTCTCCATTTATCATGATATTGCTTATTGATCCATTTGTGACTATTTTTCTTTGTTCTGAGGTATAATCCATATTATTGTCTTTTATTTTAAATGAAGTCCTCTCCACCTTCAACAAGCAAAGTTATATCATTTGCATACTTCAAGTTGACAATTCTTCCTCCAGTCTGATGCCACATTCTTCATACAGTCCACCTCTGACATGACCCAATTAAAGCCTGCAAGGATGGAAAAACTTACAATCTCCATATTAGTATTCTATATATCTTATTTGTACCTGAAAAGTGGTATTTACCTTATTCATGTCATTATAAGTTTTCCAGTTCCTTTGATAGGCCACAAACACCTCATATCTGTATAGTTTTACCTAATATGTGATGAGAGTTACAAAGTCCATGGCTAAAAAAGTCACATGAAGCAATCCATTACACTACATGATATGTTCTTTTAAATAGGATGTTGTATGATATGGTGTAAAAATACCACATCATAATCTGGTCCTACTTTTACCTTAAGCAGCCAGAACAAGATTCATGCCCTAGCAATGATTGTCAATGAGTTGAAAAATGTTTACTTTTATGTTTGTTCCTCGATCCATGTCATTAACAAGTTCTCCATATCTAATATAGGTTGCTTTTACTTCTTGGTTAATCTTGTAGCTTTGAATGGAACCACTTCTTTAACAGCTTGGAGAACCGTACTGTGATTTTCAGGATAGTCATGTCTGTTCAACATGCATAAATTGCAAGGAACAGAATTCACTGATTTTCCACTTTCACATTTAATAAGCTTTTGTTTCAGTCCCATGTCACTCTTTTTTCATCTCTCACTGCTGCTACCACTTGCACTTGGCTTTGCTAAGTTTAGCAGCCATGTATTTCATAATAATATTTTTAAGAAAATTAAACACAAAGATAATTTTTCAACACCCAAGAAATACATAATACACAAACTAGATTTGCAAACCTAAAATTCAAAGCATACTCTGTTATAAACTTTTAGATAAAACACTGTGTCTGTGTGTGTGTGTGTGTGTGTGTGTGTGTGTGTGTATACGTACCACAGGTGTTTCTTATGTCTATCAAAACTGAGGTATCATAGGTTAAATATATATTGCACCACTGTACATCTGGCAATGTAATCACTGTGTTAACAAGCTACATGAAATACACATGTTGTGTGAGGGAGGGAATCTGTGGTGTTTTCCATTTACTAATTGAGATTTCTGAATTCTATAACAATATTATGGTACCGCAGTTATATATGTGATCAGGCATGACTGTATAAATAATACATAAGAGGTTAATAAGTTCATGAGATCAAATTCAAACAATATGATAAATATTTGGGAGTAGATTATTTATTTAAAAGTCATTTAAATACTAGAAAGGAACTGGAGAAGTGATATAGGGAATGGAAGGCAGTTAATATGGGTATATAAGCAACATAGTGGGCCACTGAACCTTAATTCCAACAAGGAATTCTGAAAGTCAGTATTGTTCCAGGATTATTTCATCAAAAGAGTAAATGAGCTGGTGTACTTAGACACCAATTCCTTCAGTTATTGGGAATTGTGTTAATACAGACATTTCTTGCTTGTCAGTAAAGGACTTCAGAAGTCAGAGAAAGTTGAGGTGGTATCAGGTAACTACTTTTTCCACTGCAATCTCTTCTATGTTCCTTGACTATCTTATTCTTTCTAAAGCATCATTCCAACTTGTTTTCAGAATCTTTCTATGGTTTCATTAGTCTACAGTATTTAAGAAACTTTAGATGGCTCTTTCTAGCCTCTTTCCAGCTACATCTTATACTAGTCTCCTGAATACAGACTACTGGTCAAGAGCAGTCACTATTCGCCTGCACACACTTTTTACCCAACTCATATTTTACTCCTCACCTGCTAAAGTATATCCTACATCACCATCTATTTCAAAGAATACCTAAGATATCTTAAGAGATGAGTTTCTTCCATGTGGACTTTCTCTACATGAACCTTCTCTATACTCTCTCAGTATCTGACTAGAGTCTCTATACTGGCTTTCACTAGTGTCGAGATTAAGTCAACTACAGTCATCACCAATCTCCTTCACTCTTAGAGCTTTGTTTTACTGTCCCTTGTCACCTATAACATGCAGAACAATGCTTGACAAGGAGCAAATATTCACAAAAATAAACTGAGCTGACATTACAAATTTAGGAAAGTATTACTGTGTCTTAAGAAAGAACTGTGTCAGGACACCTAACTGTAACTCTGACAAAGTATGCAACACCACCATTCCCTTAACCATTCTGTGTCACAAGTGCTTCAGACTATAAAACTGGATAGTAAACTTCTCTCGACTATAAATTTCACATAGCTAACATAAGAATCAATTAAATACTTATTTAGCTGCTCTAAACACTGTCAGGTAACAACATCACTCACTGAGTGCGAGGCACTTTCGGTAAGTTGATCAGGGAAATGACAACAATCCACTGCCCAGATGCTAGGATTAGTTATATCAATGATCATCTGGATTTTGCTTTCCCCCGTTTTCACGCTCACCAAAATACATGCCTGTGTGCACAAGGTGAACAGCAAGGAAAAGGGATCAGCATTTGCATCCAATTCAAAACAGGTTAACTTAGTCTCCTATAGAGACTGAATGAAGAACAGTGACTTCTTTACACCAAACTTTAACCAACAAGCAAATAGGCATTTGTGTGTGAGAGAGAATGCATATTTCCATCCATTTAATAAACAAAAAGGATTAGTAATACAAAGACATTTATAAGACTCTTCCATTTGTTTTTCACACACACATAGATAATTTTCACACAGTACGCTTGAATGAGATAAAGCACATGTATGTCCTCCTCTTTTCTAAATGCCGTTTTACCATACTCATATGCTGGCACTGACATACCTTTTAAATATTTCAAAAAGGCTGCCTTTCTGCAGTGTATTAAGCAGCTGCTTGCATATGAGTATCTTGTTGTCCAGAGTGACAGCTGTATTTTCGCCTGTTTTGACATTGAGTCTGATCTGGGTGAATAGCTCATATCCATTAAAGTGCTATTACAACACTGAATGACTGCCAGAATACTTCCTGATCAATTTTAAAAGCCAGCTAGCTGTCATCATCTAATCGCAACAGCAAAAAACAAATCTTCGGGGAATAAAATGAGATTTTTAAACATTTTTTAAAGCAATATATTAAATATAATCCCTAAAAATTATCTGAATAAGAATTATAACCTACAGAAACAGGAAGGTGGAAATAATAGTTTCTGCACTTTGGAAAACCTTATACTTGCTCACTGGCAGGCAATCTCAAATGCTCCTTAAATTCACCATTTCAGCAGTCACTGAGTTTGAACTCCTGCCATTACATAACTTAATAAAGCAGCACTGAAAACAATCACCACAGAGTGTGATTGTGCTCACCATTAAATTTAGTTCTATAAAATTTAACACTGAATTCAATCATCTTTCTGTCTTTGCTTCAATGGTTGAAATCCAAATACTCTGATTTACTTTTTCCTCTTCTCAACAGCTACACAATATGCATATTTTTAAATGACAATGCTAACATTTTAAATTTGCATTTACTAAGTGAGGTAGGACTCACTGAGACAGATAAAACCACTTGAATCATCAGTTTAACTGAAAAAAAGTATGAATCTAAGTTCTACTCTACAGCCATTATAAGGGCAATATAGAAAAATATTTTAAAATTTTAATAATTAAATTGGCATAATCCATTCAGAGTACAACCATGTAAAGGGGGTAGTTTGCCAATATAATTAATTATCTGGGATGGTCTTCTTAACAGACAGCACTCGGTTCTTATTTTGGTTTTGGCATTCAGTATTTTCACACAATGATTATGCCAGTAGCGTTCACTAACAATTTAGAGTTGGCTTTCTCACCTGGAGAAATGGAAAGGAGTATCTGCCAGTAAGTTCTGTATTGCACATTTCCTTCCAGGACCATGCAATCTAATGGCAGAGAGTTAAACAAAAGGCTGAAAATACTAACTTTATAGGGTGTGATAAAAAATGAATAATATGTCATATTTTAAAAATCATTCAGGATACACATCTTCCTAATAAAAGAACCATTAATGGAAATACTGGATGGAAAAACCATTACTCACTTTTGGAGACGCAAGGATTTGCCTAAGAAATTCAAGCCTTTAAAAAAAAATAATTTCATCCAGAAAAGTAAAGGATCCCTTGGATTTTTATTTTTTTTTAATCACAGACTCCCTTCATTTTTACTTCAAAGGCTCTTAAAGTGGAAGACTTCCACCTTTCAATCCACTGTTAAATATTAAAATCTATTTTACTCTAAGCAACTGGCTATTTAACTTCTCTGTTTATATATATATATATAATCTCTTAATAGGAGAAAGTTCCAGTCATTTCAACTGAATCTCACCTTTCAAGTATTGCACTGCTTTAGACACACTCATTTCTGCCTTCTCTCATTCCTACAAACCCTACTCTATAGACACACCAAGTGATCTTCTTCCATCACTCCAACACCTGTCCCAACTCTCCCTTTCAAAGTCTTGTGCCTTTGGGCTATATGAACTTCTGCTGACATACAACTAATCAAATTCTCACTTTTTTCAAAATAGCTTCCTCATCATCTCTCTGAAGTATTTTGATTTTTTCTTTAGTTACATGTATCAATGTCTTCCTCTGTCTCTTCATAGTGCCTTCACAGAACAATTGCAGATTAGAACTTATAAAAGACTAATGTAGTTTTTTGTTTTTCTATTTGCCTATCTTAACTTTCATAGGTAATGTTTGCTGATGGAAACAGGAGTAAGTTCCACAGACTCCAAATACATCCCTAAATGACAAAATTACCTCACAGTGAAACTTCAGCACACACACACACACACACACACACACAGCACCACCACAAACAGATAAAACAAAAGGCAGCAATAAAATGCTGTTACTATACCCTAGATAAGAGTTCATGTTCGTGTTTGTTTTCTAATGACCTTCATTTACATGTTGTTTTTCTTTTTTTATTTTCCTATCTACACCACTGTGGGATCTTTTATGTCCTTGAAAAAGAGTATCACCAAAATCCACATATTATATTTTTTAAATTGTTTTTGTTATTTTTGTATCCCATCCAGTCAGAAACAACCTACAGTCAACTAGTCAGAAACAACCTACAGTCAACCTTCCAGTAGGTTTTCAGAGACTGTAAATTGCACAGGAGGAGACTGCCCATATTTCTCCTATGGAGCACTGGTGAATTCAAACTGCATGCCTTCAGGTTCCTTAGCACTAATTTTAAAACAGGGGTTCACAAATATCCTTTGTAGTACTGTGATTGTATAAGACAACACAGAACTGTCCTAGATGGTTTCTAAGATTGTGGACCATTAGAGAAGCAGATTGCCACATCTTCTCACTCTGAGTGATGGTAGACTCAAACCACAGACCTTTGCCTTAGCAGTTGAGAGTAACTGCACCATCACAGATCCTCCAAACAGGAATCTGGTAGGATTAAGCTAAGAAAACAAAACTCAAAAATGGCATAGTATGAATGTCAATAGGTTTGACATTAAATTTGGGGAAAAAACTCCATTTACTTTCAAATTTAGATGTTATTCTTAAAGGTTAAATCTCATGTTTATGATGCAAAAATATATCCTGCCACTTGGAGGCAAAGAGTAAGTCTTCAAATAACAATAAACAGTCAAAATTCACTGAAGATATTCAGGTGACCTTCAAAGAATGAAACAATGAGATTTGCTCTCATTAAACTCTTAAATCCATGAAAGAAGTGGTGACATTTTATGAGCATCTCTGTGTTGCAGATTGGTCCCCAGCTGACATAAACTGTTTGTGCTTATCCACTAACCTGAAGATTGACTGTTGGAATCCATCCAGCAGCAAGACACAAGACAGGCCCAAGGATCTACTTCTGTAAGTATACCCAAAAAAATTCTACGGAGCAGCTCTACTCTCTAACCATGAGCTTACCGTGACTTTGAAGAAAGTCTATATATTGGGTTTATGTGTTGGATAAAAGTGGATTGCCACAGTAATGGGGATATGGGTATCGGACACAGTGAGATTAGCCCAGGATAGAACTGGGTTCTGAGTGATTATACGTAGAATCACTATAAGGCACAGGCAACTCGACAGCATGTAACACCAACAACAAAAGTAGACTGAATTATATTAAATTTGAAAATGTACTACAACATATATATGGTTTTTTTCAAGTTTGTCTTTACTTTTGACACAGTACTGTTAGTACAGAAGAGGAAGCAGACAAAGGGCTGTAGCTGAGATCAGCATAAATAGTGCCAATTGCCATCTCCTTTACATGTACTTCATTGCTTTCAGCACAAGTTAGTTCAGCCCCCAAGTACTGTTAAAAATGCGTATATTACTTCTGGGAGATCTACTACCCCTTGTAAATCCACTTATTAAAGGGAAGCAGAGAAGAGAAAAGAATCTGTAATAGAGCCGTTTATAGCCAAGCTTTAAATCATGCAATACAGAAAACAAATGTAGATGGCTTGGAGGGGGGGGGGGCATATATTACCTCTCTTCAATGAACATTCATAAAATAAAACAGGATCTCGATGCTGTCAAAATTAAGTGGAAACTAGGCTACAAGAATAGCAAAGATGAGAGAGAGAGATTGGCACAATTTCTCAATCTAAAACTAATACTAATAAGTAGCAATAAAGTAGTTAAAACCTGCTCAGTGACATCGAGTCCATTCTGACTCACAGGGTCAACCTTCATTGGGTTTCAGGACTGTAAATCTTTATGGAAGGAGACTGCCCTTTTTTCCTTCAGAGCAGCTGCTAGAATTGAACTGCCAACCTTTGAGTTAACAGCCTGACAGATTATGCCCCTAGGACACCCTAATCAGTAGTGAACTAGGTGTTAAATATTTGGGAAAAGTTTTCAGTGGAATTCTTTTTTCTAAATATTATGAAACTCACTACACTAATACATAACACACACATGCACACACACACACACGCACACACACACATAAATAAATAAATAGAGAAGAGGAAAACTCAGAAAGAAAAAAAAATGGCTGGAAAAACAGGATAATAAATACATAGGCTTTTCCATCTTTTCCAATGATTCCTATTCCTCCTGAATCAGTGCCCAAACACGTCTCTCTCTGAGCTGCCTTTCTATTTTGCCAAAAGAGAAAACTTATTTTCCATCTATGTAAACTCCTCGAAGAGGAGGGAACAGGAAGACTACTCAATTCAGCCCAAGAAAAATAGAGCCCTTGTGCATATCTCCAAGTGTCTGGCAGTGACCCAATTCCCCACCAACGTTGGTGGTCCAGGCTGGAGGCTATGATCTAACCTAGGAATTAGAAGCGTTTTGCTAACCTCCCTTCACTGGGGCAACTGGAGAAAATGATACACTTAACGGGCAGGAAGCAAGGGCACCAAGTACATCACATTTAACACCACCCTGTCTGAGAGCCGGCAGGTCCTAGAGTCCCGGAATTTAGCTATAACGGAGTAAAATCATGCTAGCCTGTATAATGAGAGGACCAACTTCAAAGGTCCAGGGAGGAAAACGGGTGAAGGGAGTGACAGAGAAAGGATGAGGAGGCTTAAGTTCTAAAGTCAAGTAGCCAAATTCATTTTTATCTGCATGTTATGTTAGCCAGCAGAAGCAATTATAAAAGAATAAGAGAGACTAGGAATATATCTAAACTAGCTGTCTGTCTGGGAACCAGTATCCTAAAGCTAGAATAACGTAGGAGTGGATAAGTTATAAGCAAGGCAATAAAAGACAATATATCAATTGTAAGAAAGAACTAACATGGAGAAAAACTTTTTTTCTATTCTTCCTCTCTAACTCTTCCCAAAAAATGTGAGAAGTCAGCTAAGACAGGACAGTGAACAGCGTGGAATTAAAAAAAAAAAAAAAACAACAAAAAACAAACAAACAGAAAACCAAACTTCACTTAGCCCATTGCTGTTGTATATGCTTGTGTGTATGTCCAGAAAATTCACAGGAACAGATGTTAGTTATTATGGGTAAGAAACTGTGCTAGAGACTCAATACAATGAGAGCAGTGAGAGCAATGCAGTTTATGTCTCTGCCTTCTAAAGGCTTACAATCTAATTGGGAAGGACTGTTGTTGATGAACATATAATTAAACTGAGCAAGATAAGAAAGATAGTTTTAAAAAAAATCTATAGCTATCAAGTCTATTCTGACTTATGGTGACTCTACTGACAACACAGAACTGTCCTTATAGGGTTTCCAAGACTATAAATCTTTATGGAAGTAAACTGTCTCATCTTTTCTCCCATGGAATAGCTGGTGGATTCAAACAGCCTAATTTACAGCTAGTAACACAGCACTTAACCCACTGTGCCACCAGAGCTCCTTAGAAAATACCTATAAAGGTCAAAACTAAACCAGCTCTGAAAAGCAGAGCTATGAAAGCACAAAAGCATTGGCTGCTAACCAAAAGACTGGTAGTTTGAACCTACCAAGTGACTCTACTAATGAGCTGGTGATCTGCTGAAGATTACAGACTAGAAAATCCTATAGGGAAGCTCTACTGTCCCAGGAAGACTATGAGTTGACATAAATTCAAAGCACCTAGGGAGCTCTGGTGGCCTAGTGGCAAAGAAGCTGAATTGTAATCCCCAAGACACGCAGTTTGAGGCCACCAGCTGCTCTCTGGGAGAAGTATGGGCAAATCTCCTCTCTAGTAATTAGCTTTTTCTAAAACCTGCTAGAGGGTCAACTATAGGTCAGTTCTGACTCTATAGTACAGACAACACAACAACAAAAATAACCATGAAGCAACCAGGATGCCCCAGAAAGCAACATCTAGGCTTAGGACAGAAAGGGAGGAAGAGCTGTGCTTAAATTAAATAATATCCCTTGATATAAAAGAATGATTTTAATTTGACTGATATATTTTCTAGATTTAGGGGGAAAATCAAAGAATTTTAGACCTTGTTACTTCGGGAGCAGGCAGAAAAAGAGGCTGATATAAACAGAAAAACTCTTCAATAAGCAAAGAACAGAGGTTGGGAATATCTATTTTAAATTACCAAATTCCAGATTAAAGTACTTTTTCCAAACATTTTGTCATTTCCTATGAAACTTACTTGGACGCTCCTGACTCTGGAAGAACTCAGGGGTGTTTCTTAGCAGAGTAAATTTGCTCTAACCAATGTTTCTTACAGGGAATTCCACCAAGTCAATGCCTGGACAGGATCTAAAGTGGAGATGGGAAGGCAGAAAGAACTACCATTAACCCATAGGCAAAGCCTCTCTGGAAGTTCAAATCCACCAGAAGCTCCTCCTTGAAAGAAAAACGGACAATCTCCTCCCATGGGACCTACAACCTCTAAAAAACCACTTTAAGGTTCAGCTATGAGTCCAGTCAGTTTCTCCTGGAAGGCAGTAAGAATGAGGTTATATTCAATTTGTTTACACCTATGTGTTAACAAATTCTAGCAGTGATGTGATTCCAGCAGTCAGTTGCTAACAAAAAGGGTGGTGGTAACTTTCCTTGGAAATTTCCTTTTGTTATGTTTATGAAGCCAAGCTGATGTACTTGCTGTTGTTAGGTGCCATCATGTCAAGTACAACTCATAGCAACCCTATGTACAACAGCTCCGAAGCCTGTCCTGTCCTGAGTCAGTCTCACTGATTCCGACACACCTACCCCATTACCCCAGTTACTATATCTATCAATCAATCAAGCAAGCAATCTCATTCAGAGTTTTCCTCTTCTGTGCTGTCCCTAAACCCTTCCAAGCATGATATCCTTCTCTAATGATCATTCCCTCCTAGTCACATGCCCAAAGTATGTGAGATAGAGCTTCAAAATCCTAGCCTCCAAGTAGAAACTTGGGCAGGAGTGGTGTCATAAAAAAGGAAAACAGATGCACAAGAGCAAGGCACTGAGTGATAAGGGAGGTAGGCACATTTTTAAGTAATAAAGATTGTTGATTGTTATGTTATCTACCGTTGAGTTGGAAATGACACAAAGCAGACCCTCAAGCAGGTTTTCAAAACCAATTAATTGCACTAGAGGAAACTGTCCATCTTTATTTCACAGAGCAGCTAGAGAATTTGAACTGCATGCTTTTGGGTTGTTAGCACAACCCAAAGAAAGAGGCCCAAAGAAGGAAATAACAGGGCTATAACCCTAATTTGGACTTTCAGCCTCCAGAATCTTAATAAATAAATATCTGTTCCTCAAAGCAAAGGCATATACCTTTCACTTTTTCTGTAAAATGCTTGTCTGTCTGATACTTCTCTAAATTTGAATATTCGGATTACGACAGACTAGGAAGAAGGATTGGCCATCCACTTCTGAAATGGTAGGCCTCTGAAAACCCTACATACAATGCAATCAAGATGCATTGATAATAATGAGTGACTGGAATGCAAAAGTTGGGAACAGAGAAGATTCAGTAGTTGGGAAACATGGACTCAGTGACAGAAATGGAGCTGGAGAGAGAATGATTGAATTTTGCACAATCAATGACTTATTCATAGCAAATACTCTTTTTGTGAGAAAAATTCATATTTAGAATTAGCCCGCTGGACTCAGTTTAGATGATCCCAATTTTGTTAGCAACATCCAAAGAATCATAATCAGGAGCAAGTTGAACATAGGCCTTCTTCTCTCCGTCAGGCCTAATCAAAGTGTTAACCTTAGCCACATCAATGTCATAGAGCTTCTTTACAGCTTGTTTAGTTTAGTGCTTGTTGGCCTTGACATGCACAATGAACACAAGTGTGTTGTTATCGTCTATCTTCTTCATAGCTGACTCAGTGGTCAGGGGAAATTTGATGATGGCATAGTGGTCAAGCTTGTTTCTCCTGGGGGTGCTCTTCCGGGGATATTTGCGCTGCCTTCAGAGTCTCAGCGTCTTAGGCTGTGGGAAGGTGGGTGACTTGCAGATCTTCTTTTATTTTCTTTGGCTGTGGACGCCCTTCACGACTGCCTTCTTGGCCTTTAATGCCTTTGCTTTGGCTTCAGTTTTGGGAGGGGCAGGGGCTTCCTTCTTAGCTTCCGGCGCCATCTTCAGCAAATACATTTTTTAAGAGACATAAATGCAGGTTATATACTTGAATTTCACCTGATGGTACGCATAGGAATCAGATCGATTACATCTGTGTAAAGAACCGCTGGAGAAGCTCAATATCAGCTGTGAAAACTAGGCCAGCTGATTGTGGAACAGACCACCAACTATTCATATGCAAGTTCATGCTGAAGTTGAGGAACATTAAACCGAATCCATGGGAACCAAAATATGACTTTGAGCATATCCCACCTGAATCTCAGAACCATCTCAGGAACAGGTTTGAGGCCTTGAACACTAATGAGCAAAGACCAGATGAGTTGTGGGAGGATATCAAGGGTATCATCCAGGAAGAGTGCAAACGGTCATTGCAAGACAGAAGAGGAAGAAAAGACCAAAATGGATGTCAGAAGAGACTCTGAAAATGGCACTGGAGTGCAGAGAAGCCAAAGCACAATGAAGAATTCAAGATACTAAAGAGGTGAATAGAAGATTTAAAAAGGCAGCACAGGATGACAAAGTAAAATATTACAATGAAATGTGCAAGGAGTTGGAGTCAGGAAATCAAAAGGGCTGAACTCGCTCAGCATTTCTTAAGCTCAAAGAACTGAAGAACAAATTCAAACCTCGAGTTGCTATAATCAAGGATGCTTTCGGCAGAATAGTAAATGATCCAGGAGGTATTAAAAGAAGATGGATAAATTGTGTATACTGCACTGAAACAAATGAGGGAGTGAATAATTTAAAAGCGATGTACTATAGGGTATTATGGTTATCACAAGAGTCCACAATTAAGGTTGCATAGTGGAATGTACTTGGGGCAGTGGGAGGGGTGCGGGGGGATTGTGTACCAGGGAAGGAGTGTTTCTTTTACTTCTGAAAGAGAGGAGCGAACTGGGAGCAGGGGGCGGGTGGCAGGGCTGGGCGGGGAGAGAAGTGCAGCAATGAATGAATGGAAATCCAAAATCTCTGTAAATGCTCATTAAAATTCTTTTTTAAAAAGATGGAAAGAATATACTGAATCACTGTATCGAAAAGAATTGGCAGACACAGAAGAATTTCATGAAACAAGATATGAGCAAGAGTCTATGGTGATGAAAGAAGTTCAGGCTGCTTTGAAGGGCATGGCCAAAAATAAGGCCCCAGAAATAGATGGTTTACCAATTGACATATTTCAGCTAACAGATGCTGCCCTGGACATGTTCACCAAGTTGTGCCAAGAAATGTGGAGAACAACCACTTGGCCAACTGACTGGAAGAAATCTATATTTGTTCCCATCTCAAAGAAAGGTGACCCACCAGAGTGTGGAAACTATAGAACAATCCCATTGATTTCACATGCAAGCAAGGTTCTACTGAAGATTATCCAAAAACGACTGGAACAGCACATTAGCAGAGAAATGCCAGAAGTCCAGGCTAGGTTTAGAAGGGGTTGTGGTACTAGGGCTATTGTAGCTGATGTTAGATGGCTCTTAGCTGAAAGCAGGGAATACCAGAGGAATGTCTATCTTTGTTTCATTGACTATGCAAAGGTATTTGACTGTGTAGATCATAACAAACTGTGGCTGACTCTGATAAGAATGGGAATCCCAGAACACTTGATCGTTCTAATGCGAAACCTACACTTGGACCAGGAGGCAGTCATCAGAACAGAGCAAAGGAACACTGCATGGTTTAAAATTGGGAAGGGCATACACCAGGGATGTGTCCTATATCCATATCTTTTCAACCTGTATGCAGAACAGATTATCCGGGAGGCTGGGATCTATGAGGAGAAATGTGGGGTCAATATCGGTGGATGATCTATCAACAAGCTGTGTTATGCAGATAACACAATCCAGCTTGCTGAAACTGAGGAGGACCTGAAGCACTTGCTGCAGAGGGTCAAGGACTGCAGCCTTCAATATGGATTGAGGCTCAATGTCAAGAAGACAAAGATTCTCACCACTGGACCAATTGGCAGCATGAGATTGAGATTGTTCACAGCTTTAGTTTGCTTGGCTCCACGGAAAACAGTCTTGGCACCAGTAGCCAGGAAATTAAAAGGTGCATTGCCATGGGAAAGTCTGCTTTTAGGGACCTCTTCAGTGTACTGAAGAGCAATGGTGTCTCTCTGGAGACTAAGGTGCGTCTGATACAGGCTTTGGTCTTCCCAATCACTTGTTATGCATCAGAGAGTTGGAAAATGACCAGGGAGGATAGAAGGAGAATTGATGCCTTTTAGCTGTGGTGCTGGAGACCAGTATTGAGAGTACCATGGACTGCTAGGAAAACAAACCAATTCATCCTGGAAAGGTTTAAACCGGGTGGCTCCTAGGAGGCAAGGATTCTGAGGCTCCGTGTAACATACTTTGGACATGTTGTAAGGAAAGACAGGTCCTTGGAGAAGGACATCATGCTTGGGAGGGTGGAGGGACAGCGCAGGAGTGGAAGGCCCTCTATGAGGTGGACTGATTCAGTGACTGGGTTAATCGGGATGGGAGTGTCAGAGACAATGCCATTGGCACAGGACAGAGCAGAGTTTAGGGCTGTTGTACATAGGGTCGCTATGAGTCGTAAGCGACTCGGCAGCACATAACAACAACCTCAAAGTTACCAACTTTGTAGGATCTTGCTATGGGACCACTAGAAAATTAAAGTATGCACATTTCTGAGAACTACTGGACAATAAATTAATGGCTACATTTGGTGATCTTTCATTTACTCCATGAATATATCTAAAATAATACATATTTAAGTTCTCAAACCTCATATAAAAATTGTAAATAAACTTAAAATTGTTTAAGATAAAAGTCATATATGTATGTATATCAACAACAGGAAGAAATGTTTCCCAAAAATCTGAGAAGCATGGAAGAATTTAAATGTCTGATGTGAAAAGGGTCTATTCTGAATACTCTTCCCCATCCACTTTAGTGCTGCATTCAAGTTATTATAAAACTACAGAATCAATCCACCTTTATAATGCATTTTTAGAATGTATTAGGAATGACAATAATTGTTAACAGCCCACAGATCTATTACCAGCAGTGGAAAGCATCAACACATATATGAAAAAAGGTGATTCTGACTCAAAGTCAAATTAGGAAATCAGATACATAGAAGAAATATGGAGATTAGGTCACATCTTCCAATGAAAAGAAATATTCATTGCAAAAGTGATGTCATGGGTCAGCTTTGAATCCAAGAGCAAGGTTAACATTTTGTCTCACTGGAAAAAAATGAATTTGACCTTGTAATATTTATACCACACAAAAACTACCACAGACAGATTTCTTTCTGAAAGCCTTCAAATTGCTTCTTGTCAAACTGACTGTGTCAGAGATGTGAAATGTGATCTTAGCTGGTAGCCATATTTGATGGTGACAACCCAAAAGGTAGGACTAAGAAAGGGTTCAGTGTGGCGTCCTTTCTATTTTTTTTTCTTCTTGAAACTTATATTTGCCACTATTTTTGTTATGTCTGTCTGGGAGAGTACAGATGCTTGAGAGAGGGTTTCTGGAATAGAATTACTTCTTTTCACGAAACTTGCTAAGTATTTGGATAAAAAAGTTTAAGGGAGTAGTTTCTCTCAGAACTCAGAAAGGCAAAATCATATATCCCAACTTTTGATTAAAACACAGAACTCATTGCAAAGCAACTACAGAACAAAATATGCTTGGCACAACATTGGTAGACAAAATCATTATCACCATAGGTCCATGATGATGAAAATTAAATATAGTAGGTACAATATTATCTTCATACCTTTAAAATTCATCATTAACTGTAGGAAGCGAAGCACTGGAAAATTTCTAAACATGCCTTATTCTATGAACTTGAGGTTTCTTCATATAAGAGTACAAATTTAATTTTAATCTTCAAATTCATGAAAATTAGTTATTTCCAATAACTTCAGTAGAAATCTATCATAGAATATTTAACAGACTTATCAAAATGCTATTTGCTTTCATCATTCAAACCATATACTTCAATGTATCCATCAAGTTACTTCATATTGACTCATAATCTGTATCTGTGTTCTTTTCAATCAGGCATTAGAAAGTTTACATCCTTTATTTTTAAAATAATGTAAATGTGCTTGTTAATGAGCATGCAATTCCTATATGATGCTTAAAAGTATGGTGGTCATATGAATGGTTATAAAGGAAAGTGGTCTTGTAAATGAGATGTGGAAGCAATGCATTTTGAATGTGTTGTGGATGCCAATTATAGGCCAGCCTTTCATAAGTCTATTACTCACTGAGTTTATTACTTTATCTCTGAGAGTCTCCATTTAGTTTTCTTACTTCTGAACTAAAGATTATGGTACTTATCTCAATATGTTGTTTAACTTAATAGATTTTATATGTGTAAATTATGTTATAAAATCACTCTTGAACAAGGTCATAGAGCTTATAAGCAGTGGAATGAGGATTTGATCTGAGTGACCCTAAGCCTAGCACTCGTGTTCTATGCAGAATCATGAACTAAATCATTGCTCAGCTATATTTGAGAAAATAAATATATAAATTGTGTATAAAAATCAATTCATGTTTATTTCTTCATTTTTCAGAAAGCCTCTTTTTACTGTCTGAAGAAGTCTTTGCTACATATCATCAAAGCATATTCAAGGTTATAAACTCAACTGCCAATCATCAATACATTGGAAGTTATTTTCACTACAAACAAGCCAATTAAAAAAACTATCAAGGTGTATAAATAGCAACTGTGGTATCATTCTGGGAAAATAACGTATTCTTGAAAATAATTACTACTCCCTTCCATCAAGCTTGAGTTTATAATCAGACAGAAGAGAGTTTTACATGAAAGAAAAGCAAAAGAAGTTTCCATACAGTAAAAGAGAAGTGAATTTCATGAAATCAGTTGTTTTAAATTAGATGGTTTTGGACATTGTTCATATCTATTCTAACAGTCCCCAGCCCAACCAAAATGTTAATCTGTCACTCCAAACTGATCCTTTACAAAGCCTTAGACCACTGCTTACAAAAGGAATGCAGTTTATTACAGTTGTTGCACTCCAAATGAATATTGATTTCAATCTCAGAATGCCATGAAAGGACTTGCATCGATTACACAGTACATCAGAGTCATAATGCAAGTTACCTAGTTTCAATGATGCACACAGCAAATCAATCATTCACTTTCACACACCTTTGAAGAGACACCCAGCCAACAGGAGCTTCCTTTATCTAAGCCTTAAAATAAACCATGCAGTGCAAAGTGGTGACAGAAAAGGAAACCATTCTCAGTTTTAGAAAAGCATAGGCTACTGTCAGAAAGTCATTATAATTACTCCTTTTCAAGTGGGTTGTGTATTAATACAGATACAAATGAGGAGGTTAAAAAAATGAAGACTTAATGATAGCATTATGAGGGGAGGTTCCTCCTTTACATTATTTATTTATTCAATAGAAAATTATTTAGCTATTATGATAGAACAACTAAATGACAATGACTTTCCTTTAAATCACTAATTAAAATGCTGATTGCCTATGGAGTCAGATGAGCAGTTATGGTCAAACAGGAACTTTCACTGTGCTAAGCAGCTTGGGATGGCCAGACACCTGGCTGCGAAGGACAGAGTAGAAACCAGTCATACTTCACTACTCAAACTGGAATCATTATTATTCAAAAAAATTGTAACATAATGCTGTGAATCTGAGCAGGATAATACTGTAGTCAGTAATTTTAAGAGATTAAAGAAGGAAAGAAAATCTAGCTAACCTTATGAAGTTTAAGAGTATATTTGATACATATCAAATAGCTTTTCATATGAAAGTTATTTTTAAAAATTTGTACTTCTTGTGTTCTTAGATTTCAGTACAAGCTACCATTATGTACACGCAAACGTCAAAGAAATGTCACATTCTTAACCCCACATAAATACTTTTAAAAAAATATTTCAAATCAGTAATGAAAGAAAAGTCTTATAATTAATTGTGAAGAGGAAACTGCCTTTCTTGTAATATAATAAATTCAGTGCTTCGAATTTTACTGACATTATGAGTTTTCCAATAATACTGAAACACTCATTATTTTCCAAAATGAAAAATATATTTCTTATTTTTGCAACTTGTTTATGTTGCACAAAATCAATTAAATTCATAAAATCAAACAAGAGCAGGTAACTTAAACCAGCAACATTCATCACTGGAAAATAGATTCTGTTGAAAGCTTTAGTCTTAAAAAAATTATAAATTCTTAAACTGAAAAGGGAATAGAAAGGACATCTACCCCCACCCCCACCCCAATCTGGGAAGCCTCTCCAAGTATCTCTGAGAATACCATCTTTGACATAAGCTGGAGAATATGATTATTACCACCTTGGAAAGCAGGTCACTCCAATTCTGAATGTTTCTGGGGCCTACAAAAACACTAAAGCTCAAACTGGCCTGCTTACATCTCCTATGGCTGGAAATCATTTTGTCATTAGAGTATTACAAAATAAATTGATTCCTTCTCCATGTCAACATCTACAAATATTTTACAGTATCAATCATTATTTGTTCAGTTTCCTCTTTTCCCAAAACAGTACACTAGTTCTTTCAGCTAGTCCCAAGTATAATGAAGCCTATCCTCCTCACAATGCAAAGGTTAAAAGGAATTAAAAAGAAAAAAGACAGTATGGTAGAGTCAGAGTTTTTCTGTTTGTTTTTAATGTTCATAACCATCACATAACAATGGATCATATTCACCTTATAGTCAACTCAAACCTCTAGACTAATTTTGAACAAATTCTTTTTTAACTAAAGCACAAACTCTTACAAACTTTAAATTTATTGCTCTTAGATTGGGTCTTCTTTGTCTATTATTCTAAATTTCTAATCTATTTATACCGTCAAATGCCATCATTGTGCTAGCAAAGTATGATGAAAGAGAGGAAAGACTCAATGAGAGAGACACGGTGACTACAATGGACTTGAGTATGGAAGAGATTATGAGGATGGAAGAGATTATGAGACTATCAGGTTTCTACCTGATGTTCATAAGGTTGTTAGGGGTTGTAGTCCACTCAGCAGCACCTAAAATCAATCCTATTTTCCTTAACTATCAAATATTTAGCAGATAAAATAAAATGGGCAATAATTATACGCTATGATGTATTTGTTAAGTGCCAGGCAGGGCGCTGAGCCCCTAGATGCACTAGACACATGTTGTTACTGTTGTTAGGTTGACTACAATTCACAGCAACCCTATGAGAAACAGAAGCCCTCTCCCATGCCATCCTCACTCTCTCTGATATGTTCAAGTCCAGTGTTTTCGTAACCATCAATCCATTTTTTTGAGGATTTCCTTTCTTCCACTGATCCATAAACTTTTCCAGAATGATGTCTCTTCTAAAGCCTATATGCCAATAGGGATCCTTTGCTCAAGGTCACTCAGTGATAGAAGTAGAGGGCTAAGCTACCTTTAACCACTAGTCATTCCTCTTCTAAGCTGCATAACATTGCTGTTGTTATTGCTGTTGTGTACCGTTCAGTCAGAATCAACACATTTCTAACCCTCCAGCGGATATTCAAAGGGAGTTCACATGGGAGGAGATTGCTCATCTTTCTCCCACAAAGCAAATGGTGGATTTGAACTGCACGCCTCAGGACTGCTGCAAAGCTCCTTAGGCCACCAGAGCTCCCTATTAATAACCTCAATTAATATTAATTTTTAATATAAATTAGCTATTGAATAGAACTTTCATACAAATTCAAAAAAGATAAAGTAGAATTTCTTTAAAGACCACGCCACATATGGATCAATTTACCCTTTGGGGATCATTTGTTCAAAAGTCCCTGAATCTTTAACACACAATTCACATAAATTACTGTCTCAAACAACTTGTATAAATTATGGCTAAGGAATTTTCATAATCTACAGGGTAACAAAAGCACGTGAGGCTAGTTTGGTGCCCAAGGCCAGGATGGTATCAAATAATTACTGCATTTTCTCAAATCTCTTAGTTTAATAGTTCCATCTCTAGACAAAGATTAATTTTAGGCATCTCCCGCTTCCCCTGCCCCAAATATCATCTTTCCTTTTTCGTGGTTTTTCCAGAATTCTAACAGTACTTCCATAAACTCAAATGAAAGTTTATTTAGTCTTGTAAGATGAATTTATATGATAACAGAAGCTAGGAACTCACTTAGAATCTCTTCACCCTACTTGGTTTTTTTAGTTAAGGTTATACTGTTTTGAAAAAAAATCATTATCTTTAAGAGGAAGAACAGAGGTAAAACAGGATTTACGTGTTTTTCATTCTCTTTAGCTAGTTTTTAATATTACACCATCTGTTCGGAACAATGCGAATCAGCAAATATTTATAAGATACCTAGAATGCGTGATGAGATCAAAGGGAATACAAAGATGACACTGTGAGCTTAAAACCCAGGAAGGAGGTGGGGCTGGAGGCAGGAAGGGGAGTTACAGTGACAGGAATAGTCAAGTGAAATGAAAAAGTGAATTAAACATATAAGCCAACAAACTGATACAGGATGGTATAGAGGAAGAGCTGGTTAAGCAAAAGGCAAGCTTTTTTCTTCTTCTGTTTTCACATAGAACATTAAGTTATTTTTCATACTACTTTGTTTTACATGTAGAGTGGAAAACTGGTATGATCACTTTTAAACAAATCATTCTCTTTTTTGTTGAGGTATCAAAAAATGAGGATTTTGTTGAGAATTATTGTTAGCATTTTATTATTAGACCTCTTCCCATGAACAGTCTTTGATCCATTTCTTTACTACACAAATATAACAAAAATAAAATGTCAGTGCCCACAAAAATAGGAAGTCTTTACATTAATTCACACCTATCATATTTATAGTATCCCAGAACACTTGATTGTTCTAATGCAAAATCTAAACTTGGACCAAGAAGCAATCGTCAGAACAGAGCAGGAAAACACTGTATGGTTCAAAATTGGGAAAGGTATACGCCAGAGATGTGTCCTATCTCCATACCTTTTCAACCTGTATGCAGAACAGATTATCCGGGAGGCTGGGCTCTATGAGGAGAAGTGTGGCATCAGGATTGGTGGAAGATCTATTAACAATCTGTGTTATGCAGATGACACAACCCTGCTTGCTGAAACTGAGGAGTACCTGAAATGCTTGCTGCAGAGGGTCAAGGACTGCAGCCTTCAGTATGGATTGAGGCTCAATGTCAAGAAGACAAAGATTCTCACCACTGGACCAATTGGCAGCATCAGGATGGATGGTGAAGAGACTGAGGTTGTTCACAGCTTTAGTTTGCTTGGCTCCACGGTCAACACTCTTGGCACCAGTAGCCAGGAAATTAAAAGGCACATTGCCATGGGAAAGTCTGCTTTTAGGGACCTCTCCAAGGTACTGAAGAGCAATGGTCACTCTGAAGACTAAGGTGCGTCTGATACAGGCCATGGTCTTCGCAATCACTTGTTATGTATCAGAGAGTTGGACAATGACTAGGAAGGACAGAAGGAGAATTGATGCCTTTGAGCTGTGGTGCTGGAGAAGAGTATTGAATGTACCATGCATGGACTGCCAAGAAAACAAACAGATTCATCCTGGAGAGGGTTAAAGCAGGCTGCTCCTTGGAGGCAAGGATTCTGGGGCTTCATCTGACATACTTTGGACATTCTGTAAGGAGGGACCAGTCCTTGGAGAGGGACATCATGCTTGGGAGGGTGGAGGGACAACATAGGAAGGGAAGACTGTCTATGAGGTGGGTTGATTTAGTGATTGGGGTAATCAGGATGTGTGTGTCAGAGACAGTGAGATTGGCACAGGATAGAGCAGGGTTTAGGGCTGTTGTACACAGGGTCACTAAGAGTCGTAAGCGACTCGACAGCACATAACAACAAAAACAACAACAACTATTGCCAATTTAGAGAGGGTGAAGCCAGCCTGCTCCTTGGAGGTAAGGATTCTGAGGCTTCGTCTGACATGCTTTGGGCATGTTGTAAGAGAGGGATTTGTTCTTGGAGAGGGCCATCATGCATGGGGGAGGGGGGGCACAGAAAGAGAGGGAGACTATCAATGAGATGGACTGATATAGTGACTGGGGTAATGAGGGTCAGTGTGTCGGAGGCAGTAAAGTTGGATAGAGCAAGTTTCAGGTCTGTTGTATATAGTGTTGCTATGAGTCACAATGGCACATAACAACAAGAACAACTATTACAAGGAGATGTGGGTGGTCTGTAGGTAATAAGCTGCACTGCTAACCCCAAAGCAGGCAGTTCAAATTAACCAGCTGCTTGGGGGAAGAGAGATGCTGCAACCTCTTCCCAAGCAATTTAGAGCCTCTGAAAACTCACTAGAGGATCAGCTAAGAGTAAGTTACAACTCTATGGAAATGAATTTTGAGTTTGACTATTAAAGTAGTACAACCAAAATACTCCTCCTTAGAAGTAAGGGTATTGAGACTTACACATAATTACTTGTGTCTCATTATTAGGAAAGATCAATCACTGGAAAAAGACATTATAGTCAAAAAAACAGAGTGTCAGTGAAAAAGTGAAAATGATGGAAATTCTGAAAACGATGGACTAATAAAATAGCCAGAGGGATAAAATAGCCAGAACAATGGCCCCAAACATAGCAACTATTTTAAAGGTGACATAGAATTAGGTAATGTTTCACAGTTATTCATAAGGTCTCTATAAATCAAAATTAACTCAGTTGCACCAAAAAACACAACTAGTGGCAAAGTGTTAATAGAGCTACTGGCTCTTGATTTAAGGAACTAGAACTCTTTTTTACTTGAACTTATTTTAGAATCTGTTTCCTAAAATCTCAGGTTAGCTACAAATGATCTTGAATCAATTTTTTTTAACTTTGACATTAGATTGAGTATAACCAATCACTGCACTGTTTCTCAATCATTTTATGTTCATTTTTGTTAAGACAAATCACACCTTTTTTTTTCTTTTACTAACAGATAGTCTATTTATTAAAATAGTTGATTTAGGCATCGGCAATGGTGACTTCAACCTCTACTCCAGGCTCAGTGCTGATGGAGGTGAACTGCTTGACAATCTCAGAAGGGCAGTGCAAGTCAATGAGTCGCTTGTGGATCCTCATCTGGAAACGATCCCAGGTCTTGGAACATTCCCCACAAGGAGTCTTCCTTGTACTGATTCTCAGAGTTTGGGTAGGCATCGTAGCCCGTCCCTTCACCTTCAGGTTCTTCTCCTTTGCGCCTCTGATCAAGTCGCCACACACCCTCTCAAGGGATTTTACACTGCGGCTGGTTAGAGTAATCCTAATGTGGTGAATATCCACCTCCGGTTCCACGGGGTCTCTCTGGTGTCCTTAAAACCATGGCTGTGGCTTCCTGACCGACTTGTTCCCGGGGAGACCCAGGAGCGGGAGCGCGCGAACGATGCACAGCATGCCTGCAGGAGTGACCACCGTGTCTTCCTCAGAGAGGAAATCACACATGTTTAAGAATTTGGGCAAAATTATTAATAAGAGATAAAAATTCCCAGCATTATTATACCTTACTTAAATGAGAGCTTTATGATCTCAATAAAACCACCCTTTCTAGCATTCATCTAGAATGACAGCAAACAACTACTTCTGTCCTATTTTGTTTCATTCACATTCAAATGCATTCTACTCAAATGCATTTTTAGTATTTCTGGTACTTATACTTAGTGTAGTATTTTCCTCATTAAAACAGTAAGTGCTTACTAGCTCCATCTTACATACTTTGGGTATGTTGCCAGGAGAGGCCAGTCCTTAGAGAAGAACATCATGCATAGAAAGGTGGAGGGACAGCACAAGAGAGGAAGACTGTGCATGAGATGGACTGACACTGAAATTAGGGAGTAGATGAGTAGGAGACAGTGAGACTAGCTCAGGAAAGGGCCAGGTTCAGAGTTGTACAAAGAAGCACTATGATTCACAGGTGTATTAACACCAAAAACAACTACTAAAATATCTGAAAATACAGCCTCCTGCTTCTCAAGACCGATCACTACAGAATAGAGAATCAATATCATGAGAGTTCTTTAAACTCTGTGTTGTTATTAGCTACCATGAAGTCTACCCAGATTCATGGTGACCCTTTGCTCAGCACAACAAAACACTTTACCTGGTTCAATATTGGAGATCAGAGTTTGATTCCATCTCTATTTCCACTATTGGTTAGGAAGGGACTGGATTATTATGATCTATTGATTTTCATTACTTTTTGGAAGTCATCTCCAGATCTTTTTTCCCTAGTCTGTCTTATTCCAAAAACTCCAATGAAACCATTTCAGCAATAAACAAGCCACTGAGGACAATGGCTGAGCTTGAGATGAGCTGAATATAATGTGTGGTTATTCAGAAATTGGATCCAGGTCTCCCAGATGGAAGTGAAGATTCTACCACTGAACCACCAATGCCCCCCACAATTCTTCTCTGACACACATGGAATCTCCATGAGTAAAAATCAACCTGACAAGAACTTGATTTGGTTGTCCTCCATTAATTAGTGTCTTATCAGCAAGAAGACAGAAATCAGGTGGGAAAGAATGTTAGGATATTTTACAAGGCAAAGGTATTGAATATTTTAAGTAAGAAACCCCGTTCATCTCAATCACTTTTCAGTCTCTAAGAACATTTAAGAGGATACCATCATGTGTTATAAATTAGGACTTTGCTTTGCCACTATTTTGACAAAAACGTGTTGAACAAAAGGTATGACTTTGATGTTGAAAGAATACTTTTTGTTCTGATTGGGTTTAGCATTAAGATCTTTGCTTCTTTTCTGAGAAAACACCAAATGGCGGATGACGCCGGTGCAGCGGGAGGGCCTGGAGGCCCTGGGATGGGAGCCCGCGGCGGTTTCCGCGGAGGCTTCGGTAGCGGTCTGCAGGGTCCGGACCGCGGCCGTGGACGGGGCCGTGGGAGGGGCCGCGGAGCTTGAGGAGGCAAAGCCGAGGTCAAGGAGTGGCTCCCTGTCACCAAACTGGGCCGTCTGGTGAAAGATATGAAGATTAAATCATTGGAGGAGATTTATCTTTTCTCCCTGCCCATCAAGGAATCTGAGATCATCTACTTCTTCCTGGGCATGTCCCTCAAGGATGAGGTGTTGAAAATCATGCCAGTGCAGAAGCAGACACGTGCTGGCCAGCGGACCAGATTCAAGGCCTTTGTTGCCATCGGAGACTATAATGGCCATGTTGGCTTGGGCGTCAAGTGCTCCAAGGAGGTACCTACTACTATCCGTGGGGCCATCATTCTAGCCAAGCTCTCCATTGTCCCTGTGCGGTGTGGCTACTGGGGGAACAAGATTGGCAAGCCTCACACCATTCCCTGCAAGGTGACTGGGCGCTGTGGCTCTGTGTTGGTGCGTCTGATCCCTGCACCCCGAGGCACTGGAATCGTCTCGGCCCCTGTGCCTAAGAAGCTGTTGATGATGGCTGGAATTGATGACTGTTACACCTCAGCCAGGGGCTGCACAGCTACCCTGGGCAACTTTGCTAAGGCCACCTTTGATGCCATCTCAAAGACCTACAGCTATCTGACCCCAGATCTCTGGAAAGAGACGGTGTTCACGAAGTCTCCCTACCAGGAATTCACAGATCATCTTGTAAAGACTCACACCAGAGTCTCCGTGCAGAGGACTCAGGCTCCAGCTGTGGCCACCACCTAGTGGATTTTCTATAACAAATAAAGTGAATTATGTTCTAAAAAAAAAAAAAGATCTTTATAAAAGTCCTAAATCTGAAAAGTAAAATTCTCATATATAAGATAGATTTATATTATCTTTACAGGTACAAAGTTTAAGGAACATTGTTCTTACCAATTAAGTGAGTTTAAGTTATTAATTAAATTTTACCTACATTCCACAAATTCAACATGCCTCCCTTGCAACAATAAATATAAAAATCTAACATTTAAATTAGATAGCAACAAGAGACTTCATAACATTCAAGAAGGGGGTCTCAATTTTCTCCCGCTTTATATTTCTAGTGAAGTTACAACAATAGAACAGAAAAACTGTAAAACTTCTACTAAAAGGTGACCTGATAGAGTGTGGAAATTATTATACAATATCACTCATATCGAATGCTAACAAAATCCTGATGAAAATTATCCAGAAATGACTGGAACAGTACATTGACAGAAAACTACCAGAAATACAATATGGGTTTAGAAGAGGCTATGGCACTTGAGACATTATCGCCAATGTGTCAAATGGATCTTGGCAGAAATCAAGAGTACCAGAGGGATATCTATCTGTGTATGTTTGACTACACCAAGGTATTTATTTGACTGTGTAGATCACAACAACTTGTGCTTAACTTTGAAGAGAATGGTAATCCAAGAGCACTTGATTATGCTTATGAAACCTATACTTGGACCAGGAAACAGTCCTCAGAAAAGAGGTTAGAATTTTGAAGCTCCATATCACATATTTTGAGCATGTGGCCAGAAGGGACTAATCCTTGGAGAAAGGAAAGACATCATGTTGAGAAGGGTGGAGGGACAGCATAGGAGAGAATGACCCCAGATGAGATGGATTGATGCATTAATTAGAACAATGGGGTTAGGTGTTTCAGAATCAGTGAGACTGGGGTGGAGATGGGGGGAGGGGAAAAAATCTTTAAAGAAAAAAGCACATAACCTTTGGCCTTTCTAACCCAGAAACCTGAACTCTTTTTCCATGGATTTAGGATTGCATAACAATGAAGAGAGTTTTTCTTTTACTTTTCAAGGAGAAGAGTGAATTGGGCAGAGGGGATAGGCAGGGAGAAAAGTACAACAATGAATGCCTGGAAACCCTAAGTCTCTGTAAACGTTCATTAAAATTAATTTAAGGAAGAAAAGTATGTATTGAAAACATTTGCTTACTCAATAATTTTTACACATGCAGTTCATTGGTGTGGGTCGTTTTCATCATATCATGCAACCATTACCATTATCGTTTTCTAAATTATTACATTAACAGACATGACACACCTCCGAAGCAATGATTCCTTGCTGCCTTCTCCTTTCTCCAGTAATGACGAATAAAACACCTGAACCTATGCACTTTGGGTTGGTCACCTAAGTTCTCATAGCCTGAAATTATAGGTAACATTAAAAAGAAAAAGTTATTGGTGTAGCTGAGAAAAAGCATACTCTCATAAGGACAGTTAGAGCTCTGGGGGCCTAATGGAAGGGACTGCACTGCCAATCCAAAGGTATATGGTTCGAACCCAACAGCTGTCCCTTGGAAGATGGATGGGCACTCTCCTCCTATGCAATTTACAGCTTCGGAAAACCTGCTGAAGGATCAGCTATGCATGAGTCAGTTCTAACTCAATGGTACATAACAACACCACAAACAGGTTGGGCTGGGTGGTATAGTCTATAGATAGTCACACTGCTAACTCAAAGGCTCATTTCAATGGTTCAAATCCTCCATCTATTCCATCAGATAAAGATCAGCGTATCCTCCTGTTTGGATTTAGAGCTTCTGAAACCTGATACACGGTCACTATGACTCTGAACCAACTAAAAAACAGTGAGTTTTCCTGGGGTTCAAAAAGTTAAAGCATAACTAGTTTATAATTAATTTCTTTTCCCTGCATAAGAAGTATATAAAGACTCAAGGATCCCTGAGGAGAAGAGAAATAAATCTTTATAAGTTACTAGTTTCCTATTAATTATAAACATATACCTTCTTACATAACTTAGTTCACAGTACAAAGGAAAAGTGTTTAATGACTTTTACATTTACTTTTAAAAAGCCACTGTCACTTGTTCAGGTATAGTATATATGCAAATAAATGCTTCTCACAACATCTACCACATCTTTAGGAATGTTCTCGAGCCTGAATGTTAACAGGGTTCATACTAATCTTGCATATGTTCTTCATTTACTGCTTAGGCTACATCCAGTAAAACAAATGTTCAGGCAGTTACCCAGACTGACTGCTTGATGATAACATAATGATAATAACGTTTATTGGGTTCTAAAATTTTATTGAGTGTTTATTATGTATCTGACATTGTTCCATCCATTATATCTCATTGTCTCATAATCTTCACAATATAATTATTAGCCTCATTTTTAAACTAAACATGGCTAAATCACAGGATGAATATTAAGAACTTCAGAAATTCTATCATCTAAGACCTTTATTTTATGAAGGAGAGAAATGAGGCAAGAGGTTACGTCTTGTTAGGGTCAAGGAGCTATAGGTGCACTCTGGATCAATCAGCTTTCATCATGTTGAGGCTTTGGAAACAACAGCAAGTGTTTCCATCCTGACGTTGGCACTCATCAGCTGTGTTTCTCTCGGCAAGTTACCTTATCTCACTAAACCTTGATTCCTCATCTGTGTAAGAGACAAAAAGACGTATAAGAGTACTAGAGGTTGATTTTAATAACGACTGAGTTAGGAAAAAGCCAGTAAATCACTTATTATTTTGCCTGGTATATGGCTCATGGTCAAAAATAGTGACCCTAATATTGTTGCTGCTGCAGGTATACTACTACTACTATTAAAGTTACTACTAGTCCATTTGTATGGAGTATGGGTGGTGCAGTGCATTACACTTACTGGTGTAATCGCTAATAGTGTTGGATTGCTAACCAAAAGGTCAGCGGTTCAAATCTACCAGCCAGCCACTCTGTAGGGGGGGGAAAATCAGAGCCATCTCTTCTGTAAAGATTTACATCCTGGGAATCTCAATGGTTAATTTCCAAGATGCAGAATTTACTCCAGGGCAGTTGAATTCCATGGATACATGGTGATACTTCCATACTACCAGCTGCAGCTTAAGTGTCATTACTCTTATTGTTGTTGTCATAATTATCATTACTTCACCAGCCTCTTTTTCAGAATACCCAAAGTTGATCTCTGACTCATGGACTTGGCTCACAACTGGAGTCTCCCTCTCTTTAATTCTGCCTCCCTTCTAACTATCTAGGCGACTCTGGTGGCTCGGTGGTAAGGAGTTGTGCTATGGTTTGAATCCACAAAAGGCATGTGGTTGGTATTTACCAGCTGCTCTGTGGGGGTAAAAGAGGAGTAATAATGTCCTCCCATGCAATTAACTGCCTCTGAAAACCAGCTGGAAGGTCAACTATAAGTTGGTTCCAACGTGAAGACATAGCAACAACCTGTCTATCTAAATGTACTCACTGAAACCCAAGTGAAGAAACAACTATCTTAAGAAAATGACTCTCAACTATCATATGCCCTGATGATCGAGTTTTGCACAATCAATGACTTATTCATAGCAAATACCTTTTTTAAGAGGCATAAACGCAGGTTATATACCTGGATTTCACCTGATGGCATGCATAGGAATCAGATCGATTACATATGTGGAAAGAACCGCTGG
>NW_006399834.1:12972253-12987525 GCF_000299155.1 Elephantulus edwardii | reverse complement strand
GTCGCAGGCGACTCGACGGCACATAACAACAACAACAACATCATATGCCCCAATAATACAGCATGGAGTTTACAGTAAGTCCGCAACAAGGAGTTGTGAAACTGAAAATACAGCCTTTCTCAACATTAAGTAACAATTTTTTTTCCATTTCCTACTCTTCTGTCAATATGCTCTACTAGGGTAACCTGGGGTTTTCTGTGATGCTGAACCTTGTACCACTTGGGATGTCATGCCATAATGGTTGCCCATGGTGGTCAGTGTTTGGTGGAGCTCCCAGCTTAAGATGAGTTTGGAAGCAGGAGTAGCATCCACTTCCTAAACCACATGCCTCTGGAAACTCTATGAACTTTGATAAATGATGATAGTTAACAGAAAGGCTTCAGGTCTTTTGTTCACAGTGTCGTTATGAGTCGTGCTCGACTCGACAACAATCAACAACAATAACTCAGTCTATGCCAGGACTTATATATTAGTTTAGAGTCACATTAAAATGTGACCATGCCAGATAGTAGTATACTGAATCAAATGCTCAACAGATTTCACTTGAGAAGGAACTATGCTGCAAGATAAGTTTTTATGTCAGTTTCAAAGTGTGGCACCAGCACATGTGTAAACTCCTAAGGCCAGACTGACCATAACATTGACATACAGCTCATAAATTGCTGAATGCTATGGTCAGTCTACTAACTCAGCTAAGTTATTTTCTCAAAAGCTTCATTATATTCAAAGATTTTTCTGTAGATCCAAGGTCTGTGCAATAAATAAATCACTTGCCCATTTTATTGAAGTTGAACTCCTACATAATGTTCATTTCTCACAGAATTCACAAAATTATAAAGAATACAAAGTCCATATATTTTTTTAAACTAAAAAGAGTTAGTCCTTATTCTCTGTAGTTTACACATTTACATAACTGTTTAGCACTTTGTAAACTTTATTATCTGTGTGAGATTTTATAATCTCTTTTATCTTTAACCAACTCCTCTATATCAGTTCTTCCCCTGAGATAATCACTGTCATCAGGTTGGTGTCTATTTCACTAGATCCTTTTATCCTGTACATTTACAGATATATATTTTTATTCACAGAAAATATAAAGTACTCATTTGTGACGCGTTTGCTTATCAGAAAGTACATCATACAACTGATATCATTCTATAACTTCATTTTTTTCCTCATTAAAGAAATGGTTTTAGAGAAAAATTTCCTTGTAAGTAAAATATTATCTAACTCATTCCTCATAACAGTGCACATTTTTACATTTTGTTTCACTAGTTCCCTTTCAATGTGAACATAGATCATTTTATTTTTTTTCACTATTATACATAATGTTGCAATAAAATCCTTGCAAATGCTCTATTGTTCTTGCTGGAATTTTATTGAAAACAATTTTAATTAAGCACATATCCTAATTGTATACATTTCCTCAATAAACAATATTCTATTTTTCTTTATTATTAACTAGAACAAATTTCAAGTATGATTTTCATCTACATAATATTAAATTTAGAGAACTCTTTTCACATTAAAGTTTGAACTAGCAAAACATGGCTCATGAGTCAATCCCAGTTACTGCCTGTTTTTGTAAATAAAATTTTATCAGAACACAACCACACCTCTCTTGTATACTTTTGAAGTCTTTCGTCTTATTCTGTTTTACATTTCATCTACAACTTCTCTTACTCTAGAATAGCGAAAGTGAGTAGCTGAGTAGCTGTAATAGAGGTTATATGGCCTACAGGCAACATATTTACTATCTATCCCTTTAAAGAAAACGTTTGCTGATCCCTACACTAGAAATCAAATCAAATCATGCAATGGGCAAATCTGCAGCCAAGGACTTTTTTATAATGTTAAAAGACAAAGATGTCATTTTTAAAACTGTGATAGTTAATATTCTATGTCAGCACGACCATAATCTTCAGTATACTGCAATTATTTTATGTGTTCTTACTTGAATGATGTAAATAGGGCATAAATAGGACAGTTCTGTAAAGATATGATAAGCTTCATCTGATGAAGGAAATGTTTGTAAGTCTAACATTACATCTGGCTATCCAGCTCAGGACCTCCACTCTTGACAACTTTGGACTTAATCAGTTGCCAAATTCTGTTTTTCAACTATGTTCCCCAACAGTCACCTCTGGGCTTATCTGAAGGACACTTCTGAAGCTAGCAGCCTCCAAGGCTGGCAGCCTGAAACTCTACCTGATGACCACCTGAACTCATCAGCCATCCTGGACACTTCTCTTATGGTTGAACCTATAGACTGGAGACTTGCTAGCCTCTATAAGCATGCTGGCGTGTATAAATATATATTTCTTTGGGGTTTTATTCTTCAAAACCTCTATTACAACTACATACTTTTATTCTTTTATTCACAGTGATTCAATGGCACCTATCAAGAAGAACACAAAACCGTGTAAGAGAAGCCTAAGATGTGCCTGATGTAAGTCACAGTATTTTCTGCGGTTTCATATGTACATGAAAGTTGTCCAATGAATAAAAGATTAAAGAACAAATGGTACCTTTAAATTATGATGTCAATGAAGAATACTGAATATAGTATGTTGTTGTTGTTAGGTGCCATTGCGATGAGTACAATTCATAACGACTCTATAACAACAGACTTGAATCTTCCCTATCCTGTGCCACCTTCATCATCTGACACAATTGAGCTCAGTGCTGCAGTTACTGTGCCGATTCACCTCTAACAGAGCATGGTCTGCCTAAAACACAAATATCTCTTAGAAGACATGAAACCAGAGCACTCTTTATTAATGAAATTTTACTTTAATTGTGATTTTAATGAACATTTGCAAAGATGTTTGATTTTCATTAGAAGGTTGATGAGACTTCATCTCACATACTTTAAGCCATTCTATCACAAAGAGCTAGTCCTGAAGAATGAAAGTATACTGGAAATTATAAAGGCTTAGTGAGAAAGAGGAAGACCTTCAATGAAATGGGTTGACGCAGGACTGCAGTTATGGCTTAAGCACATCAGATATTATGAAGATGACACAAGATCAGTGAAGGTTTATCCTGTCATAAATGTGGTCACTTTGAGAGTGAGCCAATTCAATCACACTTATCATCAATATGAAAACTGTTTTGATGATTTTTTTATTTCTTTAAATTAAATACTAAAGGATCAATATCTTTAAGTGTTAACTATAAGACATTTATAGTGGCCCTTCTTTCTAAGAAACAAACTAAAAGTCTACACATACTGAACAAAAGATCTGTTTTGAATTCTACAACTGAAACTATGCAAGGAGAAGCTATTATCTGCTTCAGATCCTTCATACATTTTAAAGATAGTGAGTGAATTAATTTAATTAAGGATTCTATTTACAGTGACAACTCTAACTTCTGATTTATGTTGGTGAGTTTTAGCAAAACATATATTTTAAAAATGACTTCTCTATTATAGTCTAGTCGTTGCTTTTGGTAGGTACCATTGAGTTGAGTATGACACAGAAACTCTATGAACAGATTTGAACCCTGTCCTATGCTGTGCCATACTCATCATCTGTAAGAACCTGATCCCACTGTTACTCAAGCCCTTGTCACTACGACAATACATCTGCACTGAGGGTCTTCATCTCTTTTCCTTACATTCTACCTTCTAAGAATTATATCCTAGAGCTATTTACTAATATTTGAAATACTGAGCAAGATTACAGATTGGGCAAGTAGCAGTTTAGACTAATACATTTAAACTCATAGATTTCTAGACTTTACTGTATCTGTGCTATCACAGTACCGTCAAACTAGATAATAAATTTCTTTTCCATTTTCATATTGTAGAACGTGTACCACTTACATTTAAAAGGCCAAATTGAAGTCTCTGGGGGAGAGAATAGTCTAAAAGTATTATATTTTAGGGCATTATTTTTATAGTAGGAATATGCAATGAGGGTTGCAGAGTGGATTATATTTGGGGGTAGGGGGTGGGGTTTGGGGAGGGGCGGGGGGGGGGTTGTGTACCAATGAGGGAGTTTTTCTTTTGCTTTTCAAGGAGAGGAGCAAAGGGGGGAGGAGGGGGGAGGGGTTTGGGTGGGGAGAAGGGTGCAACAATGAATGAATGGAATCCCAAAATCTCTGTAGATGTTCATTGAAATGAAAAATAAACAACCTAAATAATAAAAAAAAATCTGCATATCAAAAAAGGCCAAATTTCACTAAAAATCCCTTTTTATTACATTAATATTTAAAATTACCACAATATTTTATGACAAGCATATCCATATGATTTAGCTGATCATTGAAAAATTTAGAAGAAAAATGGGAAAAAGATTCCAATGTATAACAGCCTCAATAAGAAGTCATACTGTGAGCATATTTATTCAAAGTTCAAATATCATAAACAAGTGTTTACAAAATTAATGACTAATATAATGCACTACTTATTTAAAACAATACAGGGAGAGTCAAAGCATGTGTTGATGAATTTTCTCATATCAGAATTATAAATGTTCTCATTGTTTTCAACGCAGCTTGCTAGACTAGGTCAGATTGTAAAAAGAGAACAGTGTTGCTAACCACTGTCCTGTGCAAACATGAAAGCTTTTCTTTAGCCTTCTTCAATAAGAAAAGTTATAGAAGCTAACGCAGTTCCCAACTATAAAAGACCTACATTTTCATTTTGCTTCTCCTATGTCAGAGAGGAGATACTAAGACTGGCTGTCTAGGCTAGAGGGTTAGGATAAGAAGCAAAGTTCTAAGAGATGAATGCTATGGCCACAAGGTCAGGGCACACAAGATCAGATAAAAGGAAGAAATAAAGAGGAATCGTATTTAAAGATCTACGTTGTCGTTGTTGCTGCTGCTGTTAACAATGACAAAAAAAAAAAATCTCTTCATGAATGTTCTTGGAGCTGAAATTGTAAAAATGAGGAACATTTTCAGAATCCACAAGACCAGCAGTCAAGGAGTAGTTCCTTTGACAATTTGTGTTGTGATAAGGAGTTGTGCTATCAGTCCAAAGCCACATGGTATCAATCCGCCACCTTCTCTGCAGGAAAAAGATAGGCAATCTCCTCTCATGCAAGTTTTAGCCTGTGAAAACCCCACAGAGAGTCATCTATGAGTCAATTTGAACTCTGCAGGACATAAAACTATCTTTAAAGCTAGAACAACTCTTTAATCTCTACATTGCCTCTTATTTTCTGCTAGATTTAACAGAAGATATTTTCTGATTCATCTCAACATCAATAAAACAAAAATCCTTACAAGACCAATAGTCAACATTATGATTGTTGCTGTTATGTGCTGTCGAGTTGCTTGCGAATCATAGTGACCTTGTGTACAACAGCCCTAAACTCTGCTCTGTCCTGTGCCAATCGTACTGTCTCCAATACACCCATACCGACTACCCCAGTCACTGAATCAATCAACCTCAGAGGGCCTTCCCCTCCTGTGCTGTCCCTCCACCCTCCCAAGCATGAAGTCGCTCTCCAAGAACCAGTTCCCTCCTTACAACATGTCCAAAGTATTTCAAACGAAGCCCCAGAATCGTTGCCTCCAAGAAGCATCCCAGTTTAACCCTCTCTTGGATGAATCTGTTTTCTTAGCAGTCCATGGTACACTCAATACTCTTCTCCAGCACCGCAGCACAAAAGCATCAACTCTTCTATCCTCCCTAGTCACTGTCCAACTCTCTGACACATAGCAAGTGATTGCAAAGGCCATAGCCTGTATCAGATGCACCTTAGTCTCCAAAGAGACAACATTGCTCTTCAGTACTTTGGAGAGGTCCCTAACAGCAGACTTCCCCACTGTAATACGTCTTTTTTAATTTCCTGGCTACTGGTGCCAAGAGTGTTCACTGTGGAGCCAAGCAAACTAAAGCTGTGAACAATCTCAATCTCTTCACCATCCATCCTGATGCTGCTAATTGGCCCAGTGACGAGAATCTTTGCCTTTTTGACATTGAGCCTCAATCCATATTGAAGGCTGTAGTCCTTGACCCTCTGCAGCAAGCACTTCAGGTCCTCCTCAGTTTCAGCAAGCAGGGTTGTTTCATCTGCATAATGCAGACTGTTGATAGATGTAGAAAAGATGGAAGTTGTCAACAATTTCATTTCACTTGTACAAACATGAAGAATAACAACAGTCAAGAAATTAAAATACAGCTTGCACTGGGAAAATATGTTGTCAAGGGCCCCTCCAAAGGTCTAATAAGTAAGGGTGTCAGTTTAAAGACTAAGGTGCACTTCGATGTAAGTCATGGTCTTTGAATTCCTCGCTATGCATCTGACAGTTGGATAATGAGTAGGGATGGCAGAATATGATTCAATGTCTATCAGTCGCATTGTTGAAGAAGAGTTCTGAATGTATTATAGACGCCAAAAGAAAAAATAAATTTGCCTTGGAGGTGCTCCTTAGAAGCAAGGATGGAGAAATTTCATCTCACATACTTTGGATATGTTATCTGGAAAGGCTAGTCCTTGGGGGAGGGGGGGGAAATCATACCAGAAAAGGTGGAAAATCAGAGAGAAAGTCTGTTAATAAGATGGACTGACAGAATGACTGTAACAATGAACTTGAGCATATCAGAGATGCTGAGGATGGCACAAGACAGGGTAAGGTTCAGATCTGTTGTTCACAGATCAGTATGAGTAGTGGGTAACTCAGTGAAACCTAACAACAACAACATTTTATGATTCAGATAGTTTTTTGACTCCTTGAAGCTTCTCACCTGGCCCAGTGAGAAGTCCACCCTCAAGTGCACAGGAGGGCCTGCAGTGGCTCTCTGTCGCTCCAGGGCGCAGAGCAAAGGCCTGCCACCCACAGTGACAGCCCACAGATGCGCGTGACAGCCAGGCCAGTGCATCGGCTGGCACTGAGACACGTGCAGCCCGGTCCTCCTGGGAAATCTAGATGTGTGTGCCGTCAGACGTGAAGGTGGAGGTGGAAGGCGGCAGTCCATTTGAGGTCGTTTCGGCGTACACCCAGACCCGAGTGTGGGGGTGATAGGGAGCTCGCCTGCTTCGGCAGCCTCGTCGTGGGGACGGGCGATGGCGCAGGAGGCCCCCCAGGTAGGTGGGGAGGTGGCCCCAGGCCTGAGGGGACGGGAGTCACAGCTCCTATTAGGAGCATCTGGGTCTCTGGGGTCTCTCCAGAGACAAGAACCCCGACATCTGCTGCTCGTTTGTCCGGGAAGCTCCATCGCAGGGCTGGGGACGCCCAGTGATTGCTTCCGTGATGCACGGGAACCTGTGGGGACCACCCCCCCAGCCATGAGCTACAGGCCATTGCTGTTTCTGTGGCACAGGGGGGGCTTGGACAGCTCCACCACGGCCGCCTGGGGCTTGTTGAGGAACTTGGGGGCGCGGCGCAGCAGCCTCTGGGCCTCTGTGAAGGTCTCCATCAGCTCTTTCTTCCACTGCACGGACTCGGGGTCGCTCTCACACTGCAGGACAAACTGCTTCTCTCCTTTTATCCAGAGCAAAATGCACTTCTTGTCTTTAATCTGCATTTCTTCCACAAAAACAATCTGCTCCATCGTCAGTAAATTCTGCCGTGACTCGCCCTCCCCTCTCCACTCCAACCTGTTCGGGAAGAGGTAGAAATAAAGGCGCTGCCACTGAGTCAGGAACGGGTTCCCCAGTTTCAGCATGTACCCGTGCATGATGCAGTCCTTTCCCAGCGCATAATCTTCTTCGTGGCCAAGCTGCTTGTTTTTGGCTCTCTTGCGGGCCTCGACCTTATCCATGTCTGCGTTGACCGTTTCATACACCGTTTCGGCCACTTCCTACTGCCAGCGCTCAGAGATGACCAAGGGGAAACTCCTGTAGAGCTCCTGGTCTCTGTCCAGCAGCTTAATGCCTTTCGTGTCCTCTTCATCGAACGAGCCAATATCGAAGGCATCGGCGGCGTTGACTTCTCCTCGTGGGGGATCAGGGGTGGTGGGTCTCTTGTAAGTAGACATGCTGCCAGTCAACGCCTTGGAAAAAGCAGTGCTCTTTTACTTCCTGTGCTCCGCCTCCGTGGCAGCTGAGTCTTCCGCTGACATTTCTCTGGAGCAAGCCTTCCAAAAGGGACATTAATTCAGGGGAGAACGTATCCGGAAGTTCCACATTCACGGTGAGGGTCATTCGGTCTATTTCATGTTTATCTTTGGGTTTATGCTGCCAGAAAGGGCTGTGGCCTCTCAGAAGTTTGAACAGCATGCAGCCCAGTGAGAACCAGTCAGCGCTGCTGTCAAACGCCGCCCCCTTCTACAGCGCCGCGGGGGCCATGTACCCGTGGGTGCCCACGCTGGCGTGAGGCTTCTTCTTGGAGTAATCGCAGGCGAGGCCGAGCTCCGAGATCCTCACGTGGCCATGCTCATCCAGGAGGATATTTGCGGGCTTCAAGTCTCGGTACACGACAAAGCAGTTGTGCATGTGCTCCAGCCCCAAGATGATCTCGGTGGCGTAAAAGCGCATCTCCTCCGAGAACACGCCGTGCTGCGAGAGGTGGTAGTGCAAGTCGCCGCCGTTCATTAGGTCCAGGAAGAAGCAGGTGGAAGGCATAAGTCATGCACACGATGAAAGGACAATCTCCTGTACTGACAAGGGACAGCATGATCCTCGCGTTTAGGGCCAAGGTTTCCCCTTGCTTCATCTTGATCCTCTTCTTGTCTAAGCATTTCATGGCATACATTTTCCCGGTGTCGGCCTTCCGGCAGCCGTACACTTCACCGAATCCTCCTCGTCCAATAATCCTGTGCACGCTTAAGTCGTTCATGGTCAAACGGATATTTAGTTCTACATTTTTCCACTGACAAAATCTAGTGAACTTGTCACTTTCCAAAAAATTTTGAAAAATGTTGCCTCGAAGACTTTGACAGATTACTTCTATATATGGCTGAAAAAGCGTGGTCGGCACTTGTTTCTTGGCTAAGTGGCTCTGCACGTGCTCTACAGCTTGTCGTGAGAAGGCATGGGGACAAGAAAGGAGCTCCTTCATGATGTAGGTGTTACAGATTTGTCGACTTCTACAGAGACGGTCTTCATCACTGTCAAGCTTTTCATATTCTTTAATCTCTTCATAAAACTTCACCTGCGGTACAGCTTCATTAATTTCATTCAGACAAAAATCTTTAAATAGCAAGAAACCAATCTTCTGGTGGAAAATCTTGTCGAAGGTTATTTCCTTCCTCTCCTAGAGGTACTTCTGCGTCACACTGCGGATACTGGGCTCGGGCAGGACGATCTTCTTGCTGGCGCGGGCGGCCGGCGTCGCCTTGCTCTTCTCCATCGCCATCAGGTCGCTGACATCGGCCAGCACGGCCTCCAGGTCCGCCATGTTGGGGGCGGGACCGGCGGGACCGGGCGGCGGCGGCGGCTCCGCGGGAGGCGGAGGGGACGCGCTCCGCCGCCTGCCGCGCCCCGACGTGGGGGGGTGCCCCGGAGCCGCCCGATTCAGATAGTTTTACAATGAGTTTCTCCTGTGGGGAAGATTGGCGGCAGTTAACAACATTCTGAGAGGCTAAGGATCTGAACTTCAAATCAGTCTTACAAACTGACTGTCGTCAGTTGATTACTGTACAGTTGAGGAACTATGAAAAAATATTACTTGTACTCCTAATGTTCAACAGAGGTACAAAGTGATCATAGAATAATAATATTGTAGCTGTTGTTATTTTTACAGTTAAGAATTATAGTGTGCTGTATGTCAAGCTCAATTTTAAGTCATTTGCATTTATTAATTAATCTTCACATAACTCTTAAGGCTGATGATATAATTCCCACTTTACAAATGAAGAAATTGGGCTTAACTAATCTACCCTGGTTTGCACATTAATTGGTTATATAACTGGATTTAAAGCACAGGGTATTCTAGATGTAGAATTTGCCCACATTGACTACTCATACCAAACTCATTGCCATTCAGATGATTTCAATTCAAGGCAGCCTGTCACTGTGTTTCTCAAACTGAGTCTCCTTTATAGGGGAGTGTCTCATCCTTCTCCCAGAGATTGGCTGCTGGACATAATCTTTTGGTAAAGAACCCAACATAAAGCACACTAATCACCAGAGCTCCTTATTTCTTTATGTAAAAACTATTCTGAAATTCCAGGTAGACTGAATCTTAAAACAAGTTTGGATTATTTTTTTTATGAATAAAAGTAGCTTTTATTGATCTTTTTTCATCATTTAAGAGTTATTGGGAAACTTGAATGGTTTAAAATAAATATGGAGATATCATTGCTGTTTCAGTGTCATATGGACATAATTGCCTTTTTATGGGTAAAGAACAGTTAAATGTACAATGTGAAAATTAGGATATTATTAATTTTTTTTAAACCAAATATCACGAACTTATTGCCATCAGATCAAATTTCAGAGAAACACTAGAGAACAGACTAGACTGTCACACAGTGTTTTCAAAGCTGTAAATCTTTACACAAGACTGCCTCACCTTTTCTCCTGTAAAGCAACCAGTACATTTAAATTACCTGTCTTTCATTTATCAGCCCAGTACTAAATCCATTTTACCACCAGAGTTCCTTCTGATCAACTTTAAGAGAAATCAGTATCTAAATTTTCATTTTGAAAATTAAAATATATGGGAAAATGCTTTGTATTTTTTCATCTTCCTATGAAGCAAATCATAATCTTAAAATCTTTCAACTGTTACAAAGTTTACCCTGCAAAAATCTTCCTTGGATTTCTTCTAAACCCAAATAACCTGTCTAAATATTCAAGGAAGGGGGTTCATGATGATGATATATTTTTTCCTGAAAGCTTCATTTTGACACCTACCAGAGATCCCTTCATGGACCCAGAAAAATCTTAAACTGTCTATTTGATTGTGCTTGCCTAGGGCATTAAGTCCAATCCACCATGTCGCACCTCAGTAACTCGATACAGACTAGAAAATTCTTACAGTCAGCTTCCCCTAGGGATTTGTTAAGTTTCACATGCATTTAGTTGTGCAGTTGGCCTGCTCAAATTGATAAACTTGTAGCTAAATTCTTTCTACAGCATTGGGCTGTTGTGCTTATTATTTTTTTTATCACCAAGAGAATAAATATTGCAAAAGAAGCTGTTAGTATGTGCTAGCAGTACCCATTAGTTTTTAACATAATTGAGCTTCCATTCCAATTTCTCAGTAACTGATAAGTATTTATTCTGTGGATGTGGTTAAAAGGCTAAAGGGATTAAAAAAGGGCTAATACTGAAACTTACTTAGGGCCAAAAAAATGAAGGAAATATTGATGCATTTAAATTGGGGGGAAACAAAAATTATTAATAAAATATTTTTCATTTATTAAAACTCTAAAATTGTACTATGCACCCATCTGCTGGGAATGTTTTCTTCTTTGCTTTATAAACATAGTACCTGAATGCAAAATGGCCTAACTTAAACAAAGACACACTGAGTTTGGTTGGAATGTCTACTGTTAATTATTGACTTGCAAAAATGTGGAGAGTTTTTCCTTCTGAATTTTATTTCTCCTTTTACTACATGGCTCAACTTCCAGAACTGAGCATCATAAGATCACTTCACATTCAGTGTTTACCAGCATGTGATTTTTTTCCATCACACTTGACCAAGGGTAGCACCACATCATCTGCTTCCTCAAAAATGAATACAGATGGAAAAATCCAAGGACACCTTCACCTGACATTTTAAAATGGCACTTCTTCTGTCATACCTAAAGGTACATTCATGTCATACCTGAAGTAGCAGGTTTATGATAAATTCAACATGCCTATGGGTATAAATTTGAAAGCCACCACATCAGTGCAGTATCTATGTTATTTGTCTAAGTCTTCTATCCTAGGTTCTTTATCTTACAGTCATATACGTGATCAATAAATATGCATTAAGCATGTATTGTGTGAGCCAGGAACTGTTGTATAATTCTAGAACAGACAGTAGTACTATCTGCTTTCACCTCTCATTGCCATCGAGTCAGAACTGACTCACAGCTGATCCTCAAGTGTCTTCAGGAGGCTGGGAATAATCACACAAGAGGAGAATGGCCATCTTTTTACCTGAGGAGCTGCCAATGAGTTCACGCCACCAGAAGTATGTCCTTTGAGTTAGCAGTACAGCTCCTTGTGATCCTTAGAAGACACCATACTTCTCTTCTACACTCATGGGGCAGGAGGAGGAATAAATAAAGAGGCATGTAATTTTAAAAAAATCTTTTTAGAAAAGATAAAGAAATGGAGAATAACCAAACCAAACAAGCCTGCGTCAGAAGTACACTTTATCGAGTAAACTTTCATCTAAGTGAGTTTAGGATGGGACACAACCATTTTCTGGAGAAAGAATAATGCAGGCTAGTGCAAAGGCTGTACTTAAAGAGCATATGGCACAGGACAGAACATATGCATAGAAAGAGCAAGAAGAGTGGTAAAAAATGCCAATGTAAGTGAGCAAGGGAGGAGTCCTGGTGGCGTAAGACATTAACTATTGGGCTACTAACTGAAAGGTTGGCAGTTGGATCCCACAAGATGTTTATGGGGGCGGGGGAAGAAATGAGGCAGTATTCCTCTCATTAATGTTTAAACCCTTAGCAAACCTATAAAAGGGTAGTTATGAGTCAAAATCAACTCAATATGAGTAGTAGGCAAATGAGCCAGAGACCAAAACTATAAGGCCTATTAATCATGCTAGTATTTTTAGAAGAGAGTTGCTTGTTCTGGCTTTTATTTTGAAAGAACAATCTTGTTTCTCTCTAGAGAAGAAACTATGGGTAAGTAGAAAGAAAGGAGGGCAATTGGGGAGAAAGACTGGTGTTGGGTGAGGCAAAGGACTAGGTATCCAATAGATGACAAAGGTGGCTTGCCTCAGCTTAGTCGTGAAGGTATAATCAAAAAGATGAACTGAAAAACAGGTATAATAAAATAGATGGTTCAAGGATGAAGTAGATAGACTAGATAAAGAGACTATGACATAATGTTCAAAAATTACTCCAATGTCTCAGAACTTACAAGTTTAAACTCTTTACAAGTCCTGAAAAATGCCTGTTCGTTAACACTATGACAAGTAATACCAAAAACAAGATAAAATAATAGATGACTCTATGGACAATCAGGTAGTATGATAAACTAAGAAATGTTCACCATGTATTCTAGGTGATGAGGATATGAGTATTTATTATAAAAGTCTCTCTTCATTTTGGTTGGAAAAATATACAGCATTTCCAAAATTTATTTGACTATTGAACTCTTTTTTTTCAAGGATCTACCAAGGCTAGCATTCCAGGAAATTTATCTAACCTAACCCTCTTGTCCTATACAGAGTTTAAATTACATTTTCAATGTCACAAAATTCCAATGACAGAGAAAGCGGGACTAGATCAATGGTTTCCAAACTCTGTAATCAGGACTTTATAAAAAATTATACTGCCAATGCTGTTAAATATCTGCATTAACAAGTCCTATTATAACATGACTTTGAATGTTATTACATCAATATAAAATTCAGATAATCACTCATTTTCAATATCTGATATTACCAATATTACACAGCTACTAAGTCTTGAGGGAGCCATCTTTTCTTTGGTTTCTGGTAAAACTAAGTTGTACCACTTGCTTTTATATAAAAATTCTCTGCTGTTAAGTCAATTCAAACTCACAACAACCGTATAGGGCAGACTGAATTGCTCTATAATGTTTCCATGGCTGTAGTCTTAACAGAAAACCATTAGTGGTAGTAATTACAGTGGCATATTAAATCTGTAAATATTTAAGACCTTGGAAACCCTGGGGGGGGCAATTCTACCCTGTCCTAAATGGTCACTGTGGGTCGAAAGAGACTCAATGGCAGTGATGGTTTGAATCTTTATGGACTACCCCATTCCTCTCATCTGGAGCATCTTACACATTTGAAATGCCATCTTTTGGTTAAAAACCAAGTATTTTAACCACTGTAATCCCAGGGCTCCTTTTACTTTTATATCCTATGTTCCAAATAAATGCCTGTATAACCATGCCCTCTGGGTGATGATGACCACAGTCCTAAACAAGTCACAACTCAAAAGTCTATAAGATACCATCTCTGACTTCAAGTTCCCAATTCTATAGGTCACAGTCCACTGCATTATTTGCCCAAAGCCTTTCTGGTTTAGCAATCTAACATTTTTTGCATTTTACCTCTTTGAAATTTGGCATGATCCCACTCAAGAGTAAAAATCTTCTCTAAGTATTTTTTTACTTCTGTTCTCAGAAACCATTAATGTTTCCCAATTGCCTCAATAGCTCCCAACTGTCTCTTGAGTCAAATGAAGACCCTTATGTCCATTATTATCTCCACACCTGTCTTCACTGCCCTATGTTTATTCAGCCAGTATTTGTTGAGTAATCACTTTGTGCCTAGTTGTATTCTAGGCCCTATGGGAAATTACAAGACATACGATAAAGTCTCTGCCCTTATGGCTCTTAACAATCAATATGGAAAGTCAAAACATGCACACATTAAACATTTTTATAGCAAAATGAAACAGTACATGACTAAGTACCCACAGGAATAATGAGAATATATAAGTCAAAGATTACTAGGACCCAATGTATGTATGAGAGGCCTCATGAATTACACAAGGCATGGTCTGAGCCTTGCTCCAGAAAGCACAGAATAGCACATTCTTCAGGGATGTTCACGGCTCCAGAATGGGAACTTGCATCCTCTAAATTCAGAGATGAATGTGCCTAGTCTCACTGGATTAGAGGTTAGAGCATTCTTATAATGAATAGTCAGAAATGAGGCTAAAAAATGAAGTAAGCACAAGATAATACTGTTTTTTAATTATGAGACAAGAATTCCTCACATGAAAGAAAGGACAAGGGAAGTAAACTAATGAGAATGGATCTTGACAGAAAGCAAAGGATACCAGAAGAATATCTATCTGTGCTTCATTGACAATGCAAAGGCTTTTGACTATGTGGATCACAACAAGCTGTGGCTGACTCTGAGAAGAATGGGAATCCCAGAACATCTAACTGTGCTAATGCGAAACCTACACTTGGCCCAAGAAGCAATCATCTGAACAGAGCAAGGAGACACTACATGGTTCAAAATCAAGAAGGGGGTTCATCAGGGATGTATTCTGTCTCCATACCTTTTCAATCTGTATGCAGAACAGTTCATCCGAGGCGCTGGGCTGTACAAGGAGGTTGTGGCATCAGGATTGGTGGAAGAGTCATCAACAACCTGTGTTACGCATATGATACAACCCTCCTTGCTGAAACTGAAGAGGACCTAAAGTGTTTGCTGCAGAAGGTCAAGGACTGCAGCCTCCTATATGGACTGAAGCTCAACAT
>NW_006399834.1:12946879-12966368 GCF_000299155.1 Elephantulus edwardii | reverse complement strand
TTGGTATGTGCTCTTGAGATCAGATGGGCAGCTACCAAACTTGTGCGTTTCTCTGACTTTATGGGAGTCAACAGTTCTGAAGCTTCTACTTTGGGCATGTTGCAAGGAAGGACTGGTCCTTGGAGAGGGACATCATGTTTGGCAGAGTAGAGGGGCGGCGAAGGAGAGGAAGACCTTCGATGAGACAGATTGATTCTGTGACTGGAGTGGTGGGAATAAGTGCATTTGAGATGGCTAGGTTGGCACAGGACAGAATGGCGTTTAGAGCTCTTGTACATAGGGTCGCTATGAGTCACAAGAGACTCGATGGCACTTAACAGCAACAACTTCATCTATTAATAATTCACATTGAATGATAGGTACTCTCATGTAAAGAGATGTGGTTACTGATAGTAGTGTGGACAAGATGGAAGAAGAAAAGATAGAAGATACACCCTCAAAAATTACGGCTAGATACATTAAGCAAAGAAATGAATGATGGTAACAGTGACTCTAAGGCATCTTCTAAGGTAATAAAGGAATAAATCAGTTACTGATAAAAATAAACAATAAATTATAAAGTCAGGGAAGAGGAGAGGCAAATTTGAGGTGACAGTATGGCATCTAAACTCATTAATAAATGTGAAGAGATCACACTAAAATTTAGGTTCAAAAAAAGGAAGTAATTTAATTTCTGGAAGATACTAAGATAAACATGGTAACAAGAGATTGCTTTATGTTTCAGACTCAAGCTTTATTTTTCCTGGGCACTCACCTAGGTCACATTCCTTAGCCTCTCTTGCACTGAAGTATGGCAACTTGCCTGAATGCTAGTTATGGACCATGAGTAGGAATATATCCAGGTGAGTCCACCTATGTCTCCCATCATTAATCCTCCCATTTTTGACCCATTCACCAGCTAAATGAAGATTCTTTGAATATAGAAAAGTACTTCAAAGACCTAACACATAGCTGGAATTAAACCAGATCCCTAAATTATTGCAAAGAACAGACACCACCACACACATACACTCATAGATTCCCACTCAACAAGTTCAAGAAGTAAGCCTTTATTATATTTTGGTAGTGGTGGTGGTGTTAGGTGCTGTCAAGTATGACTTACAGTGACCCTATGAACAAAGATTTGAATCCTGTCCTATCCTATCCCATCCTTACTATCCATAACATACCTTAGCCCATTGCTAAAGTCCCTCTTTTGCTGATCCTCCACCTTTCCAAGCATGATGTCCTATTCCAAGTAACAGCCTCTGGAAACTTTCCCAAAGTATTTGAGACAAAATTTCACTATCTTTGCCTCTAAGGAACACTCTACTTGTAGTTTCTCCAAAACATACCTTTTTGTTCTATTGACAGTCTATGGGATATTCAGTACTCTTCTCTAACACCACAACTAAAAGGCATCAATTCTTCTCGCACCATTATTCACTGTCCAGATTTCCGGTTTATTAACTGGAAAACTATCTCTTGAATGAGTTGCATGTTGAATAAGGAAAACTTACACCATTGCCCTTTAGGACTTTGGAGAGGTTCCTGACAGGAGACCTTCCCAACGCTATACATTTCCTGATCTCCTGACTGCTGGAAACAAGGGTACTCATTGTGGATCCAAGTAAAACAAAATCTAATTTATTGTACTAAGCCACTGATTTTTTAAGTTGTTTTGTTACTATTGTTAGCTTAATATATAACTGGTTTCCCTAAGAAACATATTTCCCACAAGGTAAACTTACAGCCATTCCTAAATTGCCTGTCTACTCCCCCTGTTTTCATTCACATCAGAAATATTCCTCCACTCTATTTCTTGTCCTTTCTGTCCTTAAGAGCTTTTCTTTTTGCTTAAGTTTTACATCCTGTATTAAAACAATTCCTTACTTACTCCAGCTGACAACAGCCACGACAATAATTTTCTCAACCTCATAGCACTTGCACAAATATCTCTATCCATCTGGAACCGGTTATGACTATGTTTTTATGTTTATTTTATCTGTTATCATGTATCTCCATTTATATTTGTTCCATTAGCTTATAAACTCAATATGAACAAAGACTGTTTCCTATTTCCTCTATGATTTCTTACATGCCTCATATATTGCCCTACACTGTCAGTGCTCCATAAACTCAACTAATTGAAGTTTGAACTTCTAACTCATATACTTGCACCAGATGTGTAACAACTCACAGGATCTGTGTCTATAGCATAAATATATTTGCAGTATTGCAGAGGCATCCTTGTTTATCCATTTTCATCAAGGAATGAGCTGTCTCATGGAGCTAAGCTTGGCAATCAAATATAATGCCGCATGAAGAAACACAGTGGCTAAACAAAACAGCACAATTAATCAGTATCTGAGCCCTGAAATGTTCTCTGTTTATGGGGCACAATTGCAAAATTCATTAAAACAATGTGGTGCAAATGGCTGAGACACTGGACTGCTAACCAGAAGGCTGCAGGCTCAAGTCCACCTAAAGACATCTTGTAATAGCAATCTATTTTCAAAATATCAACCACAAGACACACTATGAACACAGTTCTAAGGGGACACACATGGTGTTATCACGAGTTGGAATCAGCTAAACAGTAGCTAGCTTATTAGATATTTGTTCAACACCATGTTTAAGCCAGTCAAACTGGTTAGTGGTTTACACTTTTCCAAGTTGGCCCAAAACTAAAATACTTGCTACAATATTTTAAGTTAGTAACTGTTGACATTACCAATAGATCTTGTTGCCAACAATTTATTCTGTAAAGATTCACTCAACTCCTTAGCACAGCACCTGGACTGCCTTTTCTATTCCCCTCAGCAGTGAAGGGCTACTTCCTTGTGACAGTGGATCCCACTGTCCAAAGGTCAGCCATCACTCCATTACACCGTGGCAATGATGGGCTTCCTGTCTACTTCACTCAAACCCACTGCGTACACATAGAAGTGTATCTTATGACTCCTCAAATTCCCAGTACACAAGCAGCATGCATGGCATTCTAAACCTGTATTATTCAAGGTGCTTTTGATCACAAGCAAAAGAAGGCCAAGGTAAACAAATTCAGGGGGTTGGAGGGGGATGGAAGGAAAGGTAATTTATTTGCTACTTCATAGAACCAAATAAGCAGTAAGTATGTTCTGGAGTACAGAATGTATCATTAAAATGTTATTCCCCAAATATGAACTTTTTTAGTATATTTTTAAAAGGTATTAAGTTTACATTACAATTACTACCATTTCTACATATTAAGAGAAATCATTAGAAAACATACATGTAGTTACTAGAACGAAAATTATTTTAAGGGGAAAATTATGACCTGGGTCATCATCTATAAAAGACAACTGTGTTCAACAAGGAATATAACATTTATAATAATTCCTATATCATTTCTATTCCTGTTATAAAGCAAGGTGTTTAACTGGATTTTTTTTTTACAACAGTCAAAGACTAGAATGAGATAAGATAAAAATACTGTTTAAAAAAATTTTTAAGTAAACATTCAGTAGTTCTGTGTTCTTGGCACTGAACTGCACATTAGAATACAAACATAAATAGGATTGGGTTCCAGCCCTGAAGGACGATACATTCTAAAGACAGACAGTCACAGGGACATCATTAACCTCAACAATGTGAAAACGGCTGTATTCAGCTGCTACATCAGCAAGGAACAGAAAGGAAAATTGCTATTGCCTGGATACACCCTAAAAAGGAATGTTTGACAGAGGAGTTACCACCTCTGTTCTTCCACAGAGGATGGATGAGGTCTACTCAAGAGAAGAGACAGAGGTAACAGCATAACTCAAAGAAGAGGATGACAAAAACAACACAAATGTTTATAGAACAGTAATATATGTATGTCTCCCCAATGAGTAGGAGGGGAAAAAATGAGGGAATAGTAAGACAGGAAATGGGAAATTAAATTATACAACTTCAGGGAAAGGACATATAGTAAGACAGTCAACCTAGCTTTAGTCTGTACATAGGGGGTGCCAGTGAAAGTTTTTAAACAGGGAATGACAAAGAAAGAAAGGCAGCTATTTGGGTCCTTTTCCGTTATCTCAATCAAAGAGTGTTACCAGTATGTTGTTGTTGTTGTTGTTGTTGTTATGTGCCATCGTGTTGCTTGTGATTCATGGTGACCCTATGTACAAGAGCCCTACACCCTGCTCTATCCTGTGCCAACCTCACTGTCTCTGATACACCTGCTCCCATTACCCAAGTCACTGGTGAGAAACTTAAATGGGCAGACTGAAAAGTATAAGGAAATAGATATATGATGTAAGAAAGAATAAAATGTGGCTCTATGATTTCTAGCTTGAGTGACTGAACTGAAGGTTTTACCATTGACTGGAATGACTGAACCGATGGTTTCACCGTTGACTGAGTAATAAAACAAAAGGAGTCCTTACTGGAGAGAAGGTTAGATGAGCTGATGTGGAAGAGCTGAGGACTGACTGAAGATGTCTAACAAGCCAATAGGAATACTGGTCATGAGATGAGGCTGTTTCACTGAGAGTGGAGCAGTCAATGGATAGAGAGGATAGCTGAACCCAAGATGAGCAAGATGTCACAGCTCAAGGAAGAATTTAAAACAGGAAGAAAAGGCTGCCAATAAAAACATTCCGAAATGCTCATATCTGTGGGCAAGGTAAACTGGGACCATGACAGTGAAAAAGGAAGTGAAAAAGAGAAACAGCTACAATTTTAAGAACCAAATATAAGATTGAGAATCTTTTGATTGGTACTTCCTCTAAAAAGAGTGAATCTAAATTCGTAATTTGTTACTCTGTTGGCAAAAGCATTCAAGAAACTTTATTTTGCACAGACTCAAAATTCATCAATAACACTGAAAAACTCTTATGTCTTGTATATCATATTATATGTATATTATATAAATAACCTAATTTTACTAATTCAGTAACCCTGTTTGGATATTATTTCCCATTTGCACATGATAACCTGTGGTTTGAAAGAGTTGAATAAATTGCCCAGACTCATACAGCCAGTCTCAAAGTCAGGGGTAGACCCCGCAATCCTGCTGTGCTGAGTTGTCTCCTGCTTGTTTCCTATTAAAATAATCCTCTTTCTTTCCTCATTTTCTGCAAGACATTTCCCCACACTTGCATTTTTTCAACAGTAAGGCACCACTTTTTCCAAAGAGCAATGGCCTGAGCGTGCTTAAATATCGAAAATGAATACTAGGATGGTTATCTAAAACTTTATTTGTGCTTTCAATAACATTTATCATGTAAACTTCATCAAAGATTCCCTTTTCCTATCCCACATCACTTTTATTCATTCTAATTAATTTTTTCCATGGAGGAAAAAGATTTCTGTGCTTTGATCTGTAATTTATAAGAGTCTAGTATACGTAGTTATTGTAGTTTTAATATTTTTTGCCTTTTGCTGATAGATAGAGAGGACCAGTAATAAGCTATGTAAAGTCCTTGCTAAACAGGATACAAATTGAATATTTAAGGAGTCATTTTGAAAGCCTTTGTTATAACAGAGAACATGGCAAAGTACCAAGGAATCCCAAAAGCATTTACATTTTTCCTCAATAGTATGCATTTAAGTCCAAATATAAGTGCTTGCATATTTATGGTATTCAGGGAATTTGCAATATATTTCAAACAAAATAATAAATAGCTATCCCAGTTCACCCTCCATACCTCCTACTCCTCCCTCCTCTAGAGAACACCACTCTTCCTATCAGCTCTTTAACTTGCAAAACTCAAAGGAGGATATCTCTGCAAATTTGCTGGTTCCCTTTCCCTGGGGCCGAAGGTAATTAATTTGGCTTTAAAATCCTCCTCTTCAAATTCCTTCAGGGCTATGATAAGCTAGCATCCTGTTTTTGTAAACAAAAGTGTTTAATTAAACAGAGTATCTGATAATTTCAAAAAGAACTGGAAATATTTTTATGTCACCATGTTATTTGTAAGATAACAAATCTATGGACTAGTGAAGATAAATCAATATTTGAAAAGTAACATTATTGTAATTTTACAATGTTTTTACTCTTATTATTTTTACTCTCATTATTTTATAATGTTTTTACTCTTATTGCTAATTTCACCTTCAAAATTAAAATCATCTTCAATGAAAACTGTTTGGAGAGAGTGGTCAATTCATAACCATTAAAGAGAAGCCACACTCTCTCAATACAATCAATCTACTGAATGGAAATAATCTGTAGTTGATCTAATACAAAAATACAAAATAATAAATAAACTAGTCTATTGACATATATGACATTGATATCAATTCAGTGGCTAGTATGAGATATAAAATTTCCCTTCTCTTTAGTGCACTTATATTTTCCTCTAAAATTTATCCATATACTTTACATCTCCTGTTCTTTCAAAAAGCAGGGAACTTAATTAATTGATTTTGATTATACTTTCCTCTTGGATTTCTCACTTCTTAGATTTCCTGACTCTACTCTCCTCACCAATCTCCCTGAAAGTTCAATGTGGTTTCCTCTTTGGAGAATCATTTCATTTTTTTCCTATTCCTGTACCTTTCACATAAGCCACTCCCAAAACTGTACACACAGCCCTGTTCTAACACGCAAACTCCAGATTTGTACAGGCCTACCATAATTTTTACTTTGACATAATAGCCACTGAAATGTATCTGTCCCACAAGAACTATAATATCCCCTCTGATATCAATTTCATACCTCAACATGCCTGTTTTGATTATTTATATCATTATTCTTATAGCCATTCAACACTCATGAGTCATGTTTGACTCATTCTTCTTCAGGTTGTATTTACTTACATATTTATTATTTGTATTCACATTTCCTACTTTTTCAGTAAGAATGACTCATTAATGTTCAGTGTGAGCTCATGAAAGATTTTCTAAGTAGTGCCAATGGTTAATATAACTGGCTCCTAACCTAAAGGTTGAAAGTTCAAGTCCACCCAGTGTCACTTCAAAAGAAAGGCCTGATGGTCTACTCTCAAAAATCAGTCCCTGAGAAGTCTACAGCAGAGTTTTATTTTTACACATACAGGGTCATCACAAATCAGAATTCACTTCACAGAAATGATTCTTATCTTTATATTAAGACACCAAACTGACATTTGGTGCCCTGACATTTGGCTCAAAAATATGGTCATTTACTTTCCCTGTACTGCTAAAATAACAATGACAGCAGCTGACCACTCAGCAGTCAGCCCATGTGAAGCTTTGTGACAAGGGTGATTTCAAGACCGGAAAAAACAGTAAGTAGCTCTCATTGATTATTCTCAATTAACTTTGTTTTAGGCAATGCCTATAGTTAAAAGCTAAAGAGTAGCATACTCCAAATACGTCTTTTTAAATTTTCTATTAGTTTATTTACAAAATTAGAATACATTGTTTTCAAGAAAAAATTCTTTCAATTTCCCTCACTGCCCCCCATTAAATTGTACAACCCAATAATTAATTCCCTCCTCCCCCTGCACATCCTCATCCCTCTGCTTCCAACCTCTCTTCAAACTGACATCATTACTCTTCAGCAATTTGGAGAGGTCCCAGGCAGTGGATAGTCCCAATGTTTCCTGATCTCCTGAATGCTGGTACTAAGGATGTTGTTTGTGGATCCAAATCACAAGTTGAAATCATTGACAAAGTTAATCTTTTCTTCACATATTGTGATGTTGCTTATTAGTCCAGTTGTGAGGATTTTTATTTTCTCAAAATTGAGATGAGGGAGCTCTAGTGGCCTAGTTGGAAGAATCTACGCTGCAATCCTGAAGACACAAGGCTGGAATCCACCAGCTGCTGTGAAGGAGAAGATGGGCAACTTCCTCCTGTGCAATTAAGTGCCTCTGAAAACCAACTGGAGGGTCAGCTATTGTTCAGTTCCAGCTCACAGTACACAACAACAAACAATGTCGAGATACAACCCATTTTGAAGTCTTATGAATGTGGCCAATTCTAGTCTACTGAGAGAGATCTTCCCTTTGAATGCTTTGAATAAGCTTTGTTCACAATAGCAAGGAGTTGGAAACAACCTAAGTGCCCATCAACAAACGAATGGCTAGAGAAGCTGTGGTATATTCGCACAATGGAATACTATGCTGCATTAAAAAACAAGGAACTCATGCAATATTATTCAAAATGGTTGACTCTGGAGAACATTATGCTGAGTGAAATATCCCAGTCACAAAAGGACAAATATTACATGATGCCACTGTTATAGAATGGGACTGTCCTTGGGGTTGGGGAGAGACTGAGTAAGATGGGTTCAATAATGTATACTGCACTGAAACAGAGGAGGGAGAAAACTGTTTAAAAGAGATATATAACTAGGTATTTCTGTCATCACAGGAGACTAGAGCGAGGGCTACATGGTGGAGGGGACCTGGGGGAGGGTTTGTAAAACAATGAAAGAATCTTTTCTTTTACTTTTCCATAATTTTTGGACTCATGTACTTATAACTTGTTAGTCAAATTTGTGTCTTCTAGGTTGCAACACCCCCATGATACATCTTCAAGGATATGAACATGTACGGCCAAGCACAATCAATAAGAGTGCATCTAAATCCCAAAATCAATCTCCATAATAGTCTATGTGTTTCCTACTGCCAAAGGGGCCCTTTAGAGTAGTGAGAGAAGATCTTCACCCTGAAACCCACAGCGTCCCTTTTCAGCAGGAAGTAGCTAAGAGAATACGCCATCCCCTTTTCCTTATGACTCAGGGTGAAGTCTCTCTCAGGGAGGAGTGTTAGGGAATGGCAAAGGATACACTGACAAAGAAGATTAATCAGAACTGGCTTTGACAAGCACTGTGGCATTTGGACAAGAACAAACTGGGAGGAGGGTAGAGAGAATAGTGCAACAATGAATGAATGGAAACCCAAAATCTCTGTAAATGTTTATGAAAATTAATAAAATATAGAAAAAAGAAAAGAAAAAAAAAGACTTCCAAGTGGGCTAATGCTCAGTGTCAAACACAGTAAAACTTACAAGTTCAATTAAAGTCTTACTGTGAGGTCATATGATAGTATTTTTAAACTAACTTTGGATGATATTGTACAATACTAATATATACTACATATAGATTTAATAGGAATGGAGAAAGGATACAACGATGAGACGCATCTTTCTTAATGTTAACCATGTGGTGTTCCCTTGCTCTGTTCACACAACGACCGCTTAGTCTAGGTACAGGTTTTGCACAAGCATATTTAAGTGTTCTCCATACCTATTCAATTTGCTTGCTGAGAGAATTATTCAATAAGCTAGACTTACAGAAGAATGTGGAATCAGAATTAGAGAAAGACTCATCAAGAACCTTCATTATGCTGATTACATAAGGCTGCTTAGTCAAAGTGAGGAGGACTTAAGTGCTTGCTGCAGAAGATCAAAGACTCTAACCTTCAATATGAATTGTGTCTCCATGTCAAGAAAACAAAAATTCTCACCAATGGACCTAAAGGCAACATCATGATTGATGGAAAAACGTTTAAGCCTATCAATGACTTCACCTTTCTTGGATCCACAATCAGTACACTTGGCACCAGAAGTCAGGAAATCTGGATACAAATTACACAGAGAAAGTCTGCAATCAAGGACCTCTCTACTATTGAAGACCAGTGATGTTAGTTTGAGGCCTAACGTATGTCTGATTTAGGACCTGGTCTTTTCAATCACTTGCTATTCTGATGAGAGCTGGAGAGTGAATACGATGAAAGAAGAAGAATTAATACGTTTGAATTGTGTTGTTGAAGTGTAATGAATAGTCATGGACTTCCAAAAAAACAAAACAGTCTATCTTAGAAAAAAGTGCAAAAAGGGTGCTCTTTAGCGGAAAGGGTGGTGAAACTTCATCCCATGTATTTTGGGCATATTATCCTTGGGTTCAGACCTTAGAAAAAGATATACTGAGGAAGAGAGGGTCAGAGAAAGAGAGGAAAACCCTTTAGCAAGATGGACTGAGTGACTACAAAAAGGGGCTCAAACATATCAGAGATCATGAAGATAGCACAAGGTTCAGTTCTGTTTTTTATAGCATTGCTATGAGTCACAGTTGATTCAACGGCATCTAACAACAAAAACAACAGTTACAGGTTATGGTTTGAATGGTATAAATTAAGAGACAGAAAGTAGATGTCATTAGCATTTTGTTATCTAAATATTAAATGAGTAATATATGTTATTTGTATGGCTTTCACATGAGCGAAATTTTACCTCCATTCAGTCTCAACTGCCCTAAGAAGAATACAAACAAGGGACCTAAGGACTCATCAATATAGAAATATGCTGCTAGTGCTGCTGTGGAAAATGTGGTAGATGAACATAAGGCTGAAGATAGGAAAAACTTTGCTTTGCCACAGAGCCAGGCAGGCATTTCTCAACCTGAAAATCTTCAGTCTCACAAAGGGAGGACTTGCAAGGTAGTCTTCATGTCAATGCTCTTTTGGAATCAACACATTCTGACCCTTCAGTGAATTTTCAGAGGCAATAAATTACACAAGAGCAGACTTTTCATCTTTCTTTCACAGAGAAGCGAGTGGATTCAAACCTCCTGCCTTTGGGTTGGCAGCATGACTTCGTACCCATTAGGCCACCAGCGCTCCCTAAGGTAGTCTTAGAAGGACAATTTACCATTTATTTCCAAATCATCTTCATAGGATTTTGCCCTGTTAGGATTATATAGCACCATGAATCAGATGACTTTTTCTAGGGAACATCAAGAATACAGTTATTTATTTTAAATGATGAAATTTATTCCTACAGAAGATCATATACAGCCGAACTCTACTTATTTCATTACTCCTAAAAATATTTCAGCAATAATTCTGACCAAGAACAAAACTTAGGAGGAAAAACTGAACAAGACTTGAATCACTAGAGATTGAGGAATATTCTTAGTAAGCCTTTTCTTTGATAGAAAACTGCTATGGAATTGAGCAAAGGCAACTACAGAGATTTTTTTTTTTCCGTTTCAAAATTAGTAGATTAACTATACCAAGTAATTCCTAAAACTACATGCTTTCAAATTATTCTCAATACTATGAACAGCTATAAAGTCCTCAAATTATGTATAATGTACCTACAGAAAAAGTAATCACATACTTATTGTATTGAAATTCATTAGCAGAAAAATCTATTAAGAAAAGGAATGTCCAAAAAAGCAGCAGCTATTGAGAAACAGATATGACTGTAATCCACAGTTCAATTAGAAAAATATTCAAAAGTATATCAAAGTTAAGAATCTATAAATTATCTCTCATTTTGTTTTAATATTACAGCAGCTGCTTCCAAGAAATCACCATTAGTGCATACGAAAAGCACAATATGCAGTATAAATTAAAGGTCTGTCCAGTTCTATAATTTTATTTTATTTTCTAATAATTCAGCTTCTGGCAAGCATATGTAAAAAGCATAAAGTAACAGCTTTTCACTAGTATGAGTCAATTTGGGCATTAAGGTCTACAAAAATGTGCAAATCTTTCCTTCTCTCAAAATTCCTACTCAAAAGATAAAGTGTATTTTGAACTGTCATAAGACCGAACTAAAGGATTCAGTAATCTGCCTAGGTTAAACCTATATTACCTAGTCATCTACTTTCTCAGTTACCCTAATGTTTTTCTTTCTGTGCACAACAGAAATCCTTTGATCCAGGAAAGCTTTCCTTGGTGTAAACAGCTTCACTCTCCATGTGTAATGTTTAATACTTCCTGCCATAATATAACAGGAAAAAGTTACAATAAAATGCTTAATTATAATTCTTAACTTTATTTATAACTAAATCATCAGCTCTATGGTGTCGTAAGTCAAATGTGAACATTCTACATGTTGAAATTTTCCTGTTTTATTGACTGGCCTCTTAGAAAGGGCCCTGGTGGTGTGGTGGTTGAACACTTGGCCGCTAACCAAAAGGTGAGAGGCCTCAACGCACAAGCCGCTCCATGGGAGAAAGCTGTAACAGTCTGTTTCTGTAAGGACTGTAGGCTTGGAAACTCTCTGAGGCAATTCCATTCTGTCCTAGAAGATCACTATAACTCAGAACAAACACAGTGGCAACAGGTCAGCAGCAAGAGCTTTCAGAAAATATGCTTTCCTAGAGCTTCGAGCTTCTCTAAGAGCATAATTTAATAAAAATAACTTTGTAAGGATACTGACAGTGCATGCTTCTTACATGCACTGACTCAACAAAATTTTTAGTTGTTCTTTTCATTGCTATGTATTTTATTCAAGTAATAAATTCATGGAAATGATCCAAATCACATCATAATTACCTTAAAACAACATAAAAAATTTAAAATGCTCATTAGTATTTTATAATAAGTAGTTTTTAAAATTCAGGAAGTGAAACTGTCTAAACTTAAAGTGAAGATTCAGAATTTAAAACTAACCATCAGCTTTATGTTTACTTACTTTGTTACTGTTATCAACAGCTATCACTTGTTAGCTAGGGCAAACATATTACTAATGTTCAAAATTCAATTCCAATTCTGGTGTCTCTGATTATAGGAAATAATAATAAAAACACCTCTTAAAGGACACATTTTATTCCCCCTACCACAGATCATCCTTAATTTTTTAATCCATTCCTGAAAATGTAACTTTTTCTTTCAAGCAGCTGATGCATTTAAACGTGCTGGACTAGGCTGAGCATTCCTTCGTCCTGATGTCATGCATCATGGCATTTGTCTCAGAAGACATCTTTTGTAGTTGTTACCAAAAGGCAAAAGAAATCAGAGCTGTGAACAGGGAGGAGGTGGGGGTGGAAGGAGAGAAATGCTTAAACCAATTCACTAAAAAGAACTCTGACACAAACTTGTATATTTTTAGTCACTCAGTATGCATACTTTAAAATAATGCTTTCCTACTTTTTTAAGGTATTGTGTTTATATTCGCACTATTGGTTTTAAAAATACTCTCTGCTTTATGGTAATGTGTCACAGGGAAGTTAGCTATAGTTTCATGAAAGACGTTTTCATCCCTGACTGGCATCTTCTCAATAGCTGGGGCCCAGGCACACGGCTCTCTTCCCGGCAAGGCTCTCTGCACTGAAACAGTGCAGCATTCATAACTTATTCTCAGCACCGCGGGGCAGCTCCACAGAAAAGCTTCTCCATCCTAATGGGTTACATCACTGAGAAGTCTTCCATTTGGCCTAGGTGAAAAACATGAATGCATACCCCATTCATTTCTCCACCTTAAAAAAAAATAAAGTAAAATCATATCCACCCTAAAGCTAAAGACTTTCATTCCCACAGTACAGCTCAATCAAAGCTACCTCACAGCTCTCACTCTGACAGTAGCAATGCTAACTTTCTTAACTACTGCTAACCTTCAAAATGTGTTTTACAACTTATGCTGTTATTAGAAGTGCCCAATAAGATACCAAAAGCAGATAATTTTCAATAAAAAAGTGTTTCATTTGTGTTAGCACAGTCTTTAGATTCAGGTCACATTTAAAAAATATATTTGGCATGCAAAAAGGGACCAAAAATTTCACTCCTCACTGATGTTAACACACAAACCAGTCCACACAGAGGCTTCCCCTTGTCTGTACTTTCCCTATTGCACAAAGGAAGTCAGTTGCCCCTAAATTCCTTTAGCATGTTAGGTACTCCATGGCAATTTGGAAGGTATTAGTCTATTCAAAATGCTTTATAGGGATGTTTTAAGAGAATATACTTTCTCTGTCTCCCATTAGAATTTGCCTTGAAGAACTTCATGAAGCAATCTCCATTTTATTCGCAAATACAGGTCTACAGTTACACTTGGGGAGGGGGGACTTATGCTTCTCTAATTAGAAAATTGAGAGAAAACAGCTCAAAGGTGTGTGGGGTTTTTTCAACTCAAAGGTTTAAAGGCAGACCACCACTCATGTTTTTAAAAAAAAATGATGCAAAACATCTAAAATCACAGCTGTGCACATGCAGTCCAATAGACACACAATATTCTTCTGTACAAGGAATGCAGAATGTTCAGAGTGGATCTGAAGGGTGACTGTGACGAGGGCAGCAGATCCACATCCTTACTGCTGTCTTTCTGAATGACAAGGGGAAGTCATGTCAATTATGATGAACTATAGGCCATATGACTAATGACTCACTCAAAGCCATTTTTTATTTCCTTGATCGTGGAACTCCATCCTCACCAACCTCTGACATGACAGACCTTTATAGCTTGTTCTAAACTATTTCCAGATGCTGTGGAGAATCGGGCTGCTGACATTCATGTTCAGAATATGAATCCTAAACATCCTCTTGTAATGCTCATTAAACTACTTTACTTCTATCTGCTTTAGATATTTAAAGACTTTCTTTCTGTCTTACCTTTCTCTCTATGGTGAAGGCTTTGCTTATGTGTTTTTGCTCTTTCTCTTCTGTGTAGTTAACTATAACTCCTAGCTAATATAAATGAAGGGAAAATAAATGTTATCCCCAGAAAGTCTATACTAAAAATTCCAAAAGATGTTGAATCCGTTCAATAAGTACACTAAAATTTTTGGTGTTAAATAAACTCTTTACAGAAAATAAACATAAAGATTACTTTTCAAAACATCAAAAGTTCCATTTTGCATTGGAACAGTGTAACAGAGGCAAGGCAGATTATTTTCACAAACATCTTTTCTACCCTATTTGTGTAACTATAAATCACAAATGCATAATAACTGTATATTTCTGACTTTGGGGCATATTTTTTAAATAATATTTTTATACTAGTTTACTCACAAAGTTTGTATGCATTGTTGTTCACACCAGATTTTTCCCATTTCCTTTACCCATCCTTCCCTCTACCTATCAAATTGTGTGACCCTATGACTACCCCTCTGTCCCTCCTCACCCCTCTGTTCCTACCCTTCCCTCTTCCTTGGACCCTCATACATGTTTTAGTAGTTATCTATTTCTACAATAATGGTCTTATACAGTATTTTCCCTTATGAGACTGAGTTAGTTCACTTAGCATAATATTCTCCAGTCCCTCCAAAGGTAGTGATTTTGAAAATCATTGCTCCTGCGTGCTCACACACAGTATTCCATTGTGTGAATGTACAATAATTTCTCAATCCATTCAACTGTGGTTGGACATTTGAGCTGTTTCCATGTTTTTACATTGGTGAATAATGCTGATATAAACATTAGCGTACTAATCTCCATTTGTGTCTCAGTTCTAATTTTCTCAGAGTATATTCCCAGTAGTGGAATAGCTGGGTCATATGCAATTTCTATGTTCAGCTTTTTGAGGATACACCAATCTGCCTTCCAGAGTGGCTGTACCATTTTACAACCCCACCAACAGCGGGACAAGAGTTTGTATCTCTTCGTATTCTCTCCAATATTTATTACTTGGTCTCCTGTTAAATTCTGCCACTGAAAATGGGGTAAGATGGTATCTCATTGTGGTTTTGATTTGAATCTCTCTTATTACCAGTGATTCTGAGCATTTCTTCATGTGTCCGTTGGCCATCCAAATGTCCTCCTCTGTGAAAAGTCTTTCCATGTTTTTCCCATTCTGTAATTGGGTTATCAGTCTTCTTCTTGTGAAGGCTTCAGATTTCTGCCTTTGAAAAATTATTCATTTCTTCTAGATTGGGTATCTTCCCTCCTCCAAGAAATACCACTGATATCATCATACAAATTCTGGCTCACGGTGGCCCTATAAGACAGAGCAGAACTGCTCCACAGGGTTTCCAAGGTTGTAGTCTTTACAGGGGCAGAGTGCCTCATTTTCCCCCATGACACCACTAGTGTTTTTTGTGTTTTTTAACTGCCAACCTTTCGGTTGGCAGTTCAATACTTAATCTACCATGCACAGCAGGGATTCCCAAAAATAAGCATTTTTCATTAAAACAACTGGTAAAAATCTTCAACAGGCACATTAAAAAAGAAAACATCTGAATGGGAATTAAATGTACCAAAATATGCTAAATGTAAATAACAATTTTCCAATCATTCTTTTATTGGTTCTGACTATTACCAGGTTTTTCTGTGACTGCTGTAACTTAAAAGTTGTTGAAACTGTATTACTTCAAATTAATTGAAGATTTGCAATCATTTTTAAAAACTGCAAAAAAAACAACAACACAAAACCCTATATGAAATGTTTCTAAATGTTACCAGAATGGCTAAAATTAAAGATTGGTAATGTCAAGTGTAGATGAGAAAGTGGCAAAAATAGATTATCATAATTTTCTAGGGGAAATTAAAAATAAGACTGTGGTGTAAGCCTAAAAGTTGGCACTTTTTTTAGCCCTTATAGTTAGCCTACTCTAGTCTCTAGCTACTAGCTACCACAACTGCCAATCCATGGTCCTGCAAATCACCAACAGCTGTGGGGCTAGGATAAGAGAAAGAGTGCTTACCACCTTGGGCAGCAAGACTTGAGGTGAGCCTGACTTTCAGGAGCAATACTTGAGATAAGCAAGGCTTATGGTGGCAAGATTCTAGTGATAGTGAGACTCTGGTGTTAGAAAGACTGGCATTGCTATGGAGAAACTATGGTAAGATATGACCTAAGGCTTCCTGCATATGAGCTGGCCACAGTTAAAGGTTTGGCTGGTTTTGCCAATGCTTTAAGGAGAAGCTGACTTGGAACTGCTCTGAGGCAAACCTTGTTGGATAATTTGGATTTGAATGCTGAACTGAAACCAGAGCCTGAACTAACTGAGGAATTCTAAGAAATTGGTTGAGAGTTTCTCATAGAATTAAACATGCATTTACTATATAACAGAAAATTTACCTCTAGGTTTATTTTGTGAATCAATAAATAAATAAACAAGGGAGGGGAAAGGTATCATTGAAGCTCTATACAAAGTTAGTAAAAATGAGGCACTGACTTACATCATCCATCCCATCTAAGAGATACCTTTGTCTTCATTTCCCAAATAATATATATTAAGTGCCTATTTACCTAAGTCTCATTTAAGCATATCTCACTGTGAAAGTACTGATACATTATGCTCATATGTCCCCCATAAATATCAAGTAATAATCATTATCATAAACAATTCCCTTTGTAAAAAAAATAGACATAATTTGGACCTCAAATTCTTTACACTTGTATGTCTGTTATACTCAAGGCTTAGCAATAGAGAAAGGAAATCAGAAAACTCCCTTGATAATTTTAGCAATTAAATCATACCATAAAATCCTAAAAAGTTTTGGTTGGTTGATATCAGGTATTAGTGACCTCATGTGACAGAACTGCAATGCCTTCAAAGGGTTTTCTAGGATGAAATCTTTAGGGGAGCAGTTTGTCAGGTCTTTCTTCAACAGAGGGGCTGAATGTATTTGAACTAACCTTTTTGTTAGCAGCCATATACTTAAGGGTACTATCAAGTACAGTGATCATTCCTACAATTTCAGGAAGGATTCAACTGGAGATGCAGACTTCAAAAGATATTGCTCTCAAAACTCTGAGGACAGGAGGAAACCCCCCAAAAAACATTCACATGGCTAAGGATAATTATTGTCAATTATTTCACCCTACAAAGGAAAATGGGGCTTTTGTTAAGAATGAACAATATAGACATTATTTTGAGTTCATGGTTTTTGAAGGAGTTTGCATCTCTAAAAGTAGACATAAACACAGCAGGATTCTAGCTATCCTAACATTACCCAATTTGCTAGTAGTATTGTTGGGGGAAAAATTTGTAAATATTGGCAGAATTGTTTTTTAAACTCTGCATATAAAAAAGTAAGAAAAACTTCATTAAATATTATTTCCATTCAAAATATAGCATAACAAAGTCTTAGAGATACCTGAAGAATCAGAATTTAGGTAGTTCTTCAACTTGGCCACATATCTATAGGCTTTGGGAATGCTGACAAGGACAATAGATTTCACTTACAGTTCAATTTTTTCCCTTTTCATCTTTATATAACACTTTTTTAGCATTGAACTTGCAACATGTCAAAGTATGTCAGATGAAGCTTCAGAATCCTTGCATCCAAGGTGTAACCTGATTTTAAAACCTCTCCAGGACAAACTGTTCTCTTAGCAGTCCATGGTATATTCAATACCCTTCTCCAACACCACACCTCAAAGTCATCAACTCTACTTCTGTCATACCTAGTCACTGTCAATCTCAAATAAATATAAGAAATACTGCTATTAACCACTATTGGACAAAAAAAGTAAATTCTGCATACAATGCATGTTTTTGGTGTTAGGTACCACTGAGTTGGCTCCAACTCACACAAATCTTATGTACAATAGAGTAAAACCCTGGGCCACATTCACAATCTCCACTGTGAGATGTTCTAGTCACTCTGTCAATTCATGTGCATGAGTAACTTCTTCCATTTCTCAGACTTCTTACTTTTGCAAGAATGTTCTCTTTTTCCAGGACTGATACCTCCAATAAAATACCCAAAGTATATGAGATGAAGTCTCACCATCTTTACCTTTCTAATGGTGTAATCTGTATGGAATTGTGCTGCTAACCTAGGCCGTACTTCTCCAGCAGTTCAAATCCACCAGAGACTCCAAGGTAAAATGACTGGCAGTCTCCTCCTCTGTGACATACAGTCTTGAGAATACTATTGGAAGGTCAGTTCTGAGTTAATTTTGACTTGACAACAATGAATTCTAAGTCTAAGTAATACTGTTTCTTTCATTTACAATGGGAATGTATTGCTTTAAGATTATTGTTGGAAAACACAAAAACAAGTGAAAACTGGCAATGTAAACTAAAAGTTATAGGAAAAATTAATAATTTAATACAAATGCCCAATTTCCTGAATATGTGAAATGTAAACAGGGTCATTTAATCTAGCAAATTATTGTATCACTATAAATGCCTTCAGGTTATTTTCATTTGTGCAATAAAACTTGTGTGTGTGGATAGAATCTGGTGTAGCTCAGTTGGGGCACTGGGGGTGGGGGGATGGTAGATACAAAGAACTGTGTTTGAAGGTGTATCTTAAGAAAGCAACCTCATCAGACTTACCACACCACCCCTTTATAATAAGGACCCAAGAATCAAGTAAAACAGAAACAGATGATAATCCTGAAAACCTCGAGAATCAAATGAAAGGATAAAGAATTTAATCAAGCATCAGTTAGAAGAAAATGAACAAAAAGAGTGAAAGGGGAGGGACATAGGGTAGAGCTGCCACACTACCCAGTACCATACGGTTTAGTCATTCTGACAAAGGTGATCCCAAGTGAAGAGTGCATGAAGTAAATCTACAGCATTGTCTATAGGACAGTGTAGACAAATTAAGGAAAGAAAGTAAAGGATGATGGGCAAGAGCTCAAGAAACAAGACATCTACCGAGCAGAGAAGCTAAACAATAGAAACAGAACTATATTCATCCAGGACAGTCCCTGGTCATTTGAGCTGAAGTTCCACATGGAAGAGAGAATCCACTGAGTATGGAAATTATCGAACAATATCATTGCTATCACATGCAAGCAAGATTCTGCTGAAAATTATCCAAAAATGTTTGGAACAATATGTCAACAGAGAACTGCCAGATGTGCAGGCTGGATTTAGAAGAGGTCGTGGTACTAGGGATATTATAGCTAATGTCAGATGGAT
>NW_006399834.1:12940847-12945934 GCF_000299155.1 Elephantulus edwardii | reverse complement strand
TTTGGCAGAGTGGAGGGGAAGCGAAGCGAAGGAGAGGAAGACCTTTGGTGAGATGGATCGATTCTGTGACTGGAGCCGTGGGAATAAGTGCATTTGAGATGGCTAGGTTGGCACAGGATAGAACAGCATTTAGAGCTCTTGTACATAGGGTTGCTATGAGTCGCAAGTGACTCGATGGCACATAACAACAACAACAATAGCTGGAGACAATGGATTCTAGAGAACTCCTGTCCCTCACTGGCTTAGCAGCTTGTACTTGCACAGAAGCACAATGTTGCTTGTGCTGAAGACCAGATACTAAAGGAATATGCTCTTTCCTTTCCCTTCTCTTTGCCCTCCCAGTGATTGTGTCATCCATGTCCTGTCACCTAGCAACTGAAAGTACTTCCCTATAGCCCCTCTATCATGTGGCGGTCCATACTACGAAGTCCTGCATCATCAAACAGTACACAGGTAGCACCTGAGTCTAGATAATCTCCCCAACCTCACAGCCTACAGCCACTCTGTTATCTTAGGAGCGAAGGTACATGCTCCCACAGGCTACAGTTGTATGTCCTTAGTCCTTGTCACCCAGGCAAGTTGTAATACAAGCCCACACTCACTGCCATCCAGCTGCTTCAGTATCTATGGACAAACACTTGCACAAAACACACATTACACACATGCCATGACAGTAATAGACAGTATGCCTTCTAAGCTACTGCCATACTACTCTTTCATGACTACAGAAATACATGTGCACACATTCATAATCAAATTCCACTCTACTTCCAATCTGTGAGCATTGGAAACTATATGACTGAGTACGTATCAGGCTGCTACCCACACCTTTCTGGTAAGGAAACACTGGCATGCCTGCTCACCAAGCATATGCATATACCTCTCCTGCAAACTACTTACTACTCTCATAAACTGATGAAAGGAAGCCATTTCCTACAGATGACGCCACCAAAGCTGCCTTAAAGATACAGTGTATATGAATGATTGTGTTAAACATAAAATACAAGTATCTTTAAAAATTAAAAAAACTTTAAAATTAGGGTGAAGTTGAGTGGGAAAAATCTATCAAGCAAAAAGCAACCAAAAAAAGAACACTACTAGTAATACTAATCTCTGATAAAATATACTTTAAGGAAAAATTCACCATAAAAGACAGGGGCATTATATAATATTAAAGGATCAACCAAGAAGATAAAATTATAATAAGCATGGGAAAGTCTGCTGTTAGGGACCTCTCCAAAGTACTGAAGAGCAATGGTGTCTCTTTGGAGACTAAGGTGTGTCTGATACAGGCCATGGTCTTCGCAATCACTTGTTATGCATCAGAGAGTTGGACAATGACCAAAGGAGGATAGAAGGAGAATTGATGCCTTTGAGCTGTGGTGCTGGAGAAGAGTATTGAGAATACCATGGACTGCTAGGAAAACAAACAGATTTGTCCTGGAAAGGGTTAAACCGGGTGGCTCCTTGGAGGCAAGGATTCTGAGGCTCCGTCTAACATACTTCGGACATGTTGTGAGGAGAGACCGGTCCTTGGAGAGGGACATCATGCTTGGGAGGGTGGAGAGACAGCGCAGGAGGGGAAGGCCCTCTATGAGGTGGATTGATTCAGTGACTGGGATAATTGGGATGGGAGTGTCAGAGACAGTGTGATTGGCACAGGACAGAGCAGAGTTTAAGGCTGTTGTACATAGGGTCGCTATGAGTTGCAAGCGACTCAACTGCACATAACAACAACAACAACAATCATAACTTGTGGTTGCTGTGATGCTAAACACTGTGATACTGATGTGTCAAATGCAATAATGGTTATCCATTGCAGACAGTGTTTGGTGGACCTCCTGATTAAAACAAGCTTGGAAGCAGGAGTGGCATCCACATCCAAAACAGCTTGCTTCTGTAAACTCTACGAACTTGAAGAAACAATGAAAGTTATACAAGTGTTCAGGTCTTTCGTTCATAGGGTAGCTATGAGTTGTCTACGACTCAACAGCACTTAACAACAACAACAATCTAATGATGGAGTTATAAAATACATAAAACAAATTATACCAGCACAGAGAAAAATACAGATCCATAATAGTAGCAGAAGACTTTATACATCTTTTTTTCCCTGCAAAGGGTCAGCAAATCTGGAGTGCAATGGATAAGCCTCGCCCTGGGAAAACCACCTTTGTGATCATGGTAGCTCCCCTGCCAGGTAAGTATTAACACGTAATTTTTTATAAAGGACAGAACAAAAACAAAGACAACAAAGATAAAGAAATATTATATCTCACCATTAAACAACTTGACCTCATAAACATAAACAGATCACTTTATCTAAGAACAGCACAGTACACATTTTTTTGCCAAGACACATTCTCTAGAATACACCATATTTCAGAACATGAAGCAAGCCTCAATAACAAACACCAACATAGTACAAAGCACTTGCTTGGGTGGCATTAAAAAGCTAGAGAGATGGCCTAGCCTGGTGTCTGAGTGATTCCCATGGCCCAGCAAAAAAGAGACCATGCTTCCAGAGCTGTGAAGACAAGAGGAAACACTCCCAAATATGGACTCATTTTCCACTCCACCTTCATTGGCCGAGCAGCTGCTAAGAACAAAGGCCTCATCTCCCGATACCTGGCAAACAAATGCAGCATTGCCTCACGAATTGACTGCTTCTCCAGAGCTGATAGGTTCTCTTTACCCCCACATACATCCAGAGGTGCCTACGAGTGTATTTGGGGAAAAGCTTCGCAAGCAAGTTGAGGAGCGATTCTCTTTCTATGAGAGTGGAGAGATTCCACGGAAAAACTTAGACGTCATGAAAAAAAGCCATGGTTCAGGCAGAAGAAGTGGTCGTTGAGATTACCAAGAAGCTGGAGAAAAAGGAGAAGAAGCGCTTGAAGAAGAAGAAATGACTGGCTGCGCTTGCACTTGCAGCTTCAGAAAACAATAGCACTCTTGAAGATCAGGAATGTGAGGAAACTGAAGAAAAACCCAAAAAGAAGAAAAAGAAAAAGCCCCAGGAGGCTCCACAGGAGAACAGAATGGAAGATCAGTCCAGCTCTGCTCTCCCTAAACCTAAGAAAAAGAAATCTCTGTCCGAGGAATTGGTCAGCAGTGACTTTGAAGAGCCAACTGTAAATGCAAAAGTCCCAAAGAGGAAGAAATCTTCCTCCAGAGATGAACCAGAAGACCCTGAAGAGGTTGCAGTGTCCCAAAGAAAAAGAAGCAGCTTTCTAAGGAGGAGCCCATCAGCAGTCGACCTGAGGAGAGGCCGTCAACAAGAGCACTAAGAAAAAGAAAAAGCACCCCAGGAAGATTAGAATGGGCATGCCCAAATGTTTCCCAATAAAAAACTGTTTACCAAAAAAAAAAAAAAAGCTAGAGAGAAAGAAGAGGGGAAATCAAATATAAGAAAACCAAGTAACCACTGGGAAGTGGATTTTATAATTCTTAAGAATTAAATCACAACATATTGTAACCTCCAAAACACAGCAAAAGCAGTACTCAAAGGTCAATTTATAGCAATAAAAATTATAAAGAAAACTAAATGTCCACAGGCATCAGAGAAAAATAGTATTACAGAAAAAAATAACAAATCAGAAAAACAACTGAGAAGTTAACTTTCTAAAAAGATCATAAACTGGACAAATCATTGGCAAATTAACAAAAGAAAAGAAGATGTCAATAACTAAAATGAGAAATTAGATGGACAGTATTACCAATGTCCTTACAGTAAAAAAAGGCTAATAGACTATTATTAAATATTACTATCCTATATATGTGAAAATCTAGAATAAATGGACATATTCTGGAAACAAATTACCTAAAGAAATTACCACAAACTGACAGAAAATTCAAACAGGCCCAGAACTAAAGAAGAAATTGAAAGTATCATTTTTTTGGGGGGGGGGTAATTTAAAAGGGGAAAAAGTTTTAGCCTAGATGGCTTCATAGCTTCACTAGAAAATTCTACCAACCAGAAAAGAGTAAACATAATACTACTTAGCAATTCCAGAACATAGTGAAAAAAGGATACTCATTCAATGAAGCCAGTAAACTCCCAAAACCAAGCAAAGACAACACTGAAAAAAGAATATTATAGACAAAAAGGACAACCGATTTCAGAAGAGGAGACTGAAATCAGGTGAGATGCAATCCCAGAGACAGCACCCTCAGGTGCTAGGGATGCAGGGGCTTGCCACATTCCTAGAGAAAAACTCTTCCAGCTAGAAGAAATGCATGCCATTATGAGGGCATCCCATGGACCAACGAGGACAACAGAATTTAAGAGAAAAGGCTACAATTAGGTGAGAGATCCACTTTCACAGCTGGCACACTGAGGTGCTAGTGAGGGAGCTGTCTATAACCCCTCCTAGACAGAAACTGCCTAAGTTGGGGAATCTGATCACAAAAATAAGAGAACAGACTTTAGGAGAAGGACCTGCTATAAAGTAATATTCCTCTAGAGCTGACCTGTAGACCAGAAAAGTCCTGAAGGACTTTAAAAAGGCAAACTTTCCTACTCCAAAGTCCCAGAAAAGCTTTCCAGTACAGCATGTTGCCCACCCCCCATAGACTGAACACTTTAAGCTTGCAACTAATCAATATCATCATAAAGATAAAGAACTATCAGCAACTTATGCAGACACAATAAAAATGGCCTAACACATATCAAGAAAAACTTCATGTCATATCAAGAAAGCAGTAGAAAGCCTTAAACATTGTGAACATGCTTCAGACCTAATGAACACTCCAGAGTTAGGGAGGCAGAAGAAATAAATTAATGCAGAATTGAGTCATATGAATGGCTTCAGAAAAAGGTACGAGTGATGAAAGAAAGAATGAGGCCACAAAGAACACGAATATTCCAGAGCCAAGGAATCAATGTGGTGGAACTTGAATAAGTATGGAAGAAAATGGAAAAGAAAAGGAAGAAAAATTTAATCTATAGATAAAGAGGTACAAGACCTTAAAAATAATCACAAGACAGAGAGGGTACAGTCAACACAATACTTAAAGTAACAGAGAAGCATGAAAATGCAATCCAGAATATTAAGAGCAAAATGGCAGAAGTGTCCAACATGCTGGAA
>NW_006399834.1:12918242-12940067 GCF_000299155.1 Elephantulus edwardii | reverse complement strand
AAAAAAAAAAGAAAACAATTGTCAGCTAAGCATACTCTACCCAACAAATCTGTCCATCAAATATGAAGGAGAAATTGGGTCTTTTTTCAGAAAAGCAGTAACTTAAAGAATTTGTGAAAACAAGACCAAATCTACAAGAAATTCTAAGGGAAGTCCCTCACACAGAGAAACCAAATGAAAGTGAATGGACCGTGGTAATCCAAAACAACAGAAAAAGAAACACAGCAATACTGCAGTTACAAAACTTCGTCTGCCAATAATCACACCTAATGTCAATGGATTAAATACATCAATCAAGAGGAAAAAAGGAGAAGAATGGACCAAAAAACTAAATTCCATCAATATATTGCCTATAAGAGAAACATCTAAGAAACTGGTAAAAAGGAAGCTAAAAATCAAAGGCTGAAAAAAATATACCAAGCAAGTGACATCCACAAGAAAGCGGAAGTGACAATACAAATCTCTGATAAAATAAACTTCAGGATAAAAACCACCATAAAAGATGAGGAAGAGCAATATATAATAATTATAGGCATGACCAAATGATAGGCCTATAAAATACATAGAACAAAGGCTAAGGGAATTGATGAAAGAGAAACGGACAACACCAAAATAATATAGGAGACTTTAATGCAACACTCTCACCAAGGGATGTTGCTGTTGTTATTATGTGCTATCATTGTGCTTGCAACTCACAGAGGTCCCTTGTACAATAGCCTTGAAACCCTCTCTATCCTGTGCCAACCTTATTATCTCTTACGTACCTATCCTCGTTACCCCAACCACTGAATCATCCCATCTATCAATGGTGTTTCTCTTTTTCTCTGTCCCTCCACCCTTCCAAGCATGATGTCCTTCTCAAGGGCTGATCACTCCTTGCAACATCCCCAAAATATGTCAGACAAAGCCTCAGAATAAAAAAAAATATATATATTTTTAAAAGCCTCAGAATACTTGCCTCCAAGGAGCAGCCTGCTTTCACCCGCTCCAGAACAAACCTGTTTGTTCTACTGGCAGTCATGGTATATTCAGCACTCTTCTCCAGCACCACAGCTCAACGGCATCAATTCTGTTTCTATCATCCCTAGTCATTGTCCAGCTTTCTGATGCAGACCAAGCAACTGCGAAGACTATGGCTTGGATCAGGTGCACCTTAGTCTCCAGACTAATGTCATTGCTCTTCAGTACTTTGAACCCTGATAGAAGACTTTCCCAATGCAATTTATCTTTTGATTTCTTGGCTGCTGGTACCAAGAGTGATGATGGAGCCAAGCAAACTAAAGCTATTAACAGTCTCAATCTCTTCATCATCTATCATAATGCTGTCAATCAACCCAGGGCTAAGAATCTTTATTTTCTTGATTCAATCCATATTTAAGCTGCAGTCTTTGACCTTGTGTAGCAAGCGTTTCAAGTCCTTCTCTGTTTTGGGAAGCAAGGTTGTATCATCTGCAAAAAGCAGGTTGTTGATGAGTCTTCCTCCAATCCTGATGCCACATTCCTCCTCACAGAGCCCAACCTCCCAGATGATCTTTCTGCATACAGACTGAAAAGCTATGGAGATAGGACACACCCCTAGTGTATATATCCTTTCTTAATTTGAACCAAGAAGTGTTTCCTTGCTCTTGGACCAAGTATAGGTTTTGCTTAAGCATAATCAAGTGTTCTGGGATTCCCATTCTTCTCAAAGTCAGCCACTGTGTTTGTTGTGATCTACAAAGTCAAATGCCTTTGCATAGTCAACTAAACACAAGATAAACATTCCTCTGGAACCCTCTGCTTTCAGCCAAGATCCATTTAACATTAGTTATAATATCCTTCTTACCATGGCCTCTTTTAAACCCAGCATGCACTTCTGGAAGTTCTCTATTGATGTGCTATTCTAGCCAGTTTGGGGTAATTTTCAGCAGAATCTTGCTTGCATGTGATATTAATGGTATTCGATAATTTGGGTACTTTTTCAGGTCACTTTTCTAACATTATCTCTCTTGAAAACATAAGCCTGACAAGGCTATCCTTTATCATCTCAGTTATTCAATATTGTATTAGAAGTTCTAGCATAGGCAGAGAGATAAGAATGGGAAATAAAAGGCATAGAAGCTGTTAGCATAGAAAGAAAACAGTCACTACTCACAGAGGAGGAATGTGACATGAGGATGGGAGGATGACTCATCAACAACCTGCTTTATGCAGATGATCCAGCTGTGCTCACCAAAACTGAAGAGGACCTGATGAATTTGCTGCAGAAGATGAAGGACTGCAGTCTTCCATAGGGACTAAAGCTCAATCTTAAGAAAACAAAGATTCTCACCACTGGGCCAATTGGCAGTATCATGATAGATGGAGAAGAGATTAAGATGGTTAACAATTTCAGCTTGCTCAGCTCCATAATCAATACTTTTGGCATCAGTAGTCAGGAAATAAAAAAGATGAACTGCATTCAGAAAATCTGCTGTCAGGGACATGTCCAGAATGCTAAAGAGCAACAATGACAGTCTAGAGACTAAGGTGCACCTGGTCCAGGCCTACATCTCCTCAGTTACTTTCTGCAGAGAGCTGCACAATGACTAAGACTGACAAAAGAATCGATGCCTTTGAGTTATAGTGCTGGAGAAGAGCACTGAACATACCATGGCCTACCAAGAAAACAAACAGATATGCTCTGGAAAGGGTGTAACCAAGTTGCTCCTGGGAGTTGAGGATTTTGAAGCTCCATCTCACATACTTTGGGCATGTTGCCAAGGGGGACCAGTCTCTAGAGAAGAACATCCTGCCTTGAAGAGTGGAGGTACAGCGCAGGAGAAGGAGACACTGGATGAAATGAACTGATACAGTAACTGGGATAATGTGATAGGTGTGTCAAAGATTGGCTCAGGATAGAGCAGGGTTCAGAGCTATTGTGCAAAGGTTCACTATGAGTACCAATAGACTAGACAGTACATAATAACATTCACAGATGACATAATCACATACAGTGAAAATCCTAGAAAAAGTGCACAAAAATTCGCCAACAACTAATAAAATAATTCAGCAAAGTATGATGACGTAAGATCAATTTATAAATACCAGTTGGAGTCCTCTGCACTAACAAAGAGAACTCTGAAAAGAATTTTTTAAAATATCATTTACAATAGCCATCAAAAAATATTTGAGAAAAATAAAACCAGGGATACAAAAGATTTATACAAAGACAACTACAAGCATGACTGAAAGAAACAAACAAACAAAAATACACACACACACACACACACACACACACATACATATATATGTACACATATATGTAAATGGGAAAATATACAACGTCCATGGATAAAGAACACTTAATTTTGAGAAAATGCTAATGCTAACCAAAGCAATCTACAAATATAAAGCAGTATAAATCCAAACTCCAACATTATATAATGAAATTGTATAATCAGTCACCAACTTTGTGTGGAAAAGAAAGAGACCTTGGGTAAATCAAAGCACTCTTAAAGAGGAGGAATAAAGTAGGAGGCATCACACTGGTTTGAAAATGTATTTCACAGGCAAGGTAATAAAAACCGCCTAATACTCCATAACAGACATAGAAACCAATAGAACAGAACTAAGAACTCTCAAGTAAATCCCTCTATTTTTGGACAGCCACAACTATAGTGACTGAATATCCCATGGACCGCCAACAGAACAGACAAATATATCCTGGATAAAGTGCAAACAGAATGCTCCTGGGGGGCAAAGATGATAAATTGCACATATTCTGGACATGGTGTTAGAAAAAGCTATTCCTTGGAGAGGTACATCACACTTGGAAACATGGAGGAGTGAAGGAGTCAGCAAACGAAAGACCCTCAAACAGAGATAGACTCCTGAAATGGGCTCAACTCTGTCAGAAATTGTGAGGATGGCACAGGTTCAGACAGGGTTCAGATCTGCTGCTCACAGAGTCACTGTGACTTGTGCTCAGCTCAACAGCACCTAAAAACAAGAGACAGGTGATCTTCAAAAGAGAGTTAAAGATCATTAAATGGGAAAGAGACTCTCTCATTAAGAAACACTGCTAGCAAAACTAGACATATCCCCAAAACAATGCAATTATCATGTCACCTCAGTAAACAACATAGCAAATTTCACTAACACCATACATTGACAAGAGTGTAGAGACATCAGAACTCTCAGGCACTGATGATGCAAGTGTAAAATGGTATAATCACTTCAGAAAATGGTTTGGCAATACCTGAACAGTGCGGAAATAGAAATACCACTTTTTCTAGAAATTCTGTTCCTAAGTATTGTCTGAAAAAACAACATGTAAAGATACAGACCCGCCAATGAATGGAAATGAGAATCACAGAGAGAAAGTAGAAAAAAAAAGTTATAATGTAAGGCCTATAACGTCATAAAACAAAGAATTCCCATTCAGTCATTTTGTGTGAATGACTAAATGGAAAATTAATTTTTTTGTAAGCATTCGTTCAAAGCACAATGGAAGTTATTTAAAACCCTAACTATTCCTGTGCATAAAGATCAAACAAGATCCACACCTCACAGCACACACAAAACTTATACCAAAATATATTGAAGACTTATATGTAAAACTTAAAGCTGTAAGAATTTGTAAGGGGAAATAGAGACAATCAATACTAAGGACATAATATATGGTACATACCAAACACAGTTAAGAAAGAACAAATGGGAAGATAAATTAGATAACTGGGAATTCCTAAAAATTAAACAACTTATCAAAGGACTCTGACAAAGGTGTTAAAACAGAAGCTACAGCCAGAATGGGGAAATAGCAATGATATATCAAACAAGAGTCTAAAATTATCCTTTAAATGGTTAATCTCAACAACCAAAACACAATCCCATTTAAAATTTACAAAGAACATAAACAGACACTGCACCAAAGAAAATATTCAGCTGACGAGTGACCAAATGAAAATATGCAGCGCATTACCAGCCATTTCCAAACCAAGCCAACTACCTTAGAACTGATTTAAACTTATGGTAAGCAGCCCCAGGGTGGCAGAGCTCTAAATCTTTATTAGAGCACACTGCCTACCTTTCTCCCACTGAGTGACTGGTGGATCCAAAACACTGACCTTTCAGTTGGCAGTTCAACCTGAAAAGTACATTACTGGGGTGTGCCATTAAAGAGATTAAAATTGAAACTACAATTAGATACCACTTCGCCTTGGCAACAATAACGTTCATTTAAAAAGGAAAAGAAAAGAGAGATAAAGTTCTGGAGAGGCTATGAAGAAACAAGAACTCTCTACATCCCTAGAGAGACTGTACAATCACTTGAGGAAAGTGGTATGGCAACCCTCACAACAGAATACCATCCAACCTAACAATCCCATTCACAGGTATACATCCTAGAGAAATAAGAATGGTGACATGAGTAGACAAAACAGCAAAACGACAGAAACAAACCAAGTAAGTGGCTAATAAAAAGTGAAGGAATAAACTGTAGTACATAAATACAATGGAACATGACAAAATTTTTCTTAAAAAATTAAGAGAAAAACTCATGAAACATCTCCCAATATAAATCATCATAAATGGCAATATACTGAGTGAAATTAAAAAAGGCGTATACCAGTGTTGTATCCTTTCTCCACACCTAGTCAACCTGTATGATGAGCAAATTATTTAAGAAACTGGATTCTATGATGAAGAATAGCATCAGGATTGGAGGGAGATTCATCAACAATCTTTGATATGCAGATGACATAACCTTGCTTGCAGAATAAAAGAGAGGAAGACGTGAAATACATCCATGAGAAGATCAAACACTGCAGCCGTCAATATGGATTGCATCTCAACGCCAAGAAAACAAAAATTCTCACCACTGGACCAGTGGACAACAACATGACAGATGGAAGAAAGATTGAAACTGTCAAAATCCACAATCAATACACGTGGTATCAGTAGTGAGGAGATCAGGAAACATATTGCACATGGAAAGTCTGCAGTCAAGGACCTATCCAAGTTACTGAGGAACAATAATGTTAGTTTGAAGACTAAGGTATGCCTGATTGAAACTATGGTCTTTTCAATCTCACTACAAAACCTACAGGAGAAAACTGAGTACTGAATAGATACTCAGTATCATGGATAGCTAGAATAACAGATATGACTTGGAAAACGTGCAGCCAAAATATTCCTTGGATGAAAGGACTGTGAAGTTTCCTCTCACATACTTTGGGCATGTTGCTAGGAGAGGCTATTCCTTGGAAAAGGACATCACATTTGGAAAGGTGGACGGATAGCAAAGGAGTGGAAGACTCAACAAGACGGACTGACACAGTGACTGCAGCAATCGGCTCAAGTGTGTCAGAGATTGTAAGGTTGTCACAGCATAGGACTGGTTTCAGATTTTTTGTTCACAGGTTCAACTTGATGGCACCAAACAACCACAGCAACAATAATATAAAAATGTTCCTCAGAACTATAGATTATATACTTTATGAGACTTACAGGGTAGAATTTGCCCAAAACCAAAGATGAAAAGACAGGGAGGTATAGGAAATAGGAATCCAGGGAGAGTACAGATACTGTTGGTTGATTGCGGGCATTGCAATCAGTGTCACAAAACAATCTGAATATTAAGTAATGATAGTTTTTGTTGTTATGTGTCATCGAGTTGCTTGAGACTCACAGCAACCTTAGGTACAACAGCCCTGAAACTTGCTAGATCTTGTTCCAACTTTACTTTGACACACCTACCCTCATTACCCCAGGCACTGCATCAATCCATCTCACCGATGGTCTCCCTCTCTTTCTCCATCCCCCCACCCTTCCAAGAATGATGTCCCTCTCCAAGGACTGGTTCCTCCTTGCAACATGCTCAAAGTATGCCATATGAAGCCTCAGAATCCTTGCCTTCAAGGAGCAACCTGGCTCCACCCTCTCTAGGACAAACCTATTTGTTCTCCTGGCAGTCCATGGTATATTCAATACTCTTCTCCAGCACCATAGCTCAAAGGCATCATCAATTCTGATTGTTGTTATTGCTGTTAATTGCTGTTGAGTTGAGCATGACTCATAGTGACTCCATGAACAAAAGATCTAACGCCTTTGTATAAGTTTCTCCAAGTTCACAGAGTTTTGATAGGCATGTGGTTTAGGAAGTGGATGCCACTCCCGCTTCCAAACCTGTCTTACAACTGGGAACTCCACCAAACACTTTACACACTGGTAAGCCATTATGGTATTTGATACCCTAATGGCACAAGCTTGGTATCACAGCAAATCCAGATTACCTCGGTAAAGCAAACTGACAAGGAATGATGTACAAAGTAGAAGAGTGTTCCTCCAAAATATAGCAACACTAGTCTCACTTAGCAGTGGTCAAGTGTCGTCAAGTTGAACACACAGCAATCCAGTGAACAAAAGCCCTGAATTCTGTTTTATAATTAACATCATTTTTTATGTTTATAGAGTTTACAAATCTTCTTGACATTGAGCCTCAAGCCATATTGAAAGCTGCAGTCCTTGACCCTCTGCAGCAAGCACTTCAGGTCCTCCTCAGTTTCAGCAAGCAGAGCTGTGTCATCTGCATAATGCAGATTGTTGATAGATCTTTCACCAATCTTTACCCCACATTTCTCCTCACAGAGCCCAGCCTCCCAGATAATCTGTTCTGCATACAGGTTGAAAAGGTATGGAGATAGGATGCATCCCTGGCGTACGCCCTTCTCAATTTTGAACCATGCAGTGTTCCCTTACTCTGTTCTGACGACTGCCTCTTGGTCCAAGTATAGGTTTCGCATTAGCACGATTAAATGTTCTGGGATTCCCATTCTTCTCAAAGTCAGCCACAGTTTGTTATGATCCACACAGTCAAACGCCTTTGCATAGTCAATGAAACACAGATAAACATTCCTCTGGTAGTCCCAGCTTTCAGCTAAAATCCACCATGAACTGCTAGGAAAACAAACAGATCCATTCTAGAAAGGGTCAAACCGGGCTGCTCCTTGGAGGCAAGGATTCTAAGGCTCCGTATGACATACTTTGGACATGTAGCAAGGAGGGATAGGTCCTTGGAGAGGGACATCATGCTTGGTAGGGTGGAGGGACAGCGCAGAAGGGGAAGGCCCCATATGAGGTGGATTGATTCAGTGATTGGGGTAATTGAGATGGGTGTGTTGGAGACGGTGCGATTGGCACAGGACAGAGCAGAGTTTAGGTTTGTTGTACATAGGGTCGCTATGAGTCGCAAGCGACTTGACGGCACATTAACAACAACAACAACAAGAGTTTACAGAGTTTACAGAGGCATCTGGTATAGGAAGTGGTTGCCAATCTTTCTTCCAAACTTGAATCAATCTGGAAGCTCCCCTAGTGTTCATGACCGGCAACCTTCATGGTATCTGACACAACTATGGCACAGTGACTAGCACTCCAACTTATTCAGTATGGCAAACAGATAACTACTGTATCACTTAAAAAAATGTTCACTCTCATATTAAGAAATTGGGCCCAAGGGTCTGTGGTCCGAGGGCCCTATGTAACTTTAAAAGACACACCCAGTAAATACTGTTGACTATGCTCCACCCTGGGGTCCTTGTCAACTAGGGCAAAAGTCACTTGTGGAGGGGAAAATCATTGACACAAACCAAACATCATCAAAGAAAGTTGCTTTCAGCATTGATTGCATTACCAATAACCCATGGACCAAATGCAAACCAAGACTTCTCTTACATAATCCCCATCAATATGAGAGACACTGGACTTCTAGCGTGGAACCACAGCACAGCCACCTCCATGACCAGCCACTGACTTCCCCCAGCACTGCAGAATTCTAAATTAGCATAACTAATTATCTACATACACTATCCCCTAAAGTGTGCACAGTAAAATTTTAAAATAAAAAAAGAACCCACCCAACTACAGAATGCAATTACATGTATTAGCACTGCAACTTTTCTGTAATTTCAAAACTGTTTCACATACGGTTTTTTTGTTTGCAAAGTTTTGCTATGGAGAATTATGTTAGGGGATGATAGAGTATGAGGAGGGCTCTTCTTCAGGTCTTTGTGATGGTAATAAAGCCTTTTCAAGGAAATTGTAGAAAATAGCCCAAAACAGCTTAAGTTAGTTAAAAACAAGGTAGCAAGCAACTGCAAATTAAACTACATGCATCCTTGAGGGAAGTTTGGTTGAATGTGATTCACTTCTGCTATCAAGACTATGCAGTTTCAGCCCCTTCCTTTCCTCAATATTTAACACTTGGGAAACATGTAAATGATCCTTCAAAAGGGAATTTCTTTGCTTAACAAAAGAGTTGTTGTTGTTGTTTTGTACGATAGAGTCAGAACCGACCCATAGCCGAACCTTCCCGCAGGTTTTCAGAGGCAATTAATCATCCTTCTCCCACAGAGCCTCGAACCAAGTGCCTACAGGACTGCAGGGCAGTCTCTTGCCAACAGGCCACAAGAGCTCCCTATTCTTAATATATTTAATAAATTTTAAAAGACACAGAATAAAAAGACACTATAAAAAGCAAATTTTGATTAAAAGCTTAGCATAGTGGGGCAATTTAATAAAAATAATTCCTATCACCTCTGAGTTTGTCCATATGCCATAATACATTAAAGATTTCTTTTTCAAAAATCCAACTTCCTTAATATTTTTCTAATCAGAAGGAATAGATAATTTTTCTGTGAGAATGAAAATAGATCCTGGAAATTTTAATGCAAAATATAATCTATATATTTCCTCAGCAAAACATTTATTTCATAGAGAGACAACTGTGCTTAACAACCACCCTGTTAAAAACAATTAAATGACTGCCACATCTAACCCCCAGAGGTGGATTCATTTTCTTACTGGACTCAAAGATCACTTTCTATAGTCTCAAGATGCATGTTACGTTAACAAAAGCTCTTCAGATGAAAGATGTTTTTGCAAATGCAAAATATGAATTATTGTCACCATCATCATTTTTATTGTGCTAGGCATGTGAATGGATTTTGCATCTGGTGGTTCTAAGGTTTTACCACAGCAGGGTGGCTGGGTTAAAATCTAAATTCCTAAAGCAATACTGTAATACTGTAATACTCTGAACCATAGTGACATCCAAGAGGGATAATGACTTTCTGATGAAGTGAACAGCTCCTCCGTGGTAAAAAGAGAAATGCCAAACCTGGAACCTGGTACAAACGCACAGCTAACCAACCCCTAGCTGAAAGCAGATAATAAATGGCTTCAGAAATTTCTAAGTTCTTCTGGGTGATTCTCTAACCCCAAGAATCATTACAGGCTATAGTACTGAAAAGCCTAATCATATATATATATATATAAATATAAAATTAAATTGAAATACTATTTTCTAAATACCTTCCTTCCACAACATAAGTGGCCTGTATCTTCTCTCAAGACAGAGTATCAGTTTATTTCAAATTTAGAGATACTGGCCTCGATTCAAATTCATGGCAGTTATAGAAACCAATGTTCCGTGCCTTGATTCAGGTGGCAAGCATTAAATCTTTTTCCGGCTGTCATGCAACAACAACTTTAATACAAATTAGCACTGCCAAACTCAGTTTCCTGGGCTCAGAGGTCCTTGATGCTACTCCTTGAATTTTATTCAGACTTTCACATAAACTGCAATCTTTGAAATAGTCGCATCCAAGTAGAAAAGCCTAAACAATAATACAATTTAAATATTCCAAATCTATTATCCTAATTTACCATTACGTGCAAAAAAAAATCAATGCCCCTCTTTTTTGTTAAGGAAGATTTTTGGTTATTTTTATTAATATTAATCATTGTATCATACAGGAGAATATTCTTAAATGCAAATTCAGTTGTTATAAAGGCAATTTTCCTTCCAAGCTATTTATATTGAATAGAGAAAGCTGCCAATCAATACTAATTCAAAAATTTAGTGCTTGTGTTGGTATCTCATGGTTTCTGAGTCAAATCCTTCCAAAGCTTACAACCCTGGGAATAGAGGAAAATGAGAGTGTCATTTCATCTCACTAGATAGTAAAACCCAATCAATTAACTGTACCAACACTCCAAACAACTTTGGGATGAATTCCAACAAGGAAAGATCTGTCAGAGAAACAATATTTCAAGCAAGGAAGTGATTCTTCTCTCCCTCAAATTGGTTTTTAATTAAGACACCCAGAGAAAAACAGAGTTTTAGTATGCAGGTTTCTGGGTATGTATTACGTTAAAAAAATCATGGTCTTCGGCTAAAATTTTCACATTCATGAAGACTCTACTTTAGAAATGACATAATAATGGGTCATTTCTTTTCTTGCAAATAATGTTTTTGATCCATCAACTTGTATAATCCTAAAACCAGACTAACCTCCTAGTTTAACAGACGATTTTACTTAAGGAGCTCTGGTGGCACGGTCTATCGGGAGCTGCTCTGCTAACCCAAAGTCAGTACCTCTCAGAGGTTCGAATCCACCAGAAGCTCCATGGGAGAAAGATGGGCAATCTCTTCCCTTGTGATCTACCGTCTCTTGAAAACCTAGTAGAGGGTCAGTTATAAGTTGGCTCCAAAACAACGGCAGTGAGAATTTTTACTTAATCACCATTTCAAAGCCCCAAAATAAGTAGTGCAAAAATTTTTACTATATAATTTCACTCTTTCTTGACTTACAAAATCCAAGATTCGGTTTTTTTCCTATTTATCACCATAAACAAAATGTCTGAAAAATTTAAAAACAAAGATAAAGTTTAGGACAAGTTTGATTCCCTCAAATGTTTATTTCACCATTATACATTTGTGAGATCCTTAAGTAGGGCAAAATTTCTCAACGGTAGACCCTGAGCCCAAAAAAAGAGATGCCATCATAATATCAGTAATATAATAATAAATAATGGCCCATGTAAGTGTGCAGGGCTTAAAAATTTTAAGAGGTTTGGGTAGTATAAAGGAGATCTGATGGAGCAGGGCTTCATATAGTGCACTGTGGTCAGTGGTTCAAATCCACAAGCTGCTTCACAGGATGGGTAGTTACCTCTACTAAAGATTATCACCTCAAAAGTCCAATGGACAGTTGCTATGAGTCAGAACTGACTCCATGGTAAAGGGTTTGGTTTAGTAGAGAGTATAATCATCTGGAAAGAGACTTCAGACAGACATTGGCATCTTGCTACTTATATGACCTTAGATTAATATCTTTACTCTTTGAGCCCTAATATTCTCAATAACTAAATAAAGACCACGATTCCTTGATGTTTTAAATAAGAAAATGTGTTTAATTCAGGAATTCAGAAATGCAATGTCATATGTACTAAATAATTACTAGATCTAAATTGTATTTAATATTCATAATAATCTGAGAAGTGGGCATACCCCCATTTTGCAGAGTAGGATACTGAGACTCAGAAACCTCAACCAGTTTATTCAAAGACACACAGATTTTTAAATGGCAGAGCTAAGAGAAAATTTTTCAGATATAAATAGCAATAAGCATAACAACAACATCATTAACAATTAACACAAATGTAGAATCTACAATATGGCAGGCCTTATACTCAGCAAGTTAGTATGCCATCTCATATAATCTTCTCAATGACTCTATGGCATTCACACTATTGTCTCCACTTCATAGACAAAGTAATATCTGAGGTATCAGGAATAAAATGTAAAAGGTCCCTGACTTCTCAACTTCACAAATAATCTAAAAAATCTTGAACTTAATACTCTAAGGAAAATATCTGTCTGAAACCGAACTAAGAACTAAGTAATTACTTGACATTTTAAAGAAAAACAATAACTTGAAAAACTTTTCTCACATAACCACCCAGTGTAAACCAAGCAATTCTTTCTATTTTACAGAGGAGTAAATTGTTATTAAAAGAAAATATACAAACAAACAGCAACAAAACAATATTATCTTGGCTCTTTGGACAAAAACAGTACTCAAAGGTAAAAATTGTTATGAGATGCTCCAACTTCAGTGTCAAATGAGCCTCTCAAGTGGCAGAGGCCCAGTTTCTTCTTTGAAGAGTTTGGTACCCTCCTCTACCAAATTATCCAAGTGATAGATCAATACAGAGCTGTTAAAGTGGATTACGGTTATGGGATCCTTTTTGTTACTTCTTGTGTATGATATAGGGAGCTCTGGTGACATAGCCTGTAGGAGTTAACTGTGTGGTTAAGGGTTTATTGTTCAATAATGGATTTCCTAGCCACTAACTTTACCAGGTGGATAGGTGGGGATATGTGAGTAGGGTGTGTTACTCTATCTGCAAGGGGATTGGCTAGTCTTACTACTAAATTGAGAACCAACAATGAGAGTCAAAGAGGAGGAAATAGAATATTTTTACCAACTTTTGCAGTATGAAATCAACTGAACATACAACCAAGATTCAGTAATAATAACTGGTGACTAGAATGCAAAAATTAAGGAAAAAATAAGGATCACTAGACAATAAGGACTTAGAGAAATCAGGCTGGAGATAGAATTATAGAATTTTGTGCCATCAATGATTTATTCATTGCAAATACCTCTTCTAAAAAATCACAAATGACAACGATGCACATGGACTTCAACTAATGGACTACATAGGCATCAGACTGATTACATCAGTGGAAAGAATCACTGCAGCTCAAAATCTGCTGTGAAAACCAGCAGAACAGAACATGGTGGAACAGAAACCAGGTAGAACAGAACATGAGCAAGTTCAAATAGAAGCTAGAGATTTTCTTATATCTACAATAACCAAAATATGACCTTGAGTCTATCCTACCTGAATTTAAAAACCATAGCACAGGCTTGAGACCTTGAACACTAATGAATGAATACCTGATGAACTGTGGAACAAAATTAAGAATATCATCCATAAAAAAAAAGAAAAAGAATACCATCCATAAAAAAAGGTTATTACAAAGATAGAGGAGGAAGAAAAGACTGATGTCAGAAGAGATTCTGAATATTGGACTAGAATGCTGAGAAGCCAAAACAAAGGAGAGAAATCAGGAAGTTAGATAGTTGTACAGAAGAGTCTGAAGACAAAGCAAAGCACTGTAATAAAATGTACAAAGAGGGTTAGAAAAGGAAAAGAAAATAACTCAGTCAGCATTTCTTAAGTTGAAGGAACTGAAAAACAAATTCAAGCCTCTAGTTACAATACTTAAAACTGCTGTGGGTAAAATACTGAATGACCCAAAAAGCATCAAAAGATGGAAGGAATACACAGTCACCAAAAAGAACCAGATGACAGAACAATTCAGGGTATGATCAAGAATGAAAAGTAATGAAACAGTAAGTTCAAGCTGCTCTGAAGCAGTTGGGGGGATACCCCAAGAAATGATGGAATACCAATTTGCATAGTTCAACAAACAGATGCAGCCTTAGATGTATCAAGAAATTGTTTGTATCAAGACATCTGGAGGACAGCTACTTGGCCAACTGACTGGAAGAGATCCATATTTATTCCCATTCAAAAAAAAAAAGGTGATCCAACAGAATGGAAATTATAAAAAAAAATACCATTAATACCATAGGCAAGCAAAATACTACTGAAGATTATCCAATTAAAGCAGTACTTCAACAGAGAACTGCTAGAAATACAAGTAGGGTTTAGAAAAGGCTGTGGCACTAGGGATTTTATTGCCATTGTCAAATGGATGTTAGCTGAAAGCACAGAGAACCAGAAGGATGTCTTTTTATGATTAAACAATTATGCAAAGGCATTTAACTGTGTAGATTACAATAAATTGTGGCTAATTTTGAGAAGAATGAGAATCCCAGAACAATTAAGTATGCTCATACAAAATCTAAACCTTGACCAGGAAGTAGTCGTCCAAACAGAGCAAGAAAACAATGCATGGTTCAAAATCAAAGAAACAGAGTGCCAAGGATATATTCTTTGTCCATAACTGAACAGATCATTTGGGAGGCTAAACTTTATGAAGAAGAATATGGCATCAAGATTGGAGGGAGACTTGTCAACAACCTGTGTTATGGAGATGATACAACCTTGCTCCTTGAAACTGAGAAGGACTTGCAGCATTAACTGAAAGATGGTCAAGAACTGAAGCCTTCAATAGGGATTACATTTCAACATTAAGAACACAAAGATCCTCACCACTGGGCCAATTGGCAACATCATGAAAGATGGAGAAAAGATTGAGATTGTCAATGATTTCATCTTGCTCAGATCCACAACCACCACTCTTGGCACCAGCAGTCAGGAAACCACAAGACAAGTTTCAGTGTAAATATCTGCTGCCACATACCTGCTAAGAGTGCCAAAGAGAAACAATGACAGTCTAGAGACTAAGGTAAACTTAATCCAGGTCATAGTCTTCTCAATTACTTGATATGCATCTAAGAGCTAGACAATGAAGAAGGATGGCAGAAGAATAATAAATGCCTTTGAGTTGTGGTGCTGGAGAAGAGTACTGAATATACCATGGACTGTCAAGAAAACAAATAAGTCTGTCCCGCATAGAGTAAAACCAGGTTGCTCCTTGAAGGCAATGATTTTGAAATTCTGTCTCACATTCATTAGACATGTTGCCAGTTGAAAATCTGTCTCACATTCATTAGACATGTTGCCAGAAGGGACCAATGCTTGGAGAAGGACATCATACTTCTCCAGTCAGCACAGCAGAAGACAACCCTGGATGAGATGGATTGACAAAGTGACTGGCTGTATGCTCAGGTGTGTCAGAGATGGTGAGGGTGGCACAGAGTAAAGCAAGATTCAGAGTTGTTCATAGGATCGTTATGAGTTATAGTCAACTCAATGGCACACAACAACAATATTGCTCTGTGGGACCTGTGAACAATTAAAATAGATTTTTTTTATCCAGTAGAATATATTACTTTAGATAACAACATCAAGTGCAACTGGTATTACAAATGTAATGCATTAGGGTTTTCCTCCTTTATTTGGATTTGATCAAGATTTTGCATCCTCCTATTTTTCATGCTTTAATAAAGACTGCAGGTTCCAAAAATACCATGTTTCCTTATCTCAGGTTCTTCTAGTGGGTATTTCTAGATGTTGTTGATAATTGGTAAGTCATCTCCCAGTTTATGGTGACCCTATAAAATGGGATCAGACCTTTGTGATCCATAGGGTTTTCCTAAGTCTATTACTAGGACCTTTTCTTAGTTCATCTTATTCTGGAAACTGCACTGAAACCTCGTTCAGGATCACAATCAATACTTATGCCTTTTGCTGCACAAAAAAAAAGGATGCATTTCTATACATTGAATAGGTACAGGGCACCTTATGCATTATAAAAAATGGTTGAAGAAAAAGTGTTAAAACAAGGCTTAAGAACAGAAGAGCAGTCAAGTTCCTAGAAATTCCATATGATAACACACACTCACTCTAAAGGGTGCAGTGAGTGACCACAGAGCAATTTTACGAATGGTGGAAGTGATAGCCACAGTCTGATAAATTAAAGTTATGTTGATTGTTTTCTTGGGATCTCTCAGAATATGTTTATTTAAAGCACTAAACCAGACAACTACACTTAGCACAATGCTATTCTCCCGACATAAAACAGTAAGGCTCTGTACTTATATCTTGAGCTATGCTGTGTGTGTGTGTGTGTAAACTCTAATAAAATTAATACTGACAAATGTCAATATCTAAATGTAAAACAAGTAAGGAACAATAAACTCTTGCTAAGAGCAGGAAAGAGATATGGATTTTGGCTTTACAAATCATTTAGAGTAGTGATCTCCAAAGTTCTTTGATCCTGCCCTACTGTCAGAAGAAAACATTTCACTAGAACAAAGGGTAAACAAACACATGTACACTCATTCACTTCCAAATTATAAATACGTAAAAATGGTCCAAAATTTGGAAGGGCGTACGCCAGGGATGTGTCCTGTCTTCATACCTTTTCAAACTGAATGCAGAGCAGATTATCCGGGAGGCTGGGCTCTATGAGGAGAAGTGTGGCGTCAGGATTGGTGGAAGATCTATCAACAATCTGCGTTATGCAGATGACACAACCCTGCTTGCTGAAACTGAGGAGGACCTGAAGCGCTTGCTGCAGAGGGTCAAGGACTGCAGCCTTCAATATTGATTGAGGCTCAATGTCAAGAAGACAAAGATTCTCACCACTGGACCAATTGGCAGCATCAGGATGGATGGCGAAGAGATTGAGATTGTTCACAGCTTTAGTCTGCTTGGCTCCACAATCAACACTCTTGGCACCAGCATCCAGGAAATTAAAAGATGTATTGCGATGGGAAAGTCTGCTGTTAGGGATCTCTCTAAAGTACTCAAGAGCAACGGTGTGTCTCTGGAGACTAAGGCGCAACTAGAACAGGCCATGGTCTTTGCAATCACTTGTTATGTGTCAGAGAGCTGGACAATGACCAGGGACGACAGAAGGAGAATTGATGCTTTTGAGCTTTGGTGTTGGAGAAGAGTACTGAGGGTGCCATGGACTGCTAAGAAAACAATCAGATTCATCCTGGAGAGGGTTAAATCTGGCTGCTCCTTGGAGGCAAGGATTCTGAGCCTTCGTCTGGCATACTCTGGTCATGTCGTAAGGAGAGACTGGTCCTTGGAGAAGGACATCATGCCTGGGAGGGTGGAGGGCAGGCACAGGAGGGGAAGGCCCTCTGGGAGATAGACTGATTCAGTGACTGGGGCAATCGGGATGAGTGTGTCAGAGACAGTGAGATTGGCACAGGACAGAGCAGAGTTTAGAGCTGTTGTACATAGGGTTGCTATGAGTCGCAAGTGACTTGACAGCACATAACAACAACAACAACATACTAATATAACATCAACATAATACACAGAAATAGATGTTAAAAGGTAAAATTTTAAAATTACTTGTAAATACAACCTTCTCTATTCTCACCCTGAACCAAAATGGAAGATCCTATAACCCACAAGGGGTATACAAACCCCATTCTGGGGACCCCGATCTATTGTTCTTTAGGTCACTGTGAGTTGATGGCACCTAACCACATCATCTGGATAGGACAGGTTTAGGGTTATCCTTTACTGGTACACACTTCGATTTTCTTTATCACATTCCAAAATATGGTTTCAAATGTTACCAATAACCCAAATTATACTTACTCTCTAGACTACTAAAGAGCTTATCTACAAGGGTGTTTCTTCTCAAGCTTGTGTCTTATGACTACTTCTCCAGTGACAAATTAACTCTGTGAGTGCAGAGGCCCAATTTCATTCATCTCAATTCCCCACAAATCATTTGGCTCAGTGGCTAGCAATTGTTAAGTGCTCAAATAAATATTTTTTAATAAATAAAGTTGATAATAAAGATCTCCTTTGTCACATAAATGGTAATAATAATCAAACACACAAATATCTTAATGTAAACAGTTCCTGTGTAGATTCTATTTACCCACCTTATTTTTATATAGGAGTCCCCTGATGTTAATATACTAGCTGCTAGTTGAAAAGGTTGGAGGTTCAAGGCTCCTCAGAGATACCTCAACAAAAAAGGTCTGGTGATACAAGCCCAAAATAGCAGCTATTGGAAATCCTCTAGAGCACTGTTCTGACCCATGTGGGGTTCCCATGAGTCAGCACTGACTCAACTGCAACTAGTTTGCCACTATTTTTGAAAAATTGCTTTCAATGAAACAAATACATTTTGTTTAGGACAGAAAAGTCCATATGGTGAGGTATTTTTCCACTTTCCTACAACAGGTTCTACAGCAGGCACACTAAGGATTTTAGTAAAACAAGAGCAACAAGCGAGCAGCGAAACCTTTCAGATGTATGAAAACTCTCTCTACTTACAAAGTTGAAGAGTTTAATTAAAACAAAAACATTAAACTATAAGTGAATTAATTTTACTATCTTTTCATACTGCAGACTTCAGCAAAATCCGTGTGTATGTGAGTGTGTTGCTATTTTTCTTTGTGCAATTATATCTTTGTTGTTTTTGTTATGTGCCATTGAGTCACCTGCAACTCACAGCAACCCTATGTACAATAGCTCTGAACTCTGTCCTATTCTGAGCCTGTCTCAGTGTCTCCAACACACCTATCCTCACTACCCCAGTTGCTGTGTCACTTCATTTCATCCAGGGTCTTTTTTTCCAGAGCTGTCCTTCTACCCTTACAACCAAGATGTCCTTCTCCAAAGACTGGTCCCTCCTGGAAACATGTCCAAAATATATCTTTAGGGGCCCTCAAAGTAATAATCACAAGTATAAACTATTTTCGCCATCTTTAAAGTCAAGAAAAATATTACATTATTTCCTAAATAGGTCTAACAGGTAACTAAATGAAGTTTCTTTCATTTTAACTTTTATCTAAATATGTCAGGCTGACTAATATTAGTCAGAATTACAGCTTCTAATATACAAATGTTTCAAAATGGGCTTAAGAAGAACATTTGAGTCATTGGTAGTGAAATATCTAGAAACCAGTATGTGAGAAAATAACATGCATTCTAGAAAACTGTACACAGTATTAGTCACTAACTAAAAATGAACTTGTACAAAGAAATATGATTAAAAATTATCTCATAAAATATTATTTCAATATCGCCTGCCAAGGTTGTAAGTTTTATCATAAATATTTCTACATTTACCCTTAAAAGTACACATATTTAATAAATACTGGCTGGGAAAATTCAAAATAGCATTATATATGGCATATACTTTTTCATTCTAATTTTCAAAATGTATAATTTCATTTCTTTTAAGAAAATCTCAAACAACGGGTAGCAGTAGGCTAGCAATGTGTGTACAGCTTTTAATACTATAAAGAAAAACAAAGTCACGATTTTCACCCAAATTCAGAGGGCGATTGCCATAGTAAAAAGAGAGAAAGCACACTTTCAGGTGGTAAATTCTATGACAGTATGCTCTTTCTTACCCTACTTAGGGTAATTATGTTTGCAATATTTTAAACTGTACATACATACTATAAGAGCATTCCTGAATGTGTATTTTACTTACCAATAAAACATTTTTTTAAAAATCACTCCTTTACTTACAAAAGATAAAATTATGAAACTTTGAGAAAGAATAAAAGTAGGCATGTTAGTTCTCTGGGGTGGGAATTTAATTAAGTTACAGCCACTGGTGATGAAGGAAGAAGTTCAAGCTACACTGAAAGTATTGGCAAAAATAAGGCTCCAGAAATAAAAGGGACACCAACTGACATGTTCCAAATAACAGATCTAGTTCCGGATGTGCTTACCAGTCTGTGCTATGAATTCTGGAAGACAGCTACCTGGCCAAGTGACTGGAAGAGATCCATATTTGTTCCCATTCCCAAGAAAGGTTATCCAACAGAATGTGAAAATTATCGTACAACATCATTAATGTCCCATACAAGAAAAGTACTGTTAAAGATCATGCAAAAATAGTTAAAGCAGTATATTAACAAAGAATTGAAAGAAGTTCAAGCTGGTTTTGGAAAAGGCCATGGCACCAGTAACGTAACTGCTGCCATAAAATGGATCTCGGCGAATGTCTATTATGTTTTATTGGCTATGCAAACGCGTAGTCAGTGTGGCACTGACTGCGGCTCATAACAAATTGTGAGAAGAATGGGAAGACTGGGAATTCTGCGACGCCTAATTATGTCTATACAAAATCTATACCTAGGCCAAGAAGCTGTTGTCCAAACAGGGCAAGGGAACACTGTATGGTTTAAATTCAGGAAAGATGTGTTGCAGAGCTATATTCTCTCTGTGTACCTATTTAATCTGGATGCTGTGAAAATCCTTTGAGAAGCTTGATTTTATGAAGTAGATCCTGTGGCATCACGATTGGAAGAAGGCTCATCAACAACCTGCTTTACGCAGATGACATCTCAACTGCTGAAAGTAAAAAAAGATCTGAAGCACTTGCTGCAAGAGATCAAGGACTTCAATATGGATTACACCTCAAGAAACATAAGAACAAATATCCTCATCACAATAGACAGCATCATGATAGATGGAGAAAAGAAGGAAATTGTCAACAATTTCTTCTTGCTTAGATTACCAAGGATGTCAACATCCTTGGTTCCAGGAGTCAGGAGATGAGGAGACATAGCTGCTGTCAGGGTACTCTCCAAATTTCTGAAGAGTAATGATGTCAGTTTAAAGACTAGGGTGTGCCTGACTCTCATGCCACAGTCTTTTTAATCACCTGCTATACATCTGAGAACTGGACAGTGAATGACAAGAAAATCTATGCATTTAAGTTGTTGCGTTTGGGAAGAGTAAATATCTCATGGATGGACAAAAGAACAAATTGACTTGGAGAAAGTATAGCCAGTATGTTCCTTGGAGGCAGAGATGTTGGGCATTTGTCTCATATATTTTGGTCATGTTCTTAGAAGACGCTATTCCTTAGAAATATCTTACTTAGTAACATGGATTGTCAGAAAATAAGAGGAAGACCCTCACCAAGTTGGACTGATACAGTGTCTGCACCAATGGACTCAAATGGGTTGAGGTTGATAAAGATGGAGCAGGACAGAGCAGAGATCCAATTTATTGATCACAGGGTCGCTATGAGTCCTACTCAACTTGATGGCACTTAACAACAACAGAGCTTGAGGGTAATGGAAGCAACTGAAGGTATGAATGAGGTAACTGTGACAGTCAAGATTTTGCCTTTCCTGAAACTGAGAAGTGTCAGATATTAATTTAGACCTATCTCTAACTTGTAAAAAATAAGAGAAAAGAACAAAACCCAAGGTCAATTGTCTTACCATTAATTTTTATTCCTTTCATATTGTGCTTTGCTATTTTTTATAAGTTTATAAAACCATCTTTATTACTAACCTAGTAATTCAATGTTGTTGTTGTTGTTATGTGCCGTCGAGTTGTTTCCGACTCATAGCGACCCTATGCACAACAGCCCTAAACCCTGCTCTATCCTGCGCCAACCGCACCACC
>NW_006399834.1:12915438-12916582 GCF_000299155.1 Elephantulus edwardii | reverse complement strand
TCTTTAGTATCTTGAATTCTTCCTTGTGCTTTGGCTTCTCTACGCTCCAGTGCAATCTTCAGAGTTTCTTGTGACATCCATTTTGGTCTTTTCTTCCTCGCTTTAAAATTTTAGTCTCCACTATTGCAAAAGTCCTTAACAGTTTTTATTTCATTTGCTTACTTAAAACTCTTCACTAAATAATTTGGTGTCTAGTTTGAGCCAATTCTTACATGACACCCACCCCCCCCAAGCATGTCTTCAGAGTCTTTAAATCTTACCAGAGAAGATTGCTCTTTTTTCTCCCATGGAGTCACTGGAGGATTTGAACCTCTAGAGAGACAGCACTGTTGGATTAGCACAACTCCCTACACACTATGTCACCAGAACTCTTTTTAATACTAGCAGCTGGCAATGCTTTGCTCTTCTCAATTATTTTCATTTTCTTGTTTAAGTGATTGGTGGCATGGGCTTCTTTGGATATATTTAATTATAAAATGCAACCCATTTGAAATTACTTCCTGAGTTATAGCAGAGGGTTACAAATTAATCTTTCAGTGTATCTTTTATTTAAAGATGTTTATGAAAGTATGTATTTGACCTGTTTGTCATAGGGTCGCTAGGACTTGCAATGAACTTGATGGCACCTAACAACAAAAGCAACAACTATATGTTAAACCCTATGACATACATTTTCAGTCACTTAAAGATTTTTACAACTAGGACCAGGAAATCTAAAAACCTGTTATTCCATCTTACAGATTTAAAAAACTGGGATTCTGAAGTAACACAGTGGAAATCAGTAAAGCAGATATTCCAATCCAATCTTCCATTAAAGAAATTGCTTTTCAGTCTGATAAAACGGAATTAACCTAAATCAACAAACTCAAGTACTAATATGTTGTTGTTGTTGATTATGATGATGATGATGATTGCCGCTGAGTATGACTCATAGCAATCCTATGAACAAAGACTTAAAGCCTTTCTATAGATACCATCGTTTCTTGAAGTTCATAGAATTTCCAGAGGCATGTTGTTTAGGAAGTGGATGCCACTCCTGCTCATATATGTTGTTGTTGTTGTTGTTATGTGCCGTCGAGTCGTTTGCGACTCATAGCGACCCTATGTACAACAACAGCCCTAAACCCTGCTCTATCCTGTGCCA
>NW_006399834.1:12913474-12915058 GCF_000299155.1 Elephantulus edwardii | reverse complement strand
CTTCTATCCTCCCTAGTCATTGTCCAACTCTCTGATGCATAACAAGTGATTGCAAAAACCATGGCCTGTATCAGGCGCACCTTAGTCTCCAGAGAGACATCGTTGCTCTTGAGTACTTTAGAGAGGTCCCTAACCGCAGACTTTCCCATCGCAATACGTTTTTTTTTATTTCCTGGCTACTGGTGCCGAGTGTTGACCGTGGAGCCAAGCAAACTGAAGCTCTGAACACTCTCAATCTCTTCGCCATCCATCCTGACGGCTCATATATAAGGGAGGAAATTTATTTGATTCAGACTTTAAAAGGGAAAAAAAGAACCCAACTACAATTTGAGTAGCACAAAATGTACATCAACACTTTGGGACATTCACAATCCCTTCTGTTCCCCTAACTGCTAGCATCCAAGATGGTTTCTAATCATCTCCATCTTTTGATATTTCACCTGAGTAAAATGGCTCAGACAGGTGTAAAGGTGTTAATACCTTCTTCTGTTGCTGCTGCTTGCTTACTGTATGCCCACAGGCCTTGCTTATCCTGAGAAAGGTCTGGCAGAAGCTGGCCAGCTGGGGCTTGTACCAAAGGGTCAGGGATTGAGTTGTGTCTTACTTGACAGCACCTAACAACAACAACTTGGTATTTCACACCCTTGTGGAGTCTCCACCTTTACTGTTCCAGGATTGATCTCGGGAACCAAGGGACTATGAAAAACACTTCCAAGATTAGGTTCTAAAAGTCTGTTGTTTCCTTTTTTGGAGAACTTATAGTCAAGTTAATACATCAATCTTTTTCATTCACTTTGACAGAAGCTAACTATCATGTTGTGAGGGTACTCAAGTATCCTATGGAAAAGCCTAAGATGTGAGGATCTGAGACCAGCCACATGGAATGAACCTGCCAAAACCACATAAGTGAGCCATCTTAGTAACAGCTATTCCTATTTGAGAAGTTAGCCTGCAAATTAATAAAAAAACCCTAAATCTGACCAATCCAGGTATCATCGCCATGGCACTAACTCATATCATAACTCATACTAAGTAGATGAGTCTGTAAATTACACAGCAGGAGACTGCCCATCTTTCTCCCTGAATTTGAATCATTTGCCTTTGGGTCTGCAGAGCAATTTTTACCGCTAAACCACAAGAGCTCGCTCAATTAAAATATAGCTATATATTTTATATACTGAAAAAATTACAAATTAGGGTAAATCTACATATATTTTTAGGGAGCTCTGGTTGCTTACTAAGAATCTGCACTGCAATCCCAAAGGCACAGGGTTCAAAACCAAAAGCTGCAAAGCTGCTCCGCAGGAGGATGGGAAATCTCCCATGCAATTCATAGCTTCTGAAAACCAGCTGGAGGATCAGCTATGAGTTCATTCCAGCTCAACAGCACACAACAACAACACTTATTTTATATACTAGAAAATAACCTTGGCTACTAGAGCATTCTCGCTGCCATCAGGTCCATTCTGACACATGACAGCAGGATGTGCATCAGCACAGAACGATATTCCAAAAGGTTTTCTTTTCTTTTTTTTTTTCTATAATTATATTTTATTAATTTTCATAAACATTTACAGAGATTTT
>NW_006399834.1:12911190-12912594 GCF_000299155.1 Elephantulus edwardii | reverse complement strand
CAGATATATGCACACCCATGTTTATTGCAGCTTTGTTCACAATAGCAAGGAGTTGGAAACAACCTAAGTGCCCATCAACAAACGAATGGCTAGAGAATCTGTGGTATATCCAAAAGGTTTTCAATGGCTGAGCTTTTGTGAGTTGTTTCATTTAAATTGCTTTTCCTTTAATCATCCATATATATACTGTTTTATAACATTAATTCCAATTTATCAATGTTGTTTATATTGCATCAAATCCTTGCCTTGTTCTTCACTCTACCCATCAATCCAGTAATCTCTCCTCTTCTCTCCCTCCCTTCCCATCCTTGTCAACTGTTCATATTTGAGAAAAAAATTTTCCTTAGCATTTCCCCCCAAACATTCATGAATATTTTGTTCCATATTGTTGTGGTTATTGTTACGTACCATTGAGTCACTTGTGATTCATACTCTGTACAACAGCTCTGAATCCTGCTCTATCCTGAGCCAACCTTATTGTCTCTGACACACCTACCCCTATTTCCCAAGTCACTGTATTAATCCATTTCATCAAGAGTCTTCCTCTCTTGCACTGTCCCTCCACCCCTCCAAGCATGATGTCCCCCTCTGCAAGGACTGGTCTATCCTTGTAACATGCCGAATATATGTCAGATGAAGCTTCAAAATCCTTGCCTCCACGGAGCAGCCTGGTCTCATACTCTCCAGAACGAATCTGTTTGTTCTCCTTGCAGTCCCAAATATATTCAATACTCCTCTCCAGCACCACAACTCAAAGGCATCAATTCTTCTTCTATCATCCCTTGTCATTGTTCAGCTTTCTGATGCATAGTAAGAAACTGTAAAAACCATGGACTGGATCAGGCACACCTTAGTGTCCAGACTGACACTGTTACTCTTCAGTACTTTGCAGAGGTCCCTGACAGCAGACTTTTCCAATGCAATTCATCTTTTGATTTCTGACTGCTGATACCAAGAGTGGTGATTGTGGAGCCAGGCAAACTAAAGCTGTTAACAATCTCTTCACCATCTATCATGATGCTGCAAATTAGGCCTGTGGTGAGAATCATTTTCTTAATGTTGAACTTTAATCCATATTTAAGGCTTCAGTCCTTGACTTTGTTCAGCAAGAGCTTCAAGTCCTCCTCAGTTTCAGCAAGCAGAGTTGTGTCATCAGCATAACACAGGCTGTTGATAAGTCTTCCTCAAATCCTGATGCCACATTACTTCTCATAGAGCTCAGACTCCGGAATGATCTGTCCTGCATATGGATTGAAAAGGTATGCATTCTTCAAGGAGATGAAAAAGGCAATCTCCAATTTCGTATGGAATGGAAAAAAGCCCCGAATAAGCAAAACACTCATTAAGAATAGAAGAACGGTAGGAGGTATCTCACTCCCTGATTTCAAATCCTACTACACTGCC
>NW_006399834.1:12898811-12909105 GCF_000299155.1 Elephantulus edwardii | reverse complement strand
GAACTGGGGAGGAGGGTGGAGAAAACAGTGCAACGATGAATGAATGAAAACCCAAAATCTCTGTAAATGTTCATTAAAACTAATAAAATTTAATAATAACAAAAAAGGAAAGAAAAGGTATGGAGATAGGACACATTGCTGGCATATACTCTTACTGATTTTGAACCATGCAGTGTTTCCTTGCTCTGTTCCGACAACTACCTCCTGATCCAATTTTAGGTTTCACATAAGCACAATTAAGTGTTCTGGGATTCCCATATTATAATGAAATGTGCTAAGAGCTAGAGTCAGAAAATCAAAAGGATGGAACTCACGTATGCCGAAGGGATTAAAGAACAAATAAATTCAAGCCCTGAGTTGCAAAAAGATGGTTTGAGCACAATATTAAATAATCCAGGAATCATTTAAAGAAGATGGAAGGAGTATACAGAATCACTGTACTAAAAGAAATTGGCTGACACAGAATCATTTCATCAAACAATATATGAGCAAGAGCCTATGATGATGAAAGAATTTCAAGGTGCTCTGAAGGAATTGGCACAAAGCAAAGCTCTAGGAATTGACAAGACACTGACCTGGCCATGCTCATCAAGTTGTGCTAAGAAATCTGGAGAACAACCACCTGGCCAACTGACTGGGAGAGATCTATATTTGTTCCCATTCCAAAGAAAGGTGATCTGACATAGTGTGGAAATTTTAGAACAATGTTATTAATATCACATGCAAGCAAGATTCTGCTAACAATTTTCAAAAACAACAGGAACAGCACATCAACAGAGGAATGCCAGATGTGCAGGCTGAGTTTGAAAGAGGTCATGGTAGGAAGCTCTGGTGGCAAGAAGCTCCACTGCAGTACCAAATGTATGCAGTTCAAATCCCCCAGATCCTCTGCTGGAGAAGGAGGGGCAGTCTCCTCCGATACCAGTCAGATCTGATTTGATGGTACACACACAAAAAAAAATAATAATTGTTTTTTAAAAAAGAGGTCATGGTACTAGGGATATTATAGCTTAGTTAAATGGATCTTGGCTGAAAGTAGAGAGTACCAGAGGAATATCTATCTATGTTTTATTGATTATGCAAAGGCATTTGACTGTGTGGATTTCAACAAACTGTGTTCCATATTGCTAACTATAACACAGACAATGTATTATCACTTCCTTTTTTTTCTGTTGTTTTTTTTTAACAGCTGCTTTTTCAGAAGTGGATCACCACACACTATCATTTCTGACTCTGCAATTCACAAGATTTAGTTAGGCAATATACACGTTGCCTCTGTTTCTAAGAGACTAGCAGGGTGCTGATGCAATATTTTTCCTATTACAGTTACCCCACAATTTACAAATTTTAGTCCATTCCAATGTCAGTTCACTGACCATGAGTGAACTGAGAACTCATTGAAAGCCTTTTGTGTTCAATTTTGACTTATGGTAGCCCTATGTGTTACAGAGTAGAACTGAGCTCCTTAGCATTCTCTAGGTTGTAATCTTTATAGGTCCTCTGGTGGCCTAGCAATAAAAAGCTGTGCTGCAATCCCAAAGGCATGTGGCTTGAATCCACCAGCTGCTCTGAGAGTGTAGGATGTCCAATCTTCTTCCCTGTGATTCAATGCCTCTGAAAACCACTGGAGACAATTTTTCCCAGGAAACCCTAGGTGGGACAAGCAGTTAACAACCTAAAAGTCGGTGGTTTGAATCCACCAAAGATGGTTTGGAAGGCTGAAAAATCAGCCACTGAAAACCCTATGAAGCACTGTGATACACAATGTTCTCACTATGAGCTCAAATTAACTCCATGAAAACCTGCTAGAAGGTTCTGACTCCATGGTGTACAATAACAAAAACAACAATCTTTACAGAATCAGATCTTCAGGCTTTCAGGGATTTGGGTGAATTTAAATAACTAAACTTTTGATTATCAGTCAAGCAAAATCATCTGCAATACCCAAGGGATGGCTCCACCTGAGTAACCATATATCATATGATATTTTGTACTTAAACTTCTGAGTCATTCTTTAAAATACCTACTTATCACTGAAATAGAGGTTTTCGAAGGAATTTAAGTAACATCACAACTTATTACCTGAGTTGCTAACCTCTTAAGATTCTGTTTCCTCAGATGTAAAATAGGGATAGACTATCTTCCTCATAGATTTGCTGCAAGAATGACATTAAATACGATGCATAAAGCCCTTAGCAACATCCTCCAAAAAGAGGAAACGTTTTACTCACACTGTCATGATAATGATGATGATGATGATGAGAGGCTGTTGCAATGCAGTCTATATCACACAGTATTCATATTATCAATGACCACAAGCCATTCACCCTCAACTTGATAGACAGAGGAATTTATCATTTTAGGATGACTGACTGTGAAAAAGAGCAGGAACAAGATGGTAGCACTACAATCACATACACATTCACTTCTTTTAAATAAATGTTATTACGCATTAACTAATCAATAAAATATCACCTTCAAGATTTCAATTAGCCAGTCAAAAATTACCTTTAAGTTTTAAATATTTGTTTCTGGAATAGAAATAGTCACAAAATAGTTTCAAGTTTTAAAAAAATATTTATTCCAAGAACTGCCATGAAATTACCATTTACGTGGAGAATTAAGCAGCACAAACATTTCTCTAAACACTTCCAGAGGTTGGTAAACATGTTTAAACACATATGCTGGGAAAAACTAAACAAATCCAAACACAAAAATAGTGCTGTCTAGGTTCTAATGCTTAAATAAATCTTAAGAGTTTTTAATCTACTATTTCTTAAATTATCATTGCTAAATTTTACATAACATTCTTGTCTTTTTATAATTCCACATTAAGTACATGAAGTATGAATAAAAATTAAGGATACTATTTAATTAAAAAACACAAAGTATTTATTTTAAAATCCAAGCCAAGTCACGATTATATTTTACTAAGAGATAAAGTAATGAGAAAAATCCCTTCTTATTATTTCTGAATTAATAAATCTATACTAGGACCCATAAGGCACAGTAGGGAGCTTCAGTGGCCTAATGGTAAGAGGCTGCGCTGCAGTACCAAAGGCACAGGAGTAGAATCCTCCAGCTGCACCATGGAAGAAGAATGAGCAATCTCCTTTCTTGCGATTAACTGCCTGAGCTATCTTAAACTGAGTGACTTCAGGTTGACATCTATGTTGGCTTTTATTAAAACCATAATTCTGGCACCTGCTTAATGGTATGTCTTTGTGGGGAAAGGAATAGGGGAGCACTCAAATGAATGAGTGCCAATCACTTTATACATGTATATTCAATGGACTGTCATCTCAACCTACCCCTCTTCTAAAAGGCAGCCTCAGTTCAGCATAACTGCTGGCCTCTCCTTTTCCGTGGATCATGCAGGTGTTCTTGATGTTGTGCCTTTCCTCCCAAAAGAAAAGACACTAGGCTTCCCAAGTTCTACATATCAACTCCATCAAGTCACTCTTAGACTTAACTGTAAGCTTTAACTGCAGCTTTCAGTTGCTTAAAACTGTAGTTTTAAATCCTGGTGTGTTTACTATATATCAGAGTCTTCTGATCTTAAGTGTTTTATGCCTGTGAAAAAACTTAAGTAAACAACTATTAACTGGAGTTTAAAAAAAAAACTAACTAAAAAAAAAATACCAGCTGGAAAGTCAGCCAGGGGTTGGACTCTAAATACACAACAACAACAATGGCACGGTGGTTAAAGAATTTAACTACTAATGCAAAAATTGGCAATTCTAATTCAGTCACTCTTCAGGAGAGAGACATAGGAGTCTGCTTCTGTTAAAGTTTACAGCTTTGGAAATGCTAATAGGCTATTTGTACAACAGGGTCTCTGTAAAGTGGAATCAACTCAATAGCTGTGCAACTTATTTGTTTATTTTGGTTTATAAAGTCCAAGAGTGTTTCCTCTTCCACTTGTTCCCTAAATTAAACTATATCTGTATCTCCCCAAAGTAATTCATAATGTTTTTTTATTTCTCTGTAGTGTTCTTCTTGATTTGTCTTGAGAAGCTTTTTGGGCAAATTACCGTTAGGAAACGGGAAAAAATAGGTCTCTCTGGTTTCCATTTTTACTTGAATATAATCTTTTTATATTAATGTATTATTTGATTTTTCATAAAATAAAACTGTTCAGAGAAATATTTAAGCATATATACATATAATACAATATGGCCACTATAAGACCAGTAAATACTGTATTTCTTGTTTCTCTTTCAAACTCATCACATAACCTTATCAATGACTGTAAAGAATGTTTGTCAATGAAAAAGAAAACCAAATTATTTTAAAAAATGCATCTACAATGTAACTATTGTTCTCTTTGCATTTGGATTTTTTTTTAAAAAAAGTAGATTAAATCAAAGGGTCTTAGGGGGAAAAAAGTAGTCCATAGACTAATAATCTACACAAACCATGACATCATCTAATCTACAACTGGATGGTTCCTGGAGTCCATTGCTGACAATTTTGAGGAGGAATACAATGAACAGATACTGACAGGATTGGAACAAAACATGGAACAAGACTTAAATTCTTTAAAAATTCCACACTTACTGAAGTAACTGAAGCCAGGGAACTAACTCCTTGAGGTTATAATCCAGAGACTCTTTAAACTTTGAATCAAACATTAGGCATGAGGCTATCTCACAGCTAAATATCTTATCAGCTCACAAAATAAAGAGTACCACTCATAAGTACTGTGACCCTTTTAAAAAAAAGCATCTAATTTATACCCTGTAGCTTATGAGGCTCCGTCTAACATACTTTGGACATGTTGTAAGGAGAGACCGGTCCTTAGAAAGGGACATCATGCTTGGGAGGGTGGAGGGACGGCGCAGGAGAGGAAGGCCCTCTATGAGGTGGACTGATTCAATGACTGGGATAATTGGGATGGGAGTGTCGGAGACAGTGCAATTGGCACAGGACAGAGCGGAGTTTAGGGCTGTTGTACATAGGGTCACTATGAGTCACAGGCGACTCGACGGCACATAACAACAACAGTTTATGCATCTTCATTTATACTTGATATTCTATTTATGCTATAAATTAGAGCTCTTTAATTTTAGAGTGTCATATCCTTAAATTTCCCTTTATAAATCTTTATAGTTTTAGGATTTGTTGTTGTTTTTGTACACTGTCATTCCAATTCATAGGTGACCCTCCAGTGGGCTTTCAAAGGCAGTAAAATTGATGGGAAAAGATTGACCATTGTCCCCCACAGAGCAACTGATGAGTTTGAACCACATGCCTTTGGGATTGCAGCGCAGCTTCTTACCACTAGACCACTAGGCTCCCTATCGAGAGATGCAAATCAAAACTAAAATGAGATATTTCGCCTCAGCAACAATAGCAAAGTTCAACCAGACATTAAACAAAATGGTGGAGAGGATATGGAGAGACAAGAACTCTCACACACTGCAGAAGGCAATAGAAAATGGAAAAACTACTATGGAGAGCAGTTTGGTGGCTCCTTAGAAAGATGGAAACAAAACTACCATTTGTTCAGCAAGTCCACTGCTAGCATATTGTCCAAAGAAATAAGAGCTACAACACAAGCAAATATATGTACACTAACATTTACAGCAGCATTATTTACAATAACAAAGAGACAAAAACAACTAAGTATTGACAGAGGAAAAACTGAAGAAACTATGGTACATTCATACATTAGAGCATTATGCATCACTAAAAAATAACAAAAACCTCCAAAGCACTGCATACCACAGATGAACATAAGTGACATGTCAGTCACAAGCAAACAAATTACGGCATCATAGCAAACAGATATGTCCTAGAGAGGGTAAAACCAGTTTGCTCCTTGAAGGCAAGGATTCTGAAACTCCTTTAGGTATGCGACCAGTTTTTTTGAGAAAGACATCACGCTTGGAAGGGTAGAGGATCAGCTCAGGAGAGAAAGATCCTGGATGAGATGAATTAAGGCAGTGATTCTAACTATGGGGTCAGGTATGTCAGAGATAGTGAAGGTAGCTCAAGATAAGGAAAGGTTCTGAGCCACTGTTACTTGGGTTGCTATAGGTTATAGTTGACTTGAAAGTGCATAACAACAACCACACTTACAAAATGCTAAGGAAAAGTTTACACACATAATTATTTTTGAATGATTAATAGAAATGGCAAGAGAGAGTGCAAGATGTAAAAATAAGTTGCATGAAGGGGAAGACAGCATGCAATAAAGGGATGATCAGATATTGCAATTAATTACAATAATCAATTCTAATTAATTGAACAAAAATAAATGTGCATGAGTGATGGAATAAAAGACTGAGCTCTGGTTGGCCTAGTGACAAGAAGATGAGCAACAGTCCAGAAGGCACGCAGTTAGAGGCCACCAGCCGCTCCGAGGGAGAAGGATGGGCCTCCTCCTCCTGTGTGATTAACTGCCTCTACTACCCACCCGAGGGTCAGCTACTGGTCGGTTCTGACTCCATGGTACACAATAACAACATATGAGACTCAACAATCAACACTTACTCTGAAAAAATATGAGAAAGCAAAGGTCCAAGAAAACTAGATTATAAAAAACAAAATAACAATATCGGGAATAATGAGAAAGCTGACGCACTGTGTAAGATATAAAAAATCCCTAATAAACAATGTGTAGAAATTGTTAATTGGGACTCTAATATGTTATGTAATCTGTCACAAAAGACCCATTTTTAATAAAAAGGGAGGAAAAACTAAAATTAGGTATGCTCTTATGGATAATCTTTGTAAAACTATTCCAAATATTTGGTTACTAACTCATAAGCAATAAACTCCCCTTCCTTACTAAGCTCCCTGATACATATCTGGAAGAACCAAACAGTACTCACCATCCACAAAGGGGAAATAAAAGTAAATGCAAACATATCTAATGCCTGAGACATATTTACATAATGTCCTAGACATGATGTTCCTTACATGATGTTTTCTGGTAATTTACATAAACCACCTTACTTTACCTTACATTTCACTTTGTTGTGGTGGTTAGGCGCCATCGAGTTGAGTACTATCAATAGTGACCTTATGAACGAAAGATCTGAACCTGGCCCTATCCTGTACCATCTTCACACTTCCTGACACATTAAAGTGCACTGTGGCGGTCACCATGTAAATCCTCCCGGTCAAGGGCCTTCCACTCCTTCGCTGACCCTCCACCCTTCAAAGCTTCATGTCCTCTCTAACGAACAGCCCCTCCTAGTAACATACTCAATGTAGGTGAGGAAAAGCTATCATGATGTTGTGTATCAGTTTCAGCAATAACAATCTGTGCTTTCTTGACAATGAGACGCAATTCATATTGAATGCTATATTAATATTCTGCAACAAGTGCTTCAAATCCTCTTCATTTTCAGCAAGCAAGCTTGTGCCATCTGCATAATTCAAGTGACTGATGAGTCTCTGATTCTAATGTCACATTCCTCTTCAGTGTCCAGCGTCTTGAATAATTTGCTGGGCATACAGACTGAATAGGTGTACACAGAGAGAAAATACCACCCTGATATAACTCCTTAATTTTAAACCATGTAGTATTTCCTTGATGCCTTTGAGCTGTGGTGCTGGAGAAGAGTACTGAATGTACCATGGACTGCTAAGAAAACAAACAGGTTCATCCAGGAGAAGGTTAAACCAGGCGGCTCCTTGGAGGCAAGGATTCTGAAGCCTCGTCTGACATACTTTGGACATGTTGTAAGGAGGGATCGGTTCTTGGAGAGGGACATCATGCTTGGGAGGGTGGAGGGACAGCGCAGGAGGGGAAGGCCCTCTATGAGTGGGGTAATCGGGATGGGTGTGTCAGAGGCAGTGCAACTGGCACAGGATAGAGCAGGGTTTAGGGCTGTTGTACATAGGGTCACTATGAGTTGCAACTGACTCGATGGCACATAACAACAACAACAACAGTATTCCCTTGCTCTTTTCATACAATAGAGTTTTGATCTAAGTATAGGTTTCGCATGAGCTCAATTAAGTGCTCTGGGATTCCCATTCTTCTCAATGTTAGCCATAACTTATGATCCACACAATCAAATGCCTTTGAATAGCCAATAAAGCATAAATAGACATTCTTCTAGTATTCTTTACTTTCAGCCAGGATCCATTTGACATCAGCAATATCACTGATGCCACAGCCCCTTCTAAATCCTGCTTGAACTTCTGGCAGTTCCATATCTATGCACCGTTCTAGTCCATTTTCAATGATCTTCAGCAGTATTTTGCTAAATGTGACATTAATCATATTGTTTGATAGTTTTCACATTCTAGTAAATCACCCCTCTTGGGAATCGGAACAATTATGAACCTCTTCCAGTTGATTGGCCAGACAACTGTCCTCCAAATGTCCTGGTATAGACTGGTGAGCACACCCAGGGCTGCATCTGTTAACAAGCCAATTGATATGCCATTGATTCCTGGAGCTTTATTTTGTGCCAAAACCTTCAATGAGCTTCAACTTCCTCTTTCATTACCACTCGCTCCTGCTCAGAGAGTACTTACTCCAACTTTTAGTGTCAGTCAATTATTTTTGGTACAGTAACTCTGTGCATTCCTTCCATCTTCTGATGCTTTCTCTGTCATTCAATATATTGCCCATAGCATCTTTCACTATTGCAACTCAAAGATTAAATTTGTTTTTCAGTTCTCCCAGCTTGAGAAATGCAGAGCGAGTTCTTCTCTTTTTATTCTCCAATTCCAGCTCTCTGTGCATTCCATTATAATACTTTGTTTTGTCTTCTCGAGCTGCCCTTCGAAATCTTCTGTTCAGCTCTTTTACTTCGGCTTGTTTTCCCTTTGTTTTGGCTTCTGATGCTCTAGTACAATGTTTAGAATTTCTTCTGACAGTCATTTGGGTTTTTTCTTTACCCTCTGTCTTTGTAATGACTTTCTGCTTTCTTCATGGATGATATCCTTGATAACATCCCACAACTCATCTGGTCTTTAATCACTGTTATTCAATGCTTCAAGTCTATCTTCACAATGATTTTGAAATTCAGATGGAGTATATTCAAGATCATATTTTGGTTCTTGTGGCCTTTTTTCATTTTAACCAGCCTCTATTTGAGCTTGCACATATGAACGAACTGATGGTCTGACCCACAGTCCACCCCTGGTCTAGTAGTTCTGAATGCCAACACTGAGCTTCTCCCGTCATTCATCCCACAGGTGTAGGCAATCTGATTCCTATGCAGCCCTTCAGGTGAGGTCCATGTGTAAAGTCATCATATTTGTCTTTTTTCAGAAAGGTAATTAAAATTACTAAATCACTGAAAATATAAAATCTGATTATTCTATTTCCAGACTCATTTTTATCACTAATTCCGTATTTTCCAACTACTATTACTTCTTTACTATTTCCAACTTTTGCATTCCAGTCCTCAACTATCATTAATGCATCTTGATTGTATATTTGGTCAATTATGGACTGCAATCAGAAGTACCAGAAATATTTTTTAAAAATCCCTGTAAGTGGTACAGCACTTGTCTATCAAGTTTCTGTACTGAGATAACTTGTGGGTTGCTGTGATACTGAAAGCTATGCCACTGATGTGCCAAATGCCACAAGGGTTACCCACGGTGGACCTGTTTTAGTGGAGCTTCTAGGTTAAGACAGACAAGGAAGTAGGACTGGCTATCCATTTCTTAAATGAGAGGCCTCTGAAAATTTTATGAATAACAGAGGAACACAGACAGTTATAGTAGTAGAAGTAAAGCCTACATTTGACACCTTACCTTATCAGTCTTAATCACCTTGTTAAGGAGTACTCCTGCACATAGGAAACAAACAGATATTGCCACTATCTGACTATTTACTCTATGACACCAAAAAATTTAAAAAATACTGCCATTTAACCTGACTCAAAATGACCCTCTACTGAAGGTTATGAGAAGAACCTGTTCTTTTTCCTCCTACAGAGGGGCTAGTAAATTCAAACCACCAATGTTTCAGTTAACATGTTGCTGCAAATGACGGTAAATGTGTTTCTAAGCATGACCGTCAATTTAAAAAGTGTGCGGCAACATGTTAATAGTCTAACATGCGCGACTATCACCAAGGATACTATGTTGATAAGTGCAGCAAAGTCCAGGAAAAATTTTCTACTTACTAAACATGAAGTTATTATAGAATGTCAGCAAAAAGTAGTGATGCTTTTAATTAAGAAATAAAACATAAGTCAGCAATGTTTATGTGCATGTGTGTATATATGTATGTATGTGTATATATGTATACACATATATACACATATACATACACACATATATACACATATATACACATATACATATATGCACA
>NW_006399834.1:12874223-12898711 GCF_000299155.1 Elephantulus edwardii | reverse complement strand
TATATGTAAAAACTACCTGTACAGGCTCACACTGAACAGATCCATTATCAGAGCCTTATCTCTGTGTATACAACTCAAAAAGTTTAACATGATTCACACATACTGTAGAAGATTTCATTAAAGAAAAGCCAAAAAATGGCAAAATGGCAACAGAATTTTTAAAAACATAAAATATTTCCTCATGTGATTGTAAACATAGTTTCTGAAGGATTAGCTTATTTCAATTGTTTAAATGTGATGTTGCCAGACTCTAATAATTACTTATCTTTCCAAACTTTGAGTTAAAAATAGTTTGTGAACATGTATATATATACACACAGATGTGTAAAAACACACACAGAGACACCTGCTCATACCAATTTAATATCAGAAATATCTTAGCAAAGGTACGACCCGTTTTAGAATTAAAGGTTCTGAAGTTTCCAGAGCATAAGGAAAAAAAGAAGAACATCAAAGTAGAAATAAAGAGAGTTCAAGAATCAGTCAACATAAGCAAGTGATTGTCTAGGAACCAAGAGGGACTGGAGAACAAATGTGAAGTGAACTAACTCAGTCCCACAAGGACAAATACTATATAAGAGCATTAATGTAGAAAGAGGACCTAAGGAGGGAGGGTAGGAGCAGAGGGGAGAGGTTGAGCAGGGCAGTGGTAATCACAGAGTCGCACAATTTGAGGGGTGGAGGGAGAGGTTGGTTAAGGAAATGAAAAAGATTTGGTGTGGAAAACAATGTCTACGAAATTTGTCAGTAAATCAGTTTGGAAAAATTAGCTTCAAAAAGGAAATAAGTTCAAACATCATTAGTGAGAGCAGATAAAAGTATGAGTATTGATGGTTTAGCAGAACAAAATCATATTATCATTCTGACACACTGGCTTTAACAATAAGGAGATTTAAGTAGATGAGACAGAAAAACAATGTTGGTAAGATAACAATGATGAATTCAAGTAGGTATAACTTAAAAGTGTCTATTGGTAGTAGGTGATTTGTGGCTTTGTGAGTACAAACAAGCTGAAAAGCTAAATTAAGTGGTTAAGGAAGAAATGAAGGGAATAGTATGTCCATGAGATGAGATGTTGACAATTCTGGAAGCATTTAGTTATGTTAGGGGAGGAGAACTTTCTCCATCTTTCCTATCATAAAAGAATTTCTAGAATAAGCCTTGGGGTTTGGAGTTTTTTTTTAAAAAGAAACAGACTTATAGGTCACACCTGGTAATGAAAAGGAAGGATGTTAAAGGGAATTGAAGTATATCTAATGAGTATCTGAACTTCTGAAATAAGAGTATAGGAAAAGAGATTGGTCAAAATTCAAAAAGGGTGACAATTAACTGCAATGAATACATAATGACACTATACTTTTTTTGCATCAAAACACTTTAATTCAGAAAATAAAATGTTTACCATACTTTAACAGCAAAACCAGAACTAAGATATACCCTATCCACAAACTAAGAAATCTAAGGCAGCACAAAAAAACCCAAGAATGTTACATAAAATTTTTAAAAAATTTCAGTTTTCAATATTTCAATGAGAATACACAAATGTAAAATAAAAACCAGATATAGGAGTTAAACACTTGGAAGAGAAAAGCATATAAAAACATCAAAAATGTCACAACTTAAAAAGTAAAATGTTTACAATGTTAAAATAATGCGTTAGGGAACTTGTAAATATATATGACAAATAATGAGTACAATACACAGTGATTATCAAATTATTTTAAAGCTGTAAAAAGTGTAGCTGCTCAAAATTTTGAAATAGAAAGGCACAATCAAGAGATAATGTACCTTTCTCAGAAAAATATTTTTCTGTATAGTTTATTGTATGTACAAAACCAGTTTTGCCTGGAATTGGAAAGTCAAATGGATTTAGACATATTAACTACTACCATCATCACACTAAGGTATTACACTAATGTTACTGCATTAAGAGAACTTCGTGCTTTCCTTGGGAAAAGAAAGAGCTCTGCTCACTGGATTGAGTTTTCATTACTAACAGTAGATGGAATTTTTAATGTTTATAAGGTATAGCTCTGCTTCAGTATGAATACTCTATAAGGCTATGGGGGCTGTGCATCTTTGTGTGTGTATTTGTGTGTCCATATTTGTGTGTTGTCATTTGTTGTTATGTGCTGTTGAGTCACCTGTAACCCATAGCAATCCTATGTACAACAGCCCTAAACCCTGCTCTATCCTGTGCCAATCTCACTGTCTCCAACACACCCACCTTGATTACCTCAGTCACTGAATCAATCCACCTCACAGAGGGTCTTCCTTTCCTGCACTGTCCCTCCACCCTCCCAAGCATGACATCCTCCTCCAAGGACTGGTCCCTCCTTGCAACATGTCCAAAGTATATCAGACAAAACTTCAGAACCCTTGCCTTCAAGGAGAAGCCTAGTTTAACCTTCTCCAGGGTGACTCTGTTTGTTTTCTTAGCAGTCCATGGTATACTTCAATACTCTTCTCCAATACCACAGCTCAAAGGCATCAATTCTCCTTCAAATCTTCCTAGTCACTGTCCAACTCTCTGACGCATGTGTGTATGTATGTGTGTGTGTATATGTGTGTATTATACATACATATATATAAACATGTGTTATTATATCAATTTCTAAAAGATCAAATATGGTTTTTACTTGTGCATTAACAAATTTGTACACTTGAGAGACCCCAAAAAGTTAAATTTTACTCCAAAAATTATTGAAGACATGTATCAATATATCTAGATACCAAATAACAGCTAATACATGTTGAAGAAAAATTCAGTTACAGATTATAAACATTAGAGAAAATGAGCAATGTTCAAAGTAAAGAGACAAAGAGTGAGCATATTTGAACAACTGATCCATTGTTTCCCAGGAGTTATTAATTATTTCATTCCTCTTTATATATTAAGTTCAAGCAAGGTTATCAAGATTTATCCTGCTACTGGTTTGTATAAAATAACAATGTTCACTGCTATTAGTCAATCATGGTGAAGAGCTTTATAAATCATCATTATTCAGTGAATCCTTACATGATACTTCCTGTGCAAAGAATGTTCTTATACGTACTATGTACACAAGACCATGCAATGACTAACTGTGCTACCAGAGGAGAGAGCCCTTGAAAAATGTCAGCTCATTTCTTAATTTGTTCTATTTCACAAGATTGAATTTTTCAATTTTGGTCTAATGAACTTAAATTATTAAAGGTACAATTTTATGAAATACAGAATTAATGGAATTCAAATTTTATGGAACTATAATTGACTATAAAATAGGTTTAATATGATTCTAATTGGAAATATTCCATTGTTTCAGAATTCATCTATTTGGTGGAATCATTTGGAGGTAAAGAAACTATCAATGGTGTATTTTGTCCTAATTGAGTTTCTCAATTTCTTGCTTAATAAGGGAGTTGGACACATCTTGCACCTGAAACTAGTCTCTACAGAGAAAAGGAATCTAATCTTCAGGCAGTAAGGAAGACAAAGGATAGAATTCATCTTTTCAAATTATAACACACTTGGAGTTTCTAAGCATTAGTAAATTATTTATGACTACAAAATACTAATTTTTCTTTGTTTTTGGAAGTTAGGTTAAAAGTTCTGCCAAAATGGTTATAGCTTTCTGAAAGGTATAGAGAATTCCTACTGTGAAATGTGAATATGAAACAGACAAAATAAGAACTGGAATTCATTTATTCCTTCATTCACCAATTATATACCAGAAATATGTTTCAGTGCCAGGCATATAAAATGAATGAGATCAATTTCTTTCCTTTCAAGGAGAGAAAAGTAAACTGTAATTTATCATTCGTCATTTTGGCTAATGGTCATCCATAATGATCATGGCTAAGTTAGAGGCTATCTTAGCAAGATCACCAGGCATCTGACTGATATTTATATAGTAGGTAACATCTCTTCAGAGAATGATTACTGTAATGTAGCCAGTAAAGAATATCTGAGTGTCTGAGTAGTCTCATTTATTAGACTATGTTTTGGTAACCAATTTGCATTAAATTAAATTAACCTGTTATTTTTATGTACTCTCTGTGGCTGACTCTTGTGAAGAATGGAAATTCCAGAACATTTGATTGTGCTTATGTGAAACCTATACTTGGACCAAGAGGCAGTCAGCAGAACAGAGCATGGAAACACTGCATGGTTCAAAATTAGGAAGAGTGTACACTAGGGATGCCTCCTACCGCTATGCCTTTTCAATCTATACACAGAACAGATCCTCCAGTAGGCAGGGCTCTATGAGGAGGAATGTGGCATCAGGATTGAAAAAAGACTAATCAACAACCTGCATTGTGCAGATGACACAACACTACTTGTTGAAACTGAGGAAGGCCTAAGGTGTTTGCTGCAGAAGGTCAAGGACAACAGCCTTCAATCTGGATTGAAGCCCAACATTAAAAAAGAAGAAGAAGAGTCAAACCACTGTGCAGATAGGCAGCATCATGATAGATGGTGAAGAGACTGAGATTGTTAACAGCTTCAGTTTGCTTGGGTCCACAATCAACACTCTTGCTATCAGCAACCAGGAAATAAAAAGATGAACTGCATTGGGAAAGTCTGTTTTCCTCAGGAGGGACCCCTCTAGAGTACTGAAGAGCAACAATGTCAGTCTGGACACTAAGGTGCACTTGATCCAGACCATAGTATTTGCAATTATTTGCTATGGATCAGAAAGCTGGACAATTACTAAGGATGACAGAAGAAGAATTGATGCCTTTGACCTGTGGTGCTGGAAAGAGTATTGAATATACCATGACTAGTGGAACAAACAAGTTCTGGAGAGCATGAAACCAGGCTGCTCCTGACAGGCAAAGATTCTGAAGCTTCATCTGTCATACTATGGGCATGTTGCAAGGTGGGACCAGTCCTTGGAGGAGGACGTCATGCCTGGGAGGGTGGAGTGACAGCGCAAGAGAGGAAGACCCTCGATGAGATGGATTGATTCAGTGACTGTGGTAATGGGGGGTATGTATATCAGAAACAATAAGGTTGGCACAGGATAAAGCAGAGTTCAGAGATGTTGTATATAGGGTTGCTATGAGTTGCAAATGACTCAACAACACATGCAAAACAACAACCAACAACTGAAATAAAAGAGGCTGCACAGTCAACACAAAGGTACAAGGTTTGGATACACTAGCTGCTTCACAGAAGGAAGAAAAGTAACTGCCTTCTATACCATTTACATCCTCTGAAAACCCACTGAAGGGTCATCAACGAGTGTGTTCGGATTCAATTCACTCTTCTTCTTGAAAAGAAAAAGAAAAACTCTTTCTTGTTATGCAATCCCTCCCAAGTCCACTCCACTATGCAGCCTTCACTCTGGACTTCTGTAATGACAAGAATATCCATTCATATGTTCCTTTTAAACAGTTTTCTCCTTCATCTGTTTCAATGCAATATACATCATTCCTCCCCTCCTTTTCTGTCTTTCCTCAACCCTGATGTCAGTCCCGTTTTACAACAGTGGCCCTATGCAATATTTGTCCTTTTGTGACTGAGATATTTCACTCAGAATTATGTTCTCCAGAGTCATCCATTTTGCATAGTATTTCATGAATTCATTTTTTTTTCCAATGCTGCATAGTATTCCATTGTGTGAATATACCAGACCTTCTCTATCTACTCATTTATTGATGAGCACTTGGGTGGTTTCCAGCTCTTTGCTATTGCGAACAAAGCTGCAATAAACATGGGTGTGCATCTATCTGCTTGGGTGAGAGTAATGGTTTCTTTAGGGTAAATTCTCAGCAGTGGAACTGCCGGGTCAAATGCTATTTCTATTTGCAACTGTTTGAGAAAGTGACATACAGCAAACATCAAATGCTGGCAAGGTTGTGGAGAAGATGGAACCCTTATTCACTGTTGGTGGGAGTGTAAAATGGTGATCAGTCCCTTTAAGTGAGCTACATGAACAGATAATTATATATTATTAAGATAAATGTAAATGTTCAATGTTATGTAAAAGAGAGTTGCCCATGCCACCCTAATTCCCAGGGATTGTGACTATCCATTACTGAATGTGTTATAAAATAACTCATGAAGTCGAGTATAAATTAAAAATTACTAAGCAAGGTCAACAGGAGCTCAGATGACCTATGAAAAAAAGCTGCTCAGCAATCCCAAAGGCACACGGTTCAAATCCACCAGCAGCTCTACAGAGGAAGGACAGGAAATCTCCTCTGGTCAATTTAAATGCCTCTGAAAACTTGGTGGAGGGTAAGCTATGGATCGGTTCTGACTCAATGGTACACAGCAACAACAACAAGCAAAGTCATATTTCCTTATAGAAATCTTGCATTATAGTACCATACATAGCATAATGCTACATATAAAGTAACAAACTTCTGGTTCACTAGTTTGTATTTTTATTGTAATCAATAAGTAGCCTTATAAAATATTTACTATGAAACCTAAAACAAATTAGATAAAGACTTAACATTTTGGAGTACAAAAAAAAAAATCAGTATCTACACATCCATGGAATGGAACCCACTTCAACAATAGCTTGCCTCTGGAAACCCTATGAACCTCGAGAAAAGACGAAAGTTATACAGGAGATGTCTAGGACTTTCGTTCATAGGGTCACTATGAGTTGCCTGCGACTCGATGGCACTCAAATACAAGTTTATTAGAAGGGACCAGTAATATCAGCTGTCACACACTGGAGATCTAGGAAAGAGAGAAAAGCTGCCAGATGCAAGAAGATAATGCAAGGAAATGGAGGACTGCAGATGATAAAAGTGGAAGCTGAAAATTCATGGGTAAGAGTCTGAAGGAAGCAAGCATGGTGAAAAGATGTCACCTCTGTAGTACAAGTCAATAGAAAGTAGAGTTTGAGCCAATCTTCAGTCGTTTCTACCTAGGACTTTATCTAAAAAGTGAGGATATTCACAGAATCTACCTTTTTTGGTTTATGATTAAACTTAAATTACAATACAGGACATGAAGTGAATATTCAGCAAGTTCAAAATCATGGATAAACTTGGCAACCCCCAAAGAGAGTATGTTTACTAAACTGGCAGGGTTGGGGGGCAAAGCCTACTCAATTAAAATATAATCAAGATGCTAACATGAGTGCCCATGTACAACTGAATGAGCTAAAACTAACTTTGATGTACTGGATCATATTGTTCACCATTATGTAAATTACATATTTGAAAGTGCTGGTGGCCTAGTAGCAAGAAGCTGTGCTGGGATCCCAAAAGATCACTGTTCAAATCTACCAGCTGCTCTGCAGGAGCAAGATGGGCAATCATACAGTACGCAACAACATCTCTCTAAATAGTTGATTTCTTGTTGCATCAAGTTCCTGGAAGACACCAAACCACACGGCTCCTTCATCATTACATCTCTCAACAAGTCACCAGACAGTTCATACGATTAAGAGACAAGTAACTATCACAATTCTTCACATCCGTGGACAAAAAGTTCACTACCTTCTTTTCCTAGATTATCTTTGAAAATTGTCTCTCTAAATAAGTCTTGGAGGACAGAGATAGTGTTTCTACCAAGAAGAAAAAGTATATTTACTGCTCATTCTAAAAGATCCTGGTTTCTGGTTTCCTATTCTCCACGGTCCTCCCCGGTAACATAAATTCTATCATCTGGTCCTCTTCACCTCTCCATGAGTTGGTGCTCAGAGAACTGGCTTATGTGTTGACACTTAGCTTCTGTGCATGCTGTGAAAAATAAATTGTCCTTATCTCTAACCTAATGGACTCGTGTTTTCTAATGTATGAAAATTTGGCAGGGTAACTTGACAGCTTGTCAGTAGGGGGGAAAATCATATTCTGCTCACTTACGTTTTCTCCTTTTGATACTTCATTTTTAAAACTGAAATTTTTTGTAATTTTATCATTGTGATTTGAGTGAAGTTTTCAAAGCAAGATAATTTTTCATTCAATTAATACACATTTTGTTCTATAACATTAATTTCAATACTCAAAATGTAACAGCACTTTTCCTATTCCTTTTCTGTAATTTTTATTTCTATTAACCTTTCTATACCACTCTATTTCCTTCCTTTAGTGATACTGTGCTGGTCACCTTTTTAATGTTTACTGCTCTCACTTCACCCATCTTAACATATGTTTATTATCTACTTAATAATCTTTTACTCCCTTCTTCCTCAGTTTCCTTCCCTGGTAACCATACAACAATGATTCTTTCTGCATATAAGCCTTTCTTTAGCATTTTATAATAGCATTCTTATAAAATATTTATCATTTTGTGACTCAATTCTTTGACTCAGCATAACATCCTCTGGATATAAAAATATTACACAATCCTTATCAAATTCTTCGTTGGTTTCCAATTCTGCACAGTACTCTACTATGTGAATGTACTATGTTGTTGTTGATAGGTGCTATCAAATAAGAGTATGACTCACAGAACCCTATAAACAAGGGATATGAATCCTGTCCTATTATGTGTCATCCTTACAATCTCTGACACATCCAAGCTCACTGCTACACTGTGCCAGCACATCTAGTTGAAGGTTCTTCTCTCCTTCACTGTCCCTCCACCTTCCCAAGCATGATGTCTCTCTCCAACGAATAATTTCTTCTAATAGCATGCCCAAATTATGTATGATGAAGTTTCATCATCTTTACCTCCAAAGAACACTCTGGCTGCACCTTCTCGAAGACATATCCATTTGTTCCTCTGGCAGTCCATAGGATCTTCAACACTCTTCCCAACACCACAGTTCTAAGGCATCAATTCTTCTGCCAGCTTTAGTCATCATCCAGCTTTTTCTAAATATATTCATCCACTAATGTACATTTGCGTTGTTTTCATCTATTTTGCTCCAATGCTCCAATGAACATTAGAGTTCATGTACTTTTTCATGTTGCAGCTCTTATTATTTCTTGAAGCTGCATACCTAGTAGTGGGATTACTAGATCAAATGGCAGCTCGATTTTCAAGTATTTGAGAAAGTATAAAAATGCTTTCTACAGCGGTTGCACCATTTTACTTTTCCATCAGCAGTGTATATGTGTTCCAGTATCTCTGCAATCTTGTCAGTGTTTGTTGTGTATTTTCTTACTGAACTTTGCTATTTCAGAATCTACTAATAAAACAATTAAAACAAACAGTCAGCATGTATCTAAGAAGTAAGGATCGTAAAACTTCATCTCACATACTTTAGGTAATGTCGTCAGGAGGGGCCAGTTTTTGGAAAAAGACATCATGCTGGGAAAGGTAGAGGGTCAGCAAAAGAGAAGACAATCAAATAGACTGGTACAGTGACCATAGCAATGGGCTCAAACACAGCAGAGATAACGAGGATGGTATAGTGTATGGCAAGATTCAGATCTGCTGTTCACAGGGTGACTATTAGTTAGAGAAGATTCAATGGCACCCCAAAACACAGCTAGCTAATCTTAACTAAAGAGATGAAAGTTAACTAAATGGTGAAACAACAGCCTCTTTAACAAATGGTTTTAAGTGCATAGACCAAATGAGGAAATGACAGCCCCTTTAACAAATGTTATTAAATGCCGTCAGGTTGACTATGACTTATAGTACTCTTATGAATATACAAAAAAAGTGGCTAACTTTTGCATAAAATGAAACAAGATCCATACTTCAAATCATATGAGAAACTAATTCATAATAGATCAATGATCTAGAAATAAAATGTAAAACTATAAAGATTACCAAAGCTGGGTCCCATCTATGGTATAAACAGGCAATCTAATTATATATTTGTGAAAATACACAATCAGTAGAGGATATACTCGATGATTCAAACTTTCTAAAAATATCCACAAAAGAATTAAATAGTATTTGGCAACAACAAATCTCAAAATTTACATAAAATACTAGCATTTCAACAAGAAAAAACCAAATAATCTACTACAGAAACAGTTCACCAAAGAAGACAGTCAAATGGCCAATAAACCCATGGAGAAATGCTCAAGATCATTAGCTATCAAAAAAAAGGAAAAAGGGAAAAAGATCACTAGCTATCAGAGAAATGCAAATCAAAACAAGAGATACTATCTTGTCTCAGCAATAACAGAAAAACTCTTATCAATTCCTGACACTAGAATTTTGGTAAACATACAAATACTGGGGGTGGGGGGAGGGAGACATGAATACAACATTTTATGAGATCTGCCAATCCCCTGATGCTCACACACCAACAATGGCAACTCTGGTGGATTCTGTAAAAAAAAAAAAACAAACCAAAAACAAAAAACTAATTCTTATTTAAGAGAGAGGCAACTCCACATGGAGCTATTGAAAATCTCTGAAAGCAACTGATGAAAGACATACTATCAACAGATTTTTTTTTTTCTGTCCATGTATAAAAATGGACAAAATTATGACAAATTTAATTGTCTATATAAAAGTTAAACAGAAAAATACTGCTAAAAGGTGAGGACTATCCTTGGAACAAGACTAGTTAGGTGAACCTGACTGCGGAAGAAGTGGAAAATGCAATCTCGTGAGGTAGAATTTGGTTTGGTGCAACTCAAGTGTAAACACTCGCCGTGGATTCCTTTCTACAACACTCTGTTGGTACTTACTACCTTCAAGTCTACACTGACTCAGAGAACCTATGTATAACAGGAAAACACTATGTCTGATCCTAGACCTTCACAATTTTTGCTGTGTACAAACCCATTATCGCAGCCACAGTGTCAACCCATCTCATAAAGTCTTCCTCTTTCTCAATGACCTGTTCTTCTTCCAAACATGATGTCCTCCAGAATTGGTCCCTCCTGACAACACGACTTAAAGTATGTCTGACCATCCTTGCTTCTAAGCAGTACTGTAGCTACACTTTATCCAAGACAGATTTAACTGCTCTTTTAGCAGTCCATGATATATTTAGTATTATATCCCAACACCACAATTTAAAGGCATTAACTCTTCTTCAGTCTTACTTACTCATTATCTAATCTTCGCACACAAATGAAGCAATGGAAAATATCAGAAGAAAGCTTTTTGAAAAACATTTTCAGTAACTTTCATAGTTTGTGTAAACATTTCACTGCAGAAATTTCTCATAGATATTTTCATACCATATGGAATTCTCAGAGATTAATTAGTCTCCTACATGCTTACTTCTCTGTCAAGTATTACATTGTTTACTTTCTTCTTCTTGGTATGTCATCTAGATTTCAAATATTTCCAGTGTTCTTGTACCATCTCAATTAAATTCAACCAACAAATGTATCTGTCTTGAAACACTTAATGTTTTTCTTTAGTGCAACACTGAGTCATGTGCATATAATGTCACTTTACAATATAACTTAATGCATCCTATTGCTTCCAACTGCAATGTCCCTCTGGACTTTCCTGAAATAAGAAGCTTCCTTTCAAAGATGTTTTCATAGCATTAAAGTATTCAAATACTCTACATTTTATTGACTGAAATTTGCATGGCAAGCATAGCATTTGATCAGAACTTTATTTGATGATGTTTTAAGAAATATTTGTAAATGTCAATGCCATTAGGAAAAGAGGTCCACTATATACTGCAGCCTATTACTTTGTATTATACATCAAAATAATTCAAATCCTGTCATTTCAGACATTTTCGTAGTTTGACAAGGATGCTAGAAACTCAATATACAAATCAGGAAAACGGAGGCTCTGAAAGGTCAAAGATATTGTGCAGACTGGAACTACTTATAAAAATACTGAGAGACGATACTGGTAAACCTGGAAGTAACCAATGCTAATTCAAATGTATTATCCTGACAATCTCAATAGCCATGGATGGACCACAGTTTTAAGGGCACATCTGTTATTGAGCAATGGAACTCTTCTTCTGTTCTCATCTGCCCACTTATATCCACAATGACTGATTTCTAAGCACCCCATGGCACAGTTTTATTTTGAGGACTCTTCTGCATTTTAATAGTACTTTAAATATCTTGATTCAGTGATGCTCCCACACAAAGGCACATTTGCTAAAAGATGATGTCACTCATAAAAAAGGCTCTTTCCTAATCGTATCTTCCAGGTGCTATGTAACCACTACACAGAAAGAGGCCTCAGGAAATCTTTAACTTCCAAAAAGAATTCTAAAAATATGGGACAGCTCTTTCTTGTGAATAAGAATGTTCTACCTTCCAGGAAGAGAGTGCTTATTTCACTTTTCAAAGAGAGGCGCGAACTGGGGTGGAGGGGAGGGCTGGGCGGGAGAGAAGTGCAGCAATGAATGAATGGAAATCCAAAATCTCTATAAATGTTCATTAAAATTATTTTTTAAAATGTTCCACCTTGCTAGTAGTTATTTCTATCAAATGACTGCTACAAGACAAATAATCTTAACTTTTTACCGTTAAAAAAACTTCCCTTTACCAACAGGAAATACTACATTTTATCATTTCTTGTCCTAAAACCAACTATATCTACATACAGGTACACTATTTTTCATCTGAGACTATACCCTACAGGTAAAAACCACACTGAGGAGCTGTCCAGGTTAGGGGGAAATGTGCCTTCACAATGTCTTCTGCTATCTGTGTTGCTAACTATAACTCTTGCATATATAATTCCATTATACTTTTATAATTCAGGGCTTTCAAAATGCTTTTGAGCCATTAATATATTTTCCTGGTTAAAATTCTTTGAGATGTTCTTAACAAGAGTCTTAGATAATGAATTTGGGCAAACTCTGGAACAGTCTTTACAGTATTATCATTCTCATTAATTTTCAGAACTACCCACTGTGTTGAGATGATTGTCATGGGCCTAAGACTTCAATTTGCCTAAATATTTTTGCATATATTTCAACATATAAGTAACTAACAGATGTTTAAATGTTAAGTTCATATGGAAGAAATAGTTAAATGTGTTTAATCTCATAATTTCTTTGCAACACTAATTCTTATTTTATGATTCCCTTATGATTTTCTTTTATGTTTTTGACTACAGCAGCCCAATAATTGCAAAATATTTTTCAAGGTAAACTAAAATAACTCTTTGAACCATTTTTGTGTTTAAACAATTTATGTATATATAGCATCACTACTTTAAGATGCAATCCTTAAATGGTAACACAAACATCATTTTTGCAAAACATACTAAGTTCGTATAAAGCCTAGGATTGTACTTTTTTACACAAAGAGAGTTTTCCATTTATATTTTTATTTGACCTAGCCACCTGATATATGATACTATCCTAGCTGCCAGGGAAAAAAGATGGGTAGGAAGCTAAAAACAATATTACTTTAAAAAGACTTAATGCAGTACACAGTTCTACACTTTCTTCTAGTTTATTCTTTTTCTTTGCCTTTTTGGTTATCTCTGAAGACTGATTCCGTTTCCATTGTTTCATCCTTTAGCATTCACATATCAAAGCAATAAGTATTTCATTACTGGTTTATCTGTCCAGAGGCTTGAGAAGCGGTAACAATTAACCCTCCCTTCACAGTGATTGATACAGGCTTTGCTTTCAATTTGTTCCACTACACAGATCATGAAATTCTGAATGCAATCATCCTCATTGACCTACACTTTCAAACACACAGCTACAATGAGACGAAAGTAATTATTAAAAGGAACACACGACTACTGAGAACGGAAACAAAGTCTTTTAAAAATCTGCTAGATGACCTTCTGGTAAAATGGGTAAATTTTGATGTTAAGGAAAATGATAGCTTGGGTTCAAGTCTGGAAATACTCAATGCAAGCTGATCAATGTATATCTTGGTGACTGCATAGGGTATACAGTGTGTACTCAGAAAACACAAAAAGCCATTCTAGGACTGTCATAAACAAATTGAATGCAATGACTAGCACAGTAGCTTAACTTGTCTAGAATTTTCTTCAAGAAAAGTTTTTTAGACACATGCATCCCCTCCCACCACCACACTAATCAAGGCTGGAAATGCAATAGTTTTACTCTAAAGAACAGTTACATACTTAAGCCCTACATCTTCCCTTCTCTGCCCCCCTCCTGTTAGATGAAGATTCATGGTAAGAGATGAATACATTTTTCACAAAGTGTTGAAAAATAGCTTCAAATAAATATTAATCTACTGCAATCGATACATATGAGGAATAGAGATGGGCTGGTAGGAGAGTTGTGGCTACAGAACTATATTAAAACAAGGGTGGCAGTTAAAGAAAATCAGGGCAGAAAACGAGGCAGCAGGCCTGAGGCTGTAATCACAGAACAGAGTGATGTAGATGAACCAATACTGCATGGATTAGCAATGAATTATTTTGAACCGTAATCATATGCCTGCACATAAGAGAGGTAAAAACTAGCCATTACTCATGAACTGATCTGCTGATTTCTTGAAAGAGAGGGGAAGAGATTTGGAATAAATTTATATGCTAAACTAATTCAGAATAATGAAAACCTAAAGATGTGGTTACACTTCAAGTAACATCTTATTTTTAATGTCTGCTACACACTATATAATACAAGGTGTTTAGAGTATAAACTGTAAAGTGCTTGGATTCAAGCAAGATTAAACCAATCATTTCTCCTAAGATTAACATGTGATATACCAACTACACTCTGATATTTTTTCATCCAGTGAAATAATTTCTGAACTTCAATACCCCCTAAATAAGATATTTTTAAGAAATGTTTGCTTATCAAGAAGAAAAAGTATCTAAGGAATTAACTTCCCTTGGATCATCTGAAAAATTAATTCAAAATGAAGAGTCAATTGTTATTACCTAATTTTGGGGGGGGCTGGAAATCAAAACTGCTGGTAGCAAGAGATTCCTGAGATTCTTATGAACAGACTGTTTAAATGAAGAGCACTTTAATCAGTAGAGGAATCCTCACGTTTCTAATGTCTTGCTGTGCATTCTGCAGGTTATAGTAGCAGCTGGTAGAGGTCATATATCTTTTGTGAGCATCCCAAAAAGGCTCACTGCCAGACTGTTAAATTATGAATAAGCAATGAACAAAAGAATGCAGATACGGTGGTGACAAGATAATCCAAGCAAATTTATCTATGACAAATTTCACAGGATTAACAAATTACATTTACACAGAACAATAAAAATGTGCAAAAAAATGATGAGCCTACTTTCCCTTACAGCATAACGAAAACAAAAAAGTCACCAATCCACAGCATATGTTTAAATTTAACTCAATCTAAAGTAAGACATATACAATGGAGTGAAAATATTTTTGTAGCATTTTTCCATCTTAGGTAAATAAACAAACCATGGCATATGTAGTATATATTCTTATATAATTAGTTATATTTTAAAACTATGTGTATGAAAGTAGTTTATATAAAAATTGTGCATATGTATTACAAAATTTTTTGCAATAAAAAATCTAAAGGAATGTATATGTTCTTCAAAATTATATTTTGATGAATAAATTCCTTTATTAGGAAAAAATTCTTCTCTCCAAATAAGTACAATACCTATTAGTTACTAAAATATCCTGGTGTTCACTGATGTCTACATTTTTTAGAACCAGAAAAATAAGTTCAGACAACTTGTTTCAATCATTTCACTAGCCTCCATCAAAATAGTGAATCTTTGAATAAAGTGCTTTTCTGATTGGAGTTTAGAACTGGCCTCTTCTCTTACAATATAAAAACACAAGAAAATAATTCATAGATTGATGGGGCAATTAATTATACCTATATTCTCATAAAGGTGATCCTCAATCCAGTATTATATATTTTCTTTATAATAAAACTTTTCTAAATCTTACAATGAAAAAAACATCTATCAGAAATAATGGAACACTACTAAAATGACCTGTGTTAAAATAATATGGTTATAAAATGCTATGTGGCAATACTTTGCAAAATATGTGACAAAGATTTGTTATGTTTTAATGTTGTATATAACAGAAGTACCCAAGTGAGAACCCTTAATTCTTCATTAGCATACTGATGATAATAAAATTCTCTAATCAGATGTAATTCCATTTAAGATGATCTGAATGCTATTTTAAATTTGATAAGCTATTTTTCACTTAAACTTCCTACTGACTTTTTTGCCTTCAAAACAGCTCTCTTAATGAGCCCTTGCCAACATTTCCTACATAAGGTAACCTACTCTTCATGTTGTTGTTGTTGTGTACCATGAAGTCAGAATCAACCCACAGCTGACCCTCCAGCAGGTTCTCAGAGGCAGTTAATCATCCTTCTCCCGAAGAGCTCCTGGTGGCCTCAAGCAGCGTGCTTTGGGCATCACAGTGCAGCTTCTTGTCACTAGGCCACTGGAGCGCCCCAATTCCTCATATAGACAAGAAATTTTATAAATGTAAAAGTGAATATTAGTGAATATTTGATTAAGGTACACAAGCAAAATAGTTTTTAAACTACAAATACTTACGTGTTGTTTATCTCATCTTTTTAGCCTTTAATTTCCTAGTATAGATTTTGTTTTTTAAAGAGCAGATCTGTCCAAAAGGGTAAAGATAAACGTGGCCTGTTCATCTACTATTGAAAATATACTCTACATTCTACAAAGAACTTGAAGTTTGGATCAGATGCTAGAAAGTTTTATAAAGTTTCTTTCTTGTCAAAGAACTGTCGCTATGATCCACACCAATCTCTGATTCCTGGTGTTGAAAACAAAAATGTCACCAATAACTTCCCCTTCTTAAAGATACCACAAGACAGACAAAAAATGAGAGAAAAATCATAAAATAATAACTTATCATCTAAATATTTATTCTTACCATTTAAGAAACATGTTTCTAATTAAGGGAGCCAAATACCATTGTAAAGCCCTTAAAACAGTACTAACATATTAAAAATCATAGCCATGGAGAAAAGTCCAACTAATAGGAATGTTATTAGAAGATGTCAGTCCTTGGAGAAAGACATCACGCCTGGGCAAGTGGAGGGTTAAGTGAAGAAGAGAAGACCCTCAAGCAGATGGACTGACCACTGACTGGAACAATGGGTGTTACGCATAGCAGGGATTGTGAGACTGGCTCAGGATCTGGCAGAAGTTTTCAGTCTGTTGTACACACAGTTGCAACGAATCAGTCAACCCAACAGTACATACCAACAACATGGGACGGAACCTCATAGAACTTAAAGCTTTAATCTCTACAGAAGCAGCCACATCTTTCTCCTGTGAAGCAGCTAATGGGTTCTAATCCCAACCATCTGGTTAGCAGATGAGTATTTATCTACTGCACCACTAGAAATCCTACTGGTGTTATCTCATTGCTGTCAAATTGGAATCAACTCACAGCTGAATCTCCAGTAGGTTGCTAATGCTATAAATTGTATGGGAAAGAACTGCCCCCTTTTCTACCTAGAAGCCACAGGAAACACTAGTAGAGAGGCACTGCCTTTGGGTTAACAGCACAACTCCCTATAAACTCTGCTACCAGAATTCTCTACTACATAGCATACCATCGGTGGTGTTGTATACCATTGAGTTGGAACCAATCCACAGACAAGCCTCTGGCAGGTTTTCAGAGTAAACTGCACGAGGTACTGCCCACCTTTCCCCTGTGGAGCATCTGGTGGATCCAAACCACATACCTTTTCGTTTGCAGCCCAATTCCTTGCCATTAAGCCATTGAGCTCCCTCATCTGTAGCATATACTACTATATAAATGCTTTCCAAAATTATTAGAATGCCAGATAATTTGCAAAAAGGCCATATATACTTCAAAAGACAATATGTAGGAACAGAGGTTAAGTACTAAGGTGTGTTATTTTGAAAGCCTGATGAGTTTATAAAAAAGACCTGATGGTACAATGTATGCTTGACCACTAGTCAAAAGATTGTTGTTCAAATGCACCCATCAGTTACCCAAGAGGAGAAAGATGTCAGCTTCTTTAATGGTTTACAACCTGACAGTTCTACTCTGTCCTCTAGAGTGTCTGAGTCACAGTCTGTACACAGCAACAAGTTCAGTTTAATCTGGATGAGGTTGTACCTACCCATTTTAGGGGAAAACCATAAAAAATCAATTATAATCAGACACACACACTGAGGCACATTTCAAAATAGGAGTGTGGGAGGTCCTGGAGTACTTCAGACTCTATGGGTAAAGAGTTCATATTTTTGTTATTGCTGTTGTTAGGTGCCATGGAGTTGACTATGACTCATAGTGACATTACATGTACCATCAAATCAAAACTGATTCATAATTAACCTTTCAGCTGGTTTGTAGAAAACATATTGTACTGGAGAAGACTGCCCTTCTTCCACGAGGCTCCTGCTGGCTTCAAACCACACATCTTTGGGTTGGCAGTGCAGTTCCTTACCACTAGGTCATCAGAAGTCTGAAAGAGTTTATGTATGTGACAATTAATTCTTCTGAACCCATTCAAGTGGGGGAAGAATGGTGGGGGGTGGGGGGAGGAAGGGAAGCCTCAGAATAGATATAGTTATAGATGTGGGCCACAAAACTACAGAAATTTTATGTGACTTTTAAAAAGCTTAAAATTAATTCTTCCTCTAAAACTATAAAGAGTATTTCTGAAGTTCTCCAAACATTTGCAGAAGGAGCAAGATAGAAGTTCTAGACCACAATCCCTAATATAATCGGTCTTTCAGCCACAGGCAGTCTCTTTCAGAGATTGGTCTCATCTGTATCTCAGACAGCAGCTTAGAAATCCCTGGCTTTGGAAATGTAGGCCCTCCCACCTGCAGTTAAGGTGAGTAACACCGAGACTACAATGTTCACCTTTACAAATTTTATGAGACAAACCTGAATTCAAATTCCAACTCTATCACCTTCCTTGGGAACTCTAAGCTGCAATTTCCCTACTCATGAATGGAGATATTCACACTTACTGGGGAGTGAGAAAACTAATCAGAGAAATACTACATGTAGTACAAGACTTAAAATCCAATAGTGTTTAATGAATGTTTAAAACAATCATTACTATTATTGCTGATAGATCTTTCATCCATCTATTTCTATTTACATTTTTATTTATACTTTTTATTTATATAACACCATCTATCTCTCAAAAATATCAAATCACTCCAGAGAAGGGAAAGCCACATTGAGGGGTGGGGGGATGGGGAGGGGGTAAGGTCTTGCTTTGAAATCTAACATGCCATTTAAAGGTTTGCCTCAGAATAGCATTAAGCTCACCAAAGTCCAGAGAACCTGATATTTTCACCAATTCTTCACCTTGCTTTCAGAAGAAAAAATTATTTTCTGATTCCTTATAATATTTTACATGCCATTAAAAAGCAGGTCGCCATAAGGACCACTATTCTCACAGGGTGTATTTTTCACTACAATCCCTACCACAACCAACTATGGTCTACGTCAGAGGGTTTATAAATAAAGATGAAAGAAAAAACTGATCAATAAATACAGTGGCAGCCCATAAGGCTGTGGGCCATCATAACACAGTAATCATGTTATCATGATTTTGCAAAATGACCACAAGTGTTCCAAGAAATGAAGAAAACCTTATGCAGAGCTCTGGTAGGTTACCAGTTGGGTCCTAATCAAAAGCTGGGTAGTTCAAACCCGCTAGCCACTCCACAGAACAAAGATGAAGCAATCTGCTCCTGTAAAGATTTACAGCCTTTAAAATCTTATGAGGCAGTTGAACTCTGTCCTATTGAGTTACTGTCAACTCTACGGCAAAGGGTCCGTGAATTACAGACAGCACTTTCAAGTATTGTTTTATCTTTTCATTTCAGATAAAGGAGCAATCACATAACCCTTACTTACTATGTCCAGTTTATGCACTGTGTATTACTATTATTACAACAAATTATTCTATCTATCCACACTAATGGGGCCTTGAAAATTAAAACATACCACTTTAGTTAGGTTTAAAATTTCTTCTTTTAAAATTCCACTTTTAAAAAAGAAATATATCTCAAATTATACCTAGCTACAGATATTGGCCAAGATGGGAGAATAGAAAGAGGGAGGGAGGAGAGAACTATTTAATGTAAAAAAAAACCCCTAATATTATTAAACATCAAGCAAATATTATTTTTCTTTTTCTCATAAATTCTGTAAGTTCAGACCTAACTATAATAGATTTAAATATCTAAAACTTCACATATTCTATCATATGCAACTTCAATGGTACTTAAATGTCAAAGACTACTATTAAATAAACTTTTCAATGCATTAACGTTTCCACTAGGTTTTAAACCTGATTAGTTCTAAGTTTCCACTAGGTTTCAAACCTGATTAGTTCTAAGTAACTAAGGCCATGTCCCTAAACATACGAAGTAAGATTCTAAACCAAGTGCACCATAGAACTTCTTTAAAAGTCAACTGAAATGGTTAAATGTTACCATATTGGAAAAGTAGCCACGTAAATATAACGTGAGGAGTGGGATAGTTCTGTTTTCATAAATGCTTCAATTTCTTTAAATGTTTAGACAAAAAGATCACAAAACTACAACAGAAAACAAAAGCAGGCTATAATCAGGAGTCATTATTAATCATATAAAGAACTTTAAGAATGTTATAAAAGGAAACATTACAAGGAGTGATTTAGGACTTTTTATGGAACATTTCACAGAAACACCCAAAATATAAAGCTCTGCAGCTTTAATAAAATAATTCAATAAAGTTCACACTGCTTGAATCTTTTCCTAAAAGTGCTGCTATATAAAAGCATAACTATGGGAAAAATAACCCAGAGACAAGGATTCTGGGCCTTGGGTCTTCTTTCAAACTGATAAAATTTAAGCATGCTAGTAGGTTTCTGAGTAAGGTCTGGGATGCAGAAAAAGAGTTAAAACATTCAGGGAAATTCTGATATTCCCCCTGAAATAGCTATGTGTAGGGGGCAAAAATCTGTGGAAGAACTGCAAAGGCAAAAACAAAACTCAAATGCTTAAAAATCTTACAATTTCAATTTGTAGATTATACAAAAATTGCATTTTCATTCTTACCAATTCATTGATATGTTACTGATATAGCCTGTTAGTCAAAATTAGAACATTTCAAGAAAGTGTTAAAATACAGGGACAAAACAACTCAGTATACCACTACTGTTTTTGTGAGCCTTTAAGTCAGAACCAACTCCTAGCTCATCCTCTAGAAGGTTTTCAGAGACAGCAAATCACACAGATGAAGACTGCTAGATGCTGAAAATACCTAAGTGTAATTAAAAAAAAACAAACACCAAAATCATTTATCAATGTTGAATTTAAGTTTGCTTATTGTAAAAAGTCAAATTTAAGGACTAACTTTACAGATTCAAAAAGCTATATGATTCTCATTTCACAAATCAGAAATCGAAAAGCTCCAAGAATATTGTAAAGTGGGAGTTCCTACATAATAATGGTCATTATAACTCCCAGCTCTCAAACTATACTGTCCAATATTATCTCAGGTGGTTCTATGTTATGCCCATGCATTACAGCTCTTTTTGACAGTCTGTTGCCTTGGAAATATTTCATTATTTCAGTTTTTCCATTTGTGGACCCTTGGCCTTGTGATATGAAGGCCATCCTATTTCATATTTCGATTATCATTTAAGCAATCTTGTGGAGCTATTTATATATAAGGAAGTGTTAGACAATGCATATCATCATTTATCACCCTGGGTTTAAGCTTACACTGTAGAAAAAAAACCTTCCAACCTCCCCAACACACAAATACACACACTCACATCCCTACAGCTTTACTTTTTAAATCAATATCCCCAGCCTAGCAAAGTATACTTTGCAAACAAGCATGGACAACATATCATTCTACTTTTCTTGGTTATACAAGTACATAGTGGGAATACTCTAAGGCGATGTTATATAGTTTGCAATTTCTTTAACTTTAAAGAAAAATCAAAGAAATTTAAATATCCAAGGTTTTCAAATTGTTCTGTCAAGCTCTAAAGAGTATTTTCTATATGCATGATCCAGAGAAATGTACTCTAAATAGTAACCAAAAATAAAATCAAGAAAGAAGTTATGTTTCCCAAATTTATGCTGCAAACTTTACATGAAGGAATGATCTTCCTATTATATCCACTGAGACATTTAAAAAATAAAGCAATTCAAAAGAATGTTTTTCTCTGTAAGTTTCTGGTTGCTCATGTACCTGAAAAAACTGTAAAGTATTGAGTGTCTATAAATGCTTTTGTGAATTCAATGATTTAGAAACCAGTTTTTGAAAAACCTAACCAAGAAGATGGAACTTAAAGCGTGCCTCCAGAAAGTCATCTTTCATAAGCATACTCATGTTCAACAGCTGCTGAGAAATGCCTGAAACAAGTTCCAGGCACAAAGTACACATAAAGGTGATATGACTCCACTTAGCTGAGGCAAGTAACTATGAAAAACAATCCTCTCCTGAACAAACCATCTGATTTCCCATTTCTCATTACAAAACCAAATCAACTTACATGTGTAATGTTTACACTTTAAGTGTTAAGAGCATTTAAAACCCTGATAACAAAGTGAACCCTAGGGGCATAAAACAACTGTTTGGATAAAGGGCCAACTTTGTGGTTTATTACTGTTTGAAGCATTTAGTTTCTAACTCCTTCCTTCCTTTTCTCTGTATTGTTCCTTCTAGCCCCTACTCTATTATTACTCCTCCCTCTCCCTACAGGTTAAACCTCAGATCCAACCTTTAAAATGACAGCATCCGAGCTGAACAAGATGCTATTAAAGGGCATTAAATTAAATACAGTATATCCTCCTACAACTTCAATCAGATTTTCAGACCAAGTGTTATTTAGTTCAGCTCTCAAGTGGAGCAGAATAACAAATCGCGCACTTTGATTTACCTTCTTCGAATGCCAAATGGAGACAGGTGATAAAGAACGCGCTCATGCACAGGCTATCAAGTTTCCCCTAGAAATTAATTCTATCTTCAAGATTCCTATCTCAGAGAAATTCCCAAAATGGCACACAAATAGGCAGGCCTTGGCTAAAGAGATTACTGGGGCCATCCCAGTAAATACATATCCTACTAGCCAGCTGAAGGAAGGAGAGAAGGAAAGGAGAAAGGGAAAAAATTCGCATAAACTTGTGATTTCAAAAAAGTATTCTGCAATGTGTTTTATAAACTATAGTTACTAAAAGCTTTCACAATTCTCTGAAGAACTTTAAGTTTTTCTACCTACAAGAGTAAAATGATAGGTGAATCCTTTATAAAATGCTGGCATTTCTTAAGAACCAAATGTTTTTAGCTACCTGAGACCTCAAATTTTTCTAGTTTGAGAAGGAAGTTAATGCAATATGCATTTGACATCTTTAAAAACTGAATTATGTATGATTTACTTTCAGATATTTGATTTCTACAGAAATTATCTAAAGTTTAGTCAATTATGCACCTCCTCAAAATTATTTTCTTAATTCTGACAATCCTACCCTCCCCATTATGTGGAACAAACAAGCAATAATCTTAGTTTTTTAAATGAACAGCTTATCGATGGAAATGAGTTTTTAAATTTTACCCTCTTCTGATGAGTGCCAAAGGTCAAATACTATGCAGTATAAAGACAAAAAGACTCATGTAATTATCAAATCATGCAACTAAGGACTTCCCTCATCTTTTTCTCAAGTTCACTCCAGACTCAGGAAAGTCATATCCCTGCTGCTGAGAGGATGTAGTGGTGTGCAGGAGGTGGCAAATATGTGAATTTATTTGTTTTCGTCGTGTATCAGGGCGTAACATTTCATACTTCCACTACGTATTTCTCTCTTTGGAAACACACTTCGCTCAAATCAATATGTTATATGCAATTAATGTCATTAAGGCAGCCAATTAATAGCAAATATGAGTCCAAACAGAGCTGGCTATATGGACAGGAGAAGGGAAAACCACATTGAGGGGTGGGGGGGATGGGGAGGGGGGTAAGGTCTTGCTTTGAAATCTAACATGCCATTCTCCTAAGAATATATGGGTATTTGGAATATAAACTCGTCCTTGGGCTCTAGTTTAACTGACTTCAAACAGACATGCTCCGCTGAGCTCCTAGTTTGGATATGCAATTCTCAACTGGAACTTTTAAAACACAGATCCTCAAACAGTAACGGGATGCTGTTGGATGCTCCAACCAACCGCTGACACGTTTTGGCTCTTACTGTTTGCCTGCTGATTTGAACTTGAGGCTTTTGGATTTGGCTGGGGTTTGAAGGTTTTGTTTCTCTTTATTTGTCTTTTATTTTCTTGAGAAGAGGAGGATGGAGAAGCGGGCGAGATGGGAGCAGAGAGCAGAAGACCCACAAGTTGGCGAAGCTTAGGGCGCAGCCAGGGCAGCGGGGAGGCGGCAGCCGGCGCGGCTCTTTGCAGCTCAGCCCGGCCTAGCTACTCGGCGCAGGGACGGCCCCTCCACGACACATTCCGGGCCTGGCGCGAGCTCCGCGCTCCCGCCCCTGGCCTCCTCCTCCTCCTTCTCGCCTCCTCCCCTTCTCGCCTGCCTGCCCTCCCCCTCCCCAGTCTCATTCCCTTCCTAGAGAGCAGCTGCCAAGGGACCCGCGGCGGCCCCGGGGATCCCCCGGCCCCCTACCCTCGCCGCTGCTCCTAGGCACACAGCAGCGCCTTCTCTTTCCTGTTTTTTCTTTATTTTTCTTTCTTCCTTTCTCTTTTTTTCTTTCTTTTTTTTTTTTT
>NW_006399834.1:12836387-12873299 GCF_000299155.1 Elephantulus edwardii | reverse complement strand
GGGGCACACACCCTCCCGGCGGGGGACGGCGGGCCTAGGCCGAGAGGGGCGGGGAGGGGGAGGACACGTGGGGGGCTCCGGGCTTGACCGCTGTGAAAGTATTTCTGGGCATTTTCCAGCTGCTTTGCTCCACAGCGCTTTCTCGTACGCAGACACACCCCCCCTTCTCTCTCTCCACTTTCTCCCTCTCTCTGTGTGTGTGTGTCTCTCTCTCCACCACCCCACCCCCCTCCTCGTTGGGGGACTGTGAAGCCCGACTGCCGGCGCAACAACGCCACTCAGTTGCAGTTTCCAACACTTCCCTTTGGAGTAGCGCGGCCAGCGCGGGAGGGAGAAAGGAGAGAGAGAGGAACTCTGAGGTCGCGGGAGCGAGCGCGGCTAGGACACTATCCCCGCCGCCTCCGAGGGTCGCGGAATCCGCTTGGGTTAGAGGGTGCGCGGTCCGGAGAGCCCTTTGGACGGGCACAGCCGCAGCACAGACACCTTGTGGCTCCGGTTCTCCGAGCTGTTGTTGGTCCCAAACCCGAGCATATACATTGTCTACGCATGTACAGATCCGCAGACCTCAGAGTTCACAGGTGAAATCTCCACACATGTAAGTGCAGTTAGATAAAATGTCACTCTTAATTCAGATCCTCACACCTAGAACCCAGCTGCTGGCTTTTGGGGTATATAGTCCAGGCGGCTCCTCCTTTTTAGAATTCTCTGAGGCCTAGAGAAAGGGCCACGTTGCGGGGCCCAAACCTTAAATCCTGTTACCTGGGGTAGACCCTGATCAGATTGTTCTTACCGCTAAACCAGCCATCCGCTTGTGCGCTGCTTTTGACAGTCTTCCATTAGTCGTGTGCCAGGCAAGTAGTAAGCCCCCCTCCCAAGGATTTACACATTGAATAAATGGGGCGGGGTGGGGGGACTTCAGCCCCTATGGGGCTTTGCATTTCAAGTTCTAGAAGAAGTGGAAACATGCAGAGGGGTCCCCTTCAGTCTTACGATTCCAGTAAAGTAGGACTGGGAGTTGGAAACTTCAAAAACATAGTGTTTTGTTTTGTTTTTCATGGCAGAGATGTTTAATCTGCATGATGGTGTCTGACTTCTCTTTGGAGTACACTCTACAGGTAGGAGAAGATGAGAATAATTGAGAGACGAAGATCTGGAGAGAATGTTGCATACAAGATATACATGGGGTGGGGGAGTTGCCAGCTCGAAGGCTTGAGTCTAGGAGAGCTACTTAAATCTAAATAAAGCACATTGCTGCCCAAAGATGATATGTGGAAGGAGTTTGTGTTCTCTCAGCGGCTCACTTTTTGCTTGTCAGAGTCCCTACCCATGCCACTCCCTCATCAGACTATATCAAAACACTAAATGCAAAAATTGTTGATAAAATTATCACCATTCTCCTTAGAACACATACCCACTTCTCAAGGCAGATAATAAATCTTCCCCTTCACTTTCGTAAGCCTACCCTTGGTAGCCCACATTCTCAGCCAAGTGCCACAGAACCAAGGACTTGTGACCAAGTACTTGTCTCAAATACCTGTGGATAACCTTCTTGCCAAATGAGACCCACTGTCCTATCTCCAAATAAATGAAAAGACAGTAACAGGTGTCATCACCACTGAGTAATGATAGGTATAGCCAGTGAAGGCTGTTTATAGCCTTCGTAGCTCATCTTCCTCTCTGGCAGTACAACAGACTTAAAACAAGGGAGAAATACTAACGCATCCCAAAGACTAAAGTTCAGAGTTGTTTTAAAAGTCTTAGCCTTTAAAACTTCAGGGGAGATTGAGAGGCTTGATAAAGTCAGCCCAAATTCTAAAGGCGTAGTAGGAAAGCAGTTCAATTTCTAATAGGGTGTGTGTGTGTGTGTGTGTGTGTGTGTGTGTGTGTGTGTGTGTAGAGGGTAAGGTCTTGACTTTGGGGTGAAATTGGCCCTGGGGTGACCTTTCTCTCAGACTCCACAGATGAGGCCAGCTCTAACAAACATGTCAAAAGCAAAGCAAACAGGATGGAAATCCATGATCACCCTGTGCACCCAATTCGTATCTTAGGGGTTAGCTGAAGTCCTCTGGAAGTCTCTGGAATCATACAAAGGCCAAATGACTTTTCTGACCCTTGAGCTCTCACTTCCCAGGTCATATTAGTGTGACTATTACTTCTATTCCCTAGTTAAAGAAAGCCAGATTCTGTTGTCATTTAAATGTTTTATACGTGGCAAAAAAAATCCCAATTCATACCTAGACTATGAAAAGGGGGGAGGGGAATATAGGTTTTTTCTGGTCCTTTAAGTCTGAAAGATTAGAGAGCTCTGGTATTATAGATCCCTGCAACCTCTAAAGTAAAATAAAAGTGTCTGACAATGAATAGCCTCTTTTTGAGTTATTTTCAGGACTGTCTTTTTAAAACTTATGACAATATTCACAGTAGATAATGAAGTCTACAGAATATTTGCAACACTGGGCATCAACTTGGAAAACACTAAAATGCGTTATGCAAAGCCTGCACTGGTCACTGGGCCATTGGTGAGAGGGTACAAAATATGGCAGTGATAGATTATCTTAACCTTTCCAGTTTAAATACTGTTGGTTCAAATCAAAGGTTCTCAAATCAATGAAGTTTGAAATACAAGATTTAAAGAGAAGGAACTGTTATTTGAATTATGCATTGTGTATATTTTAAGCTAAATGCCATTGGCAAATCAGTCAAATGTTTAATTGTGTGTATTCTGGGAAACACAAATATTTAATTTCACACTTTCATATGTTCTTTTTTTCCCTTCAGCTTCTATGAATCTGAGTCCTGTAAGTGGAGAATTTATCTTTCAGATTTCAATGTTAGTTTTTCTCAGCGCCTTTTTGTCGAACACATTTTCGATAAAATCGTAGAAATTGGAAAGTTGTCATTAAGGGAAAATGTTAGGGTTATAGGGCTTTTGTTGATTAAAAAAATTCACTTTCCCTCTTTCTTGTATCAATGAATGCTTACTATTTTAATTGTCAGAAAACAAATTATTTAAAAATCTGGATCTATGTTAGGAAGAAATACAAATAAGTAGCACTTTAAACTTCCTTTTCACCACCTACCCTAACTTTGTAAAATTTGTCTCTTAACTCTCGGAATCTTACGCATTTGCATTATAATGCGTTTAAGATGAATACTTAACAGCGCCAAGGAGACTCGGATTTCAAGCTGTATTTCCCTGTAGTAACAGGTGACATGATAACACTATTATGTAGAATTGCCAAGTCTGCAGTTGCACGTGAAAATCGTTCCTATTCTGTTTGGAAACAAATGATCAATCAGCTCCCAGTGATCAATCGCCCCCCGGTTGCCCATCAGCGCGCCGGTCTGCACTCGGCAGAGGCAGAGAGAAATTCCGCAGCAAGGGGACGGGATCCCAAACTTTGCAAAAGCACCTAGAGCAGTGTCTCAGACTTCTCTGCAACTCCTCCGCTAGCGGGACTGAGACTCTGGATTTGGGGCCAGGCTGAGGGCAAAGGATCATTTCACTTGGCCAACACATTAAAGTGCTTTACAGTCCGGATTGTGAATATTGTCCCTCTTCCTTTCTTTCTCTCCAGTATACAGCGAGGGGCAGGCAAAGTGAGCCTTGGTGATGTGCGTGTGTGTTACAAGGCACAAAACAAGAGGCAAAGTGAGTCCCACCCCAGCACCCCGGGGCAGGGGCTCTATCCCAGCTCAGGCGGGACTACTCACCGCTGCTGGTAGGAGGTGATGCCCTGGACGTTCTGCGGGGTGCCATTGGCCGCGGCGCCGGCCCTCCCCATGCCCGCGCTGGCCGGCACCCCTGCGGCCGCCCCTCCGGCCGCCGCGGCCGTCACCTGCACGCTGAAATCCGGGAAAATGCGGATCATCGCCGCGGCTTCGGGGCCCGGACGCGGCGGCTCTGGGCGAGGGCTGGCGGGGGCTCGGGATCGGGCGGCGGCAGCGGCAGCAGCAGCGGCGCGAGCAGCGGCAGCAGCAGCGGAGCCAGGCACCAGCCTGCAATCCCATTAGTGAGCCGCGGCCACTGTGCGCGGCGGAGAGGCGCTTTGATGTGCGCGCGGCGGACTAGGGGGGCCCGGAACGCAAGGAGGAGGTGCGGGGGGCGTGCTAGGGACTTGCAAACAGCAAAACGTGTCAGGGTGGGGCCTTTTTTCCCTTTTGGGGGACGGTGGTGCTCCCCCCTCTTTGCAGGATGTTGCTCTCACTGGCTGCTCCGGCTGCGCCGCGCGAGCCCGGCTGAGGGAAGAAGGGGAGGGGGTGGTGGAGGAAGGATGCACCGAGAGGCTTGGCGGGGACTTGGCCGGTGCAAGGGAATGACGGGCAGTGGAGGGTGTCTTTCTTTCCCGCCCCACTCTGCACGCGCGCACACACACACACACACACACACACACACACACACACACGCCCCGCACTTCCGATTCAAAGTGCAAGACTGAGGCGCGCTTTCTCCTCTCCTTTCTCTAGAGAAATAACCATCATCTAGGCAGGCTCGCGCCTCCCGCGGCTTCCAGCAACCTGGACTTGAGCCCGAATGTGCAGGAATGGGGCGTTAATCCTGTCCTCTCGGCCAGGACCCCTCTTTGCCCGTCCTGTGCACACCAGGCTGCGCAAGTGTTGCCAATGCAAGTTGGGTCTCCCCTAGAACTTGATGCTTTTCGAGGAGGGATGGTGCGCGCAAGAGGAGGGGGAGGAAAAGAAACCTCTTTTGTGCAATGGAGTTTGTTCCGTTTGTAAGGACAGACTCCTTGCTCCTGGTGTGTGGTCAGGCTGGTCCTGGACAAACTTTGGAGATGGGAACTGGAGGTCTGGGCCCAGGAAATCCGTGTGTGCCCTGGTGACCCACCCCCGCGCGCCCCTTGCGACTGAGAAAGCGAATAAATTAGCAGCTACAACTGAGACAAACTCTGGAATTCTAAGCATCAGGGAAACAAAAAGAGAAAACACGTGTATTTATTTCTCCGGTGTCTTGGTGACTTCTCCAAATCCGTTACCTCGGTGTTTCTTTAGAGGATAGGGAGAAATCCTGAGGGGCTCCTTTTTGAATGACTCCTTGCACTCGTTGCCAGACAAGTGGGTGGGGACAGTGGGGAGTTATTGTTCCCCAGCCCCCACCCCCTGCCCAGGACCACCCGTTGCCCCACTTCCTTCCTCTTTCTTCTGGTTCGGCCGCCAGCCCCCGGCGGAGATGTCAGGCGGAGGGTGCAGTCCCTGCGCGCCAGAGAATCGACCTCCGCTCTCCTTGCCCCCGCCCCCTCCCTGTTGGGCTGGCACTGCTGGTGGTTTCCCCACTTGTTCTGCGCCCCGACCTCTCTCTCCCCGCGCGCCGAGCCGTGGCCGGGCGACCGGGACCAGTGCATGTGGAGCCCGCTGCGCGAACCCAAGTTGGACCCAGCGGAGCGCAGTGACCACGACTGCACCGCCCCCGCCGATGGCCAATCGCGCGGCCTGACGAGACACCTGCTTAACCCTTTGCGCCTGGGGCGCAGCCAGCCCGCGCAGGCACCACGGGGCAGGGCAGATTGGCTAGAAGTTGCAGAGGCCGGGAGAGATAATGAATCTCCGCAAAGGATCGTGGGGTCGAGGTTCCTGTCATCGCTGCAGACCCGGAGGCCCCTGCCACCCTCGTGGCTATCAAGAAAATCACACAGTCGCACAAAGGCGCGTCCCCGCCCCGACCTCGTCCCTTGCCAACTCGGGCAACCTCAGCGCTCCTAGCCAGAGTCAGTCCCTGGGAGGAGCCTCCCGCGCCCGCAGCCGCCAGGAGACAGAGGGAGGGAGCCCCAGCTCACGCTGGCCAGGCCCACCGCGCAGCTGCGTTTCCATTTTTCTCTCAAAGAAAATGCTTTGGACGGCAGATAATACCAAGAGATATGAAACTGCTTCGTCCCCCACATGTTGCACGGAAAAAGAATTCGTAATGAGCATCTGTGGAGAGTGAGAAGGATCCCACGAGTTAGTTAAGGACCTAAAGGAGGTCCTGACTCTCTCCTTCCCGGAAAGGGGTCCTTTTCTAGTTTAAAGCTGCTCATGCCGGGGTACCTGTTGTTCAGTAGTCAAATACAAGGTCTTTGGTGATTAAGGGACCTGGGGGCATAGGGGAGGTGGGTCCTGGTCCACTAGGAAGGCAGCAAGTTCGGTGATCCTGGTTAGTTGGAGTCTCTGTGTTTCTCCTCTCTCGCCATCACCTTCATGGCGGGATCTGAAGAATGCATCTCAAGTACCAACCCCTGACTTCCCTAGTAAATGAAAGTTCATGCCAATTCTAGAAAGGTCAGCAATGTTTCGGGGGTTAAGGAAAGTTTTCCTTTTCTGACTGCATAGGTCAGGGCTCTCATGATGTTAGGCGAAAGGGAGCTCCTTAAAGGGTTGATGAATGAGGCTAAAAATGAACTCAGAGGCAAGCAGTGGCTTTCTAGAAAATAGAATTTGTCCAAATTATTGGTCCACTGTGAGATGGGCTGTCCTGCCACCGAATGTCTGGGCCAGTCAACTGATGGAGGCTTCCAGCAAAAGGCTCTTGTCTCCACGTGTTCTGAGACTCCAGAAAAGCAATGCAAGATTCCAAACGGAATCCTCTTGCTCCAGAGGCTAACCCAGTGCACCAAGTGAGCAAAAGAGAAGCGTTTTCAGAAAATTAGTATCCCTTCTAAGGACTTCCTGCAAAATGAGTCATCTTTAAAACTCTGAGTTTAGCACCACTTTGCTTTGTTTCAATCCTAATTCTATGAATGGAAGATGTCAGCAGATGTATTCTACTTACTTTACAGAATAGTTGATCTAGAAACATGCCCCCCCTTCCTTCCCTTTCACAAGCCAGATTTTTCTTGGGAATTCTAGTTTTAAAAATTGACCCAATAGAAAGAAAGAATGCAGTCTTTTGTTAGACATTTACAACAAGATAAACGGAAGCTGCTTCAGTTACACTTTATACTATTAAAATGGGATCTAATGAACATAGTCAACTTCTATGTTCAAGCTTTCAGCCATCCATTTAAAAAGAATTAGTATGGCTCCTGCCTTTCAGAAACTTTCTAAAATATAACCCAAAGAGTAGAAAAAGACGACTCACATAGTTGATTGCTTCATAATGCAAACAATAAGCCTATTCCTGTGTTTTCTCTTTATATATGTAGTTTGGGAAGGTTGGTTTGCATGTGCTAGAGGCAAATTCCTTATTTTATCTGGTTATCTCAGTATTCATTAAGGATCTTAAGCAAAAACGAAGTTTATTCTCTCATTATTCATTCAGATTTCATGACTTTCCTCCTTCAGTTAAAATCTTTTTACGCTGGCAGCTGTTTTGAAATATTTTGAAAGTTGCCTTGGCAATCACCCAACCAAAAAGGCTCCTGTTAGCACGAAATTGCATACTTTCTCATTTTATCAACCTCCCCTAAATCTACAGAGTAGTGTGTGTGAAGATATAAAATAGGACTGTATGATGTTTTAACTCTGCATACATGCATATGATTTATACATAGTTATCAGAATTACATATTTGCATCTTCATCTGTGTTGTCATTATACAACTGTGCCTTTTGCTCATATGATAAAAATAGCTATCCTTTGGAAATTCATTTCCATGTATTTGGAGTTAAAAGGTTGACTTAGAATTTCTGTCATTTGCTGCTAGAAACTGCCAATGATAGGTGGGGAGATGAAGCCACAAAGCTACGTGGTATTTAATTTTTACTTTACTTTGGCCATAGTTGTGAAAGGGAAATAAAATGGTACACGTGGATAAGAGTAAAACAAAATCTAAAAATATGATAACAACGTTATATATTATGGAAAGGATGAGAACTGTTTACCATGAAGTCTGGATAGTTTTATGAAAGTAATCGTGCCACAATGAGTCATTTTCCCCACTTATATTAAGTAAAATTTTGGTGATAATTTAATCAATTTGAGACATGAATCTTCATTGGGAGAAAGTGATTAACATAAAGTCATATCGTAAGAGGGATATTTTACATTCTGTACAGGGGTTAAATTGTTTCATTTCTGTAAAGGGGTTAAATAGAATTTCCTTTCTTTGTCCCTCAAATGAAATTTCATTCAGACTTAATGGTAAATAGGGCATATTATTAATATGTTTCCTAGTCCATTGAAAAGTAAAACTGTAATGTCAGGAGAGGAGGGAAAATAACATATACTTAGTAATAGAAAAAAAAATATATATATATATAATTCAGGAGAAAAACCTATGGAATTAAGAGGGAATATCTAAGAAATCATTATTTATAATAAATGTATGTTCATATATAATATATAAGAAGAGTACTGAAGATTTTCCCCATATTAATACAACATATATCAAATACTGAAATATCTTAAGCTATTATGCTAAATGAATACTCATAGGAATTTAGAAATATATAGCTAGAAAGAGAAGAGCTTTAGTTAGAAGTGAGGGAAATCTTTCAGCTTTTAAAAACTCAGCATCAGGCAAGAGGGGAAGAGAAATTGTTTTAAAAATTAATGTGAGTAGAAAAGGGTCTCAGAAATGCATATGATTTTTCTTAAAGTTCAAATATTAATACATTGTGGTGAATATTTTTTCAAAGCATGTACAAATCATTTGAATTTAACGAAAACTAAACTTGGAACTTGACACTTTTAAATGCAGGATGGCATGTTTAGCTATTTAAATATAAAATAAATAATCCCAACATTCACTGATAGATTGTCTTGTCTTTAAATAACCTTAAGAAGTTGCTTTTGTATACTTTTTTTTACTAGTGGATTTAATGTTGTAGTTGAGCTATTTCTTTCTAGGTGAATGATTTTAAATATCAGTGATTACCAAAAAAGTCATAAATGTTGGTGCACATTTGCTTTTTCTTACATTGTCAACATAAGAATACCCTGGACTGGTATTTACTTGAATGCCAACTTGAGCAGCCACTGCTAATCTGGGGTTCAGTGAAAATGAGGTATCAGCTTATCCTGATGACAATAACAAAGTTCAGCAGAGAAGCTAACAACAAATGCTGGTGAGGTTGTGGAGAGATTGGAACCCTCTGCTGATGGCAGTGTAAAATGGTGCAAGTGCTATGGAAGGCAGTATAGTGCTTTCTCAAAAAGTTAGAAATAGAAATACCATTTAACCCAGTAATTCCACTACTAAGAATATACCCTAAAGAAACCAGAACCGTCACCCAAGCAGACATATGCGCACCCAAGTTTATTGTTGTGTTATTCACAATAGCAAAGAGACGGAAGCAATCTAGGTGCCCATTAACAAATGAATGGATAGAAAAACTATGATATATTCACACAATGGAATACTACACTGCACTGAAAAACAAGTAACTCATAAAATGTTATACAACATGGTTGACCCTCAAGGGCATTCTGCTGACTGAAATATCTCAGTAACAAAAGGACAAATATTATTCCATGGATATAAAACAGGACAGATACGGGTTTTGGGGAAACTGAGAGGGGATAAATAATGAACACTGCATTGGAACAGATGAGGGAAAAGAACTGTTTAAAAGGAATACATGATTAGGCATTTTGTGTATGACAACAGTCCAAAATAAGACGTGCATAACGAAGTGGACTGGGGCGGTGGGAAACGAAACAGCAATGAAGCAACTTTTTTTTTTAAGTGAATGAGGTGGGGTAGGGAGGAAAATGTGAAAAAAATGAATAAATGAAAAATCTAACTTTTCTGTAAACTTTCATTAAAATCACAATTAAAAAAGGAAAATTATTCCTAGGATTTGTTTTCATGTTAATATTTAACTTGGTTTTCCCCAGTAAACATAGCCATGTAGCCAATAGGTGCTATTCTGTACTGGATTTTCTTTAGTATTTGAAAAATTGGGAATTCAGAGCCTGCACAGAATAGGAGTTTAATTAGCTCTTGAAATACATTGAAATTGTTTTTATTTTTCATTGAACTGTTCTTTCCCTAAATTAAAACAACCGTACTTGCTAGATGAGTTGTTTTGTTTTTTTCTGCTCTGAAATTACATTTACTTTTTATACCCTTAGACATTTTATACTTACTATTACACAGAATGTCAAAGGTTTACACATACCACCTCTCCTCCCATCTTATTATTAGTATTTTATGCTAATACATTTGTTAGAGTTAATCAATACTGATATATTAGGATTGATGAAAGTTTATCGTTTAAGCTTCATTCTTTGTGCTATACTCAAAACCTACTAGTCTGTCAACTTCAACTCACAGTGACTCTTGAAGATACAGTACAACTGTGACAGAGGATTTCCAAGGCTGTATATAAATCCTTGCAGAGGCACAAATTTCTCTTACAGAGTGAATGGTGGATTTGAATACCTAACCTTTTAGTTAGCAGATAAGCACTTTAACCACTGTGACACCAAGGCTCTTTTATGTTACATGATTCTATGGATTTTGACACATGCATAATGCCCTATCTACAGCTTAACAGTATCTTACAAAATAGTTTTACTGCCCTTAAAAATGTTGTGTAACTCACATATACATCCTTCCTCACTCCTCCTCAAGTCTTGCAAACACGGATTTATTTATTTTGTTTTTTACTGTCTCTGTAATTTTGCCTTTTCTAAAACATCATCCGATTGGAATCACACAGCATGCAGCCTTTTCAGACTGGCTTTTTTTAAAGTTAGCAGTAAGTATTTACATTTTTTCCCATGTCTTTTAGTAGCCTGAAAGATCATTTTCCTTTCTCATTGACCAGACTTGTAAGCAAGTAGCTATGGTGCTGCCATTTGTAGAGGGTTGTGCTGCTAACCAGAAAGTTTAGTTCAAATCCACCTGCTGCTCCTCCTTGGGTAGTCTCTTCCTACTAAGATTTACAGCCTTTGAACTTAGAGGAGACCCTATGAGTCAGAAAGACTCCACAGCAGGGGGATACTTGTTAGCAGCTAACAATACTCCATCTTATAGATGCTTCAAAGTTTATTTATTTTCCCGTTGGAAGACTTCTTACTTGTTTGCAAGTTCAAGCAATTACGAGTAGAGCTGCTATAAACATTTGTGGGCAACTTTTGTGTAGACCTATACCTTCAATTCATTTGAGTAAATAACTGGAATGCTAATTACTGGATTGAATGTTGGAAACTCCTGAATTGTCTTTGAAAGTGGCTGCCCTGCTTTGCTCTCCCACAGAAAACAAATTGTAATTCCTGTAGTTCTACATCCTTATCAGCATTTGTTGTCGTCTGGGTTTTGAATATAAAACAATCTAAATAGATTTTGTGTGGTGGTGGTGTTATTATGAGTCAGAACAACCCATTGAGATGTTCCAGCAGGCTTTCAGAGGCAGTAAATCACAGAAGGGGAGATTGGTATGTTAAAAGAATGATACTGTAAAAAAAAAAACTTCTTTTACTTGGACCTACAATCAACACCCAGTGTAACAGGAGTCAAGAAGTAAAAATGTATGTTGTTTGGGGAAATACAGTTTCAAGGACGTCTCCAAATGCTAAAGAGCAAGGTTGTCAGTTTAAAGACTAAGGTGTGCCTGATTCAAGTAAAAATATTTTCATTTACTTCCTGTGCATCTGAAAGTTGCACAGTGAATAAAGATGGCAGAAGGATAGATATCTTTAAATCATGGCACTGGAGAAGAGTACTGAATATTCCATGGGCTGCAAAGAGAACAAAAATATCTCTCTTGGAGAAACTGTAACCAATGTATTCTTTAGAGACAAGGGTGTGAAAACTTCATCTAACATACTTTGAGCATGTTGTTGTTGTTGTTATGTACTGTTGAGTCACTTGTGACTCATGGTGACCCTCCTGCTCTGTCCTGTGCCAGTCTCACTGTCTCTGACACACACCCCTTGATTATCCCAGTTACTGAATCAATCCATCTCATAAGAGGGTCTTCCCCTCCTGCTCTGTCCTGTGCCAGTCTCACTGTCTCTGACACACACCCCTTGATTATCCCAGTTACTGAATCAATCCATCTCATAAGAGGGTCTTCCCCTCCTGCGCTGTCCCTCCACCCTCCCAAGCATGACATCCTTCTCCAAGGACCGATCTCTCCTGTCCAAAGTATGTCAGATGAAACTTCAGAATCCTTGCCTCCAAGGAGCAGCCTGGTTTAAGCCTCTTCAGGATAAACCTACTCATTTTGTTAGCAGTCCATGGTACATTCAATACTCTTCTTCAGCACCACAGCTCAAAGGCATCAATTGCCCTGCTATTCTCCTTCATTGTTTTCCAGCTCTCTGATGCACAGCAAGTGCATGCAAAGACCATGGCCTGTATCAGGTGCATCTTAGTCTCCAGAGACACCATTGCTCTTCAGTACTTTGGAGAGGTACTTAGTAGCAGACGTTCCCATCACAATACGTCTTTTAATTTCCTGGCTCCTGGTGCCAGGAGTGTTGACTGTGGAGCCAAGCAAACTAAAGCTGTTAACAGTCTCAGTCTCCTCACCATCTATCCTGATGCTGCCAATTGGCCCAGTGAAGAGAATCTTTGTCTTCCTGATATTGAACCTCAATCCATATTGAAGGCAGTAGTCCTTGACCCTCTGCAGCAAGTGCTTCAGGTCCTCCTCAGTTTCAGCAAGCAGGGTTGTGTCATCTACATAACGCAGATTGTTGATGAATCTTCCAACAATCCTGATGCCACACTTCTCATACAGCCCAGTCTCCTGGATAGTCTGTTCTGCATACAGGTTGAATGTTGTCAGGAAGGAAAAAAAAATCCTTGGAAAAGGCCATCATGCTAGGAAAGATGAAGGGTCAGAGAAAGTAAGGAAGACAACCTCCCCTGCCCCCAGACAAGATGGATTGACACAGTGATTGTAACAATGGTCTGGAGCATATTTGAAATTCTGAGGATGGTGCAAGATAGTGCAAGGTTCAGATCTATCTTTGATAGACAACCTTATGAGTCATAAAAGACTCAGTGGCACCTAACACAGGTAAGTATAGAAGGAGCTCTGATAGTAGAAGAGTTGTTCTCCTAGCCCCAAGGTAGTGCTTCTCTGGTGATTTGAATTCACCTTAGGAGAAATATTGACAATTTCCTCCCATTTAATATTTAGCCTCCTGAAAACCTTCTGAAGGGTCAGCTATTAGTCTGTTCTGACTAGATGGCAATGAAAAAGAGTGGGAAGAAGTACACATTGCTATTAATTGTTTTAATTTTCAATGTCCTAAAGATGTATGTGTTTATTTGATGTATTCTCTGATGATCATTTTAAAAATGGAATTGTTTTCTTACTGCTGAGTTTTAAGTGTTTTTACATTTTGGTTACAAGTCCTTATCAGATATGCATTTTACAACATTTTATCCCAGTCAATGGCTTGTCTTTTCATTCTCTTAAAACTAGGTAATATTTTAACTTGAGGTTTTCATTTTCAGCAGGATAGCATATTGTATAAATCTAATCACATGGCAAATCACACAAAATCATCCTATTAAGCTCCACAAAGAGTACACCGTTCTATTTTTATCAAACTTTGTAGCCCTTCATCTAAAGAAGTGATTAATGTGCATCATAATCATGTTTTTGTTGTGTGCCATTGAGTTACCTGAGACTCATAGTGACTTTATGTACAAAAGCTCTGAAACCTGCCCTGGTCTGAGCCTGTCTCATTGATTCTAACACACCTACTTCCATTGTCCCAGTTACTATATCAACCCATCAATGCAGGGTCTTTCTGTCCTGCGCTGTCCCTCCACCCTTCCAAGAATGATGTCCTTCTTTAAGGATTGGACCTTCCTGGCCACGTGTCCAAAATATATGAGACAGAGCTTCAAACTGTTTTCAACATAACATTTTTTAAGATCATTTACACATTCACTTACTCTCTTATGTCTTCAAGTTGGAACTGACTCATACTTGCCCCTCCATTGTGTTTCCAAGGCTGTAAATTACATGGAAAAAGAGTGCTATCTCTCTCCCTGAAGCAGCTGGTGGTGTTAAACCATCAGCAAGGCTCAGGATTTGAGTAGCAAAGCAGTTCACTAAAGACTTGACCATCAATCACAGATGAGTTGTGTGTTTTGGGTTTTTTTAAATCACTGTTTTCAAGTAGGAGGGTTCTCAAACATATTTTATTTCTTTTCTGGAGAAATAGCTTTAATTTATTTTGTAAGTTACATATGTTTAAAACAAAACAAAACAAAACAAAACAAAACAAAAAACAACCTCAATAACCTTGAGAATGAACTGACAAAACTATATATATATATATATACATATATATATAAAATTCATTCAAAACTTTTTAGGTACAGTTATCTTTTGGTTGTTGCTGTTAGTTTTATTTTTTGTATTTTTTTCTTAAATAACATTTTTATTTTATACTAGTTTGCTTACAAAGTTTGTATCATTCTTTTTCACACCGGATCATACCATTTCCTTTACCTACCACTCCCTCCAGCAATCAAACTGTGTGACCCTGTGATTACCCCCTCTGCTCTTACCCTTGGATCCTCATATAGGTTTTACTATCTATTTCTAGAATAATGGTCTTATACAGTATTTGTCCTTATGGGACTGAGTTATTTCACTTAGCATAATGCTCTCCAGTCCCTCCCAAGTTATGTAGTGATTTTAAAAATCATTACTCCTATGTGCTTTATAGTATTTCATCGTGTGAATGTACCATAACCTCTCAATCCATCCACTTGTGGTTGGACATTTGGGCTGTTTCCATGTTCTTGTGATTGTGATTAATATAGTTAGTAGCAAGAAGCTGCACTGCAATCCCAGAGGTACACAGTTCAGATCCACCAGATGATTTGCCAGTCAGATCTGATTTGAGGGTACACACACAAAATAATAAAATTTAAAAAAAAAAACATAAAAAAGGCCATTTGTGCTTCAGTTCTCATTTTCTTGGAGAATATTCCAAGCAGTAGAATAGCTGGGTAATATGGAATTTCTATGTTCAGCTTTTTCTTAAAAAAATATTTTATTAATTTTAATAAACATTTACAGAGATTTTGGATTTCCATTTATTCATTGTAGCACTATTTTCTCTACCCTCCCCCAGTTCGTTCCTCTCTCTCTTTTTTCTTGAAAGTCTGTTTTAATTGTCCCATTGCCACAGTGCTTGACAAAAACAGTTCTGATTAATCTCCTTTGTCAGTGTGTCCTTTGCCATTCCCTATCACTCCTCCCTGAGAGAGATTTCACCCTGATTCATAAGAAAAGGGGGACAGCGTATTCTCTTAGCTACTTTCTGATGCAAAGGGACGCTGTAGGTTTCAGGGTGAAGATCTTCTCTCACTGCTCTAAAAGGCCCCTTTGGCAATAGGAAACACATAGACTATTATAGAGATTGATTTTGGAATTTAGATGCACTGTTATCAATTGTGCTTAGCCATACATGTTCATATCCTTGAAGATGCATCATGGAACTGTTGCAGCCTAGAAGACACAAATTTAACTAACAAGTTAAAAGTACATGAGTAAAAAATTAAAAGCAATAATGTTCCAAGTAGAGGTTCTAACAGTGGCACAAATCAAGTTACAGAAGGAAGGTAGTTCTTAAAATAAAAGGCTTATTGACTAGCACTTTGTCTAGTATAGTATCAAGTTTAGGAACCACAAGATGTAGAGGCTCCACTATGTCATTTATTGTTCTTAAGTTCTGGACAAAATTCCATCTACCACTGGGTTGTTTTACAGCTTGGAAGTCCACATGCAAGGCAGAGGTGAAGTAAGGAACTGCTTATGAGGTTTTCCATCAATTCCAACAACTAAGAAATAGTGAGAAGAGCTGGGACCTCAGAAAGATTTTAGGACCAAATAATATGCTTTTTTGTCCAGGAAAAAATGAATATACTTACCAGTAATGCTAATGCTCACTCATGGCTCTTCTGGGAGGATCTGAATCATTGAAGCATCTCCTTTGTTTCCAGCTGGGAGCTGGTGCCTGCCAGTCCTGTTAGCCATGAGGATCTGATGTGGGCCCCCCTTGGCCATGTGTCCTTCAGATCTACACTTAAAGCAAGTGAGTGGGAGCTTCCTCTCTACTCCCTTGCCTATCTGTGGCTCTCATCTGTAACACTGTCTACCGAAGAGGCCCAGTTTCCACAGTGGAAACAATTCTGACCTCCTTTATTACCTTTGGGTGGCGTTGTTTATGAGTAAGACTTCTTTTTCCTGGCACAGGCCCTAAACTGGCAGCAATAGCTGCCCCAATAATTTTGGCCATTCTCTGTTCTTTTCTCTTCCCTCTATCTCAGTTGTTAAAAGAAGGGAAAATTTAAACAAATGCATAACAAATAATTTTGAACAATATAATCTTTTACGTTTAAGGCTAGAAATAATATCAATATGATCATTTCCAATCCAGAGATACATGTTCCAATGCAGTTCCTATTTTTCGTAAATGGTTTTGGTAAGAAGAATATTATAAATGTGGATACAGTTCCACTATTCCTCCTCCATGCCATGATATAGTGTTATCCATTGCCTTCCTTACTCTAACTCAATTTTTTTAAATTTAAATTTATTATTAATTTCAGTAAAAATTTACAGAGACTTTGGATTTCCATTCATTCAATGTTGCACATTTCTCTCCTCCCAAACCTCTCCCGCCCCCAGAACACTACTCTCTTGGAAAAGTAAAAGAAAAATTCTTCCATTGTTTTACAAACCCTCCCCCAGGTCCACTCCACCCTGTAGCCTTTGCTCTAGACTCTTGTCATGACAAAAATACCTAATCGCGTATCCCTTCTAAACAGTTTTCTACCTCATCTGCTTCAATGCAGTATACATTATTGAACCCATCCTTCTCAGTCTCTCCCCAACCCCAAGGTCAGTCCTGTTTTACAACAGTGGCACCATGCAGTATTTGTCCTTTTGTGACTAGGATACCTCACTCAGTATAATGTCCTCCATAGTCACCAGTTTTGAATAATATTGCATGAGTTCCTTGTTTATCAATGCAGCGTAGTATTCCACTGTGTGAATATACCATAGCTTTTCTTTTTTAAAATTTTTTTTTAAATTAAGTTCAATGAAAATTTACAGAGACTTTGGATTTCCATTCATTGATTGTTGCACTTTTCTCCCCACCCAGCCCTCTTCCTCCCCAGTACACTCCCCTCTTGGAAAAGTAAAAGAAAAATTCTTTCATTGTTTAACAATCCCTCCTCTCAGGTCCACTCCACTCTGCAGCCTTTGTGCTGGGCTCCTGTCATGACAAAAATACCTAATCACATATTGCTTTTAAACAGTTTTCTCCCTCATCTGTTTCAGTGCAGTATACCTTATTTTTTTATTATTAAATTTTATTAGTTTTAATGAACATTTACAGAGATTTTGGGTTTTCATTCATTCATTGTTGCACTGTTTTCTCCACCCTCCTCCCCAGTTCATTCTTCTTCCCCCACCCCAATGTCTGTTTCAATTGTCCAATTGCCACAGTGCTTGTCAAAGCCAGTTCTGATTAATCTCCTTTGTCAGTGTGTCTCTTGCCATTCCCTATCACTCTCCATTCATTTGTTCATGGGTATGTTCAGCTTTTTGAGGAAACACCAAACTGCTTTGCAGAGTGGTTACACCAATTTATAATTCCACCAACAGTATATAAGAGTTCCTATCTCGCCACATCCTCTCCAATATTTATCACATGCTGTTCTGTTAAACTGCTACTGGAGTGAGATAGTATCTCATTGTGCTTTTCATTTGCACCTCTCAGTGATTTTGAACAATTCTTCATGTGTCTGCTAGCCATCCAAATATCTTCGTCTGTGAAAAATGTTTCCATGTCTTTTGTCCATTTTAAAATAGGGTTATCAGTCTTTTTCTGTGGAGACCCTGTAGGATTCTGTCAACTTTTGATATGAGATCCTTGTCTGAAATGGTATTGCTAAATGTTTTTTCTCAATCAGTAGTATTTCTTTTCATTCTGTTCAAACTTACTTTAAAAGGAAAAAGAATCTGACATTCTATGCAAAACATCTTAACTTCTTAAAAAAAAGTACAATCTAAATGAAAAAGAAGGGGGAAACATCTATGATTTAAATATAATTAGTTTTGCTTAAGTACCCTGGACAGCTGCTCAGGATACAGACCTCATATGAGTGTATCTCAGTGTTTTAAAGTTATTGTTTTTAGTCCCCATTGATTCCAATTAGTGGCAACCTCATATGTACATAGTTGAATGACTTAATGGAGTTTTCAAGGCTATGATCCTCAGAAAGCAGATCTCCAGGCCTATCTTCAGAGGTGCCTCTGGATGGGATCAAATAACCAACCTTTCAGCTAGTGGTTGAAAGCTTAACTGTTTGTGCCATTGTACCACCTAGAGCTAGTCAACGGCATATCTCAAAGAAACTGTAAACTACTGAATCATTTAATTTATAATCATAGTCTTGTCTAACACTCATGCCCCAAGTATTACACATATATTTGATTAAAGTTCTAGAAGAAGCTTCTAAACAGATTTATTTACTTAGACAATTTCAGTGTTTGTGTAGCAACTGAATCAAAGGTTGTGGTTTTAGAAAAATATTATCTACACGCTTTTACACAAAGCTAAGACACTAATGTAACTGCTTAAATTCTACTAATTTTAACTGAGAGATGACTTCTTCCTAAAAAGTGATTTGTGCCATTCATAAAGAAAACTGAAAATAGTGAAAGATTGACTGAGAAGGAGGACTTATATATGAGGGGATAATAAAAAAATTATCCACATTCAAAGGTTTTCCAATCTTACTTTGTTTGATTTTAAAAAGTGATATAGTAAGAAGCTTGTAGCCTCCACCCTGCAGCGGCAACTTCAGCACCTCCACCTCTATACTTGGCTCACTTCAGGAGCCACCTTGCCTGATTGCCACTTTTACTGGTTCCATCTTGATCACATGACAAAAGAACAACAGCAACACTCAGGTTCCAGCCAAGACATTCTCTTCCCTAAAGACTAGACTTCATCCTGTGTTGCCAGCTATGTGCCTTAGAAAGACCCAGCAACCAGCATCCACAGGAATATGGTCCTGGAGCAAAAGAACAGAGACAAGATCTTTCCTGCAAAAGAAAAGTGGAGAAGAGAGCCTCACCATTCCTTAGACCAAGGAGTTCTATATTCTTCAGAAAAGAGTGCTACAATCAGAAAAAAGAAAGCCCTTTACATCAAAGAACTTAACTATGAGATAAGAGAGGAAGGAAGAGAAACCGCTGCGACCCCATTGCCTCTTCTATCCCTCCACTACCCCCTCCTCCCCACCTCATCTACTCTTCTACCCCTACCTCCAGCTCTCACTCCTGCACAGATCTAAGAAACTGCCACAGAAAGGAGAGGAAAGACCACAGGCAGAGTTAGCTGCCCTCCCTCTCCCTACTGGAGTGGTGAGACTCCCAACGGAAGCAAGTTCTCCCTTGCACCTAGAGACTGAGAGAAATTCAGGCAAAGTTAGCTGTCCTTCCCTTTTCTGGAACAGTGAGCCAAGGTAGTCAAACCCAGGGCCTGTTAGTGCCCAAGGCTAGAAAAACTCTATCACAGAAATGACAAGGCAGAAAGAGAGTATCTCATAAAAACCAAAACAATAATTTTACCACCACCATCCCCCTCCCAGCCAAGTGATCAAAACACAGAATCAATGGATTTGCTGAAGCTCAAAAGTCAGATGGAGCTCCCTGAAACAGAATTCAAAAGAGCAATGACAGAATATTTTCAATGGGTAAAATAAAAACTCCAAGAATTGCAGGATTCTACAAGCAAAAACCAAGAAGAAGTTAAAAAACGACTCAAGACAATGCTGATAAAACAAATGGGGTGTTGGAAATACTATCAAAACAAGAAACCTCAATTCAGATAAGATCAGTTCCTCAGAAGCTGTTGACATGTTGAAGGAACAGATGTAGAATGAAGAGAGGGAGCACATAAGAGGTGAAATAGGAGAGCACTGATCTGCTACAGCAGAAAAGCAGAAGTAAAAAGAAAGGAAAATTAAGAAACTCTAAAATAATGAGGGGCAGCATCAAGAGGAAAAATATAAGCATAATTGGAATCCCAGAAGAAGAAGGGGGAGGAGGCACAGAAAGTTATGGAAGGGTTCCTAGAAGAAAACTTTCCAGGAATAATGAAGAATGAGAGAATATACATGCAAGAAGTTGAGTGAATGCTGTTTAGAATAGACCCTCAAAGGTTAAACACCAAGAAATGACAATCACATTCTTCAGAATCAAAGACAAGGAGAAAATTCTGAAAGCAGCTAGGAAAAAACCAACAAGTAACTTAAAAAGGAGAGCAAATAAGATTAAGTGCCAATTTCTCAGCAGAAATCATGTGAGCAAAAATATAGTGGAAGGATATATATCAAGCACTCAAAGAACACAACTTTCAAACAAGAATATTGCATCCAGCAAAGCTGTCTGTCAAACATGGCAGAGAGGCCAACATATTCTCAGAAAAGCAGAATCTAAGGGAGTTTGTAAAAACAAGACCAGCATTGCATGAGATACTGAAGGGAATCCTTCTTACAGAGATGCCATGGAAAGGAAGATGGATCAAAGTAACCAAGCAGAAAACTTAAGTAAGACTCACACCTCTCACCACATAAAAAAATAAACTCAAGGAGGATCAGGGACCTCAAAGTAAAAACAAAGACTATAAAAGTCATCAGAAAAATGCTAGTAACAACTCTGGAAGCCCTTTTGCACAGCATGAAAAGTCTTATAAGCACAATAAAAAACTTACAAACAGGAGAGAATAAAATAGACGAATGGGACCTTCTAAGAATCAAATCCCTGCACCCATAAAAAAACTTCTTCAACAAGATAAGAAGGAAATGCACACACAGATTGGGGGAAAATATTTAGCAATCTTATATCTAATAAGGAACTTCTTTCCAGAATTTATAGAATACTCCAGCACTTCAACAAGAAAAAGATAAACAACCCAGTCGCAAAATGAGCACAGGATATAAATAGACACTTCACCAAAGAAGACATTCAGATGGCAAACAAACACATGAAGAAATGTTCAAAATTTCTAGCTATCAGAGAGATGAAAATCAAAACTATTATGAGCAAAGTTCAAGAGGCCCACAAACAACAAATGCTGACAAGGTTGTGGAGAGATTGGAACTCGCAATCACTGATGATGGGAATGCAAAATGGAACAAACAATATGGAATGCAGTCTGTTGCTTTGTCAAAGAGTTAGAAACAGAAATGTCTACTGACCAAGCAATTCCACAACTTGGAATATACCCTAAAGAAATCAGAGCCATAACTCAAACAGATGTATGCACGCTCATTTTTATTGCTACATTATTCACAATAGCAAAGAGATGGAAACAATCCAAGTGCCCATTAACAAACAGATGGGTAGGAAATCTATGGTACATTCACACAAAGAAATATTATGCAGCACTGAAAAACAACGAACTCATAAAATATATTGTAAAATGGGGAAGACTGGAGGACATAATGCTGGGTGAAATATCTCAGTCACAAAAGACAAACACTGCATAACACCACTACTATAAAATAGGGCAGACTTGGGGGGGTGCGTTGGAGAGGGAATGGTGGAAGAGTGGATAGATAATGAACACTGCATCAGTTTAGATTAGATGAGGGGAAGAACTCTCCAAAGGAATATATGATTAGACATTATTTGTATGATAACAATCTGGGACATAGGGTGTATTGTGGGGTTGGTAGGAGGAGGGAGAGGAAAGAAGAAAGAATGAAACAATGAAAAGAATTAATTTTTTTAAAGTGATATACTACATTTTGCATTTAGAAATGTCTTTGCTGCCAGAGATCTTGGTTCATTGTTTTCTCATTTTTAACTTTTCTTAACAAGAAATAAAGAATTTTATGTAAAATATTCTCTCTACGTATATAACTTTAAACATTTAAATTATAATTATTAAAATAGATCACAAAGAATTAAGTCAATCTGGGTAAAGACAAGGCATTTCTTAAAGATCACTATTTCTTGAAGATCTGATCCTCTTTTAAAAGTTAGAAACTGCCTTAGGTATTCTATAAACATCCTCACTTTTGACCCTCATAACGATCTTAGAAAATAAATGTCATTAGCTTCATGTTTACCAGTAAATATTTGGGATCTACAAAGTGTCTTCATGACAGCTTCTATATTTTAGATGTTAACTATTCTTTTTCAAATAACTGTCCCTGTAATTCTTCCATTTACTCCTGCTGTAATAAACAAAAGAATGCAACACCATCTACCAAATAAAAAGGAAAAGTGACAGCTTTTACACCTTCACAATGATTTTTCCTAGATTAAATCAAGCACTTACACTTTCCCTATTAAGTACATACACTTATGATATAAATTTATCATAATATTAGAATACAACTAGTATAGTAATAGCAACTAGCTTTTTTCTGCTGGGTAATGATAATAAGGGTATGGATCTTAATGTGTGATATCCAAAACAGAAGCACCACTATAACTTTTGCACTCTAACTTATTAAATATAAAATTCTAAGAGAAAGGTCACAACCAGAGCCAAAGAGGAGGAAATAGATGATTTCTACCAATAATTGCAGTCAGAAATCGACCAAACATGCAACCACAATGGAAGAAGAAGAAGATGAAGACGAAGTAGTAGTAGTAGTAGTTGTAGTAGTAGTAACTGGAATGCAAAAGTTGGAAACCAGGAAGAAGGATCAGTAGTTGGAAACATAGACTTGGTGACACAAATGAGACTGGGGATAGAATGATAGAATTCTGCACAATTAATAACTTATTCACTGCAAATATCTTTCATAGGAAGCATAAATGTAGGCTATACACATGGATTTCCCCTGATGGTATGCACAAGAATCAGATATATTACATTTGTGGAAGGCATCACTGGAGAAGTTCAATATCAGCATTGAAAACTAGGCCAGGTGCTGATTGCAGAACAGACTATTGCAAATTCAAATTATGGCCAAAGAAAGTAAAATCAAATCTACAGGTACCAAAATTTCATCATGAGTCTATCACACTTGAATTTAAAAACCAACTCAAAAACTAATTTGAGGCCTTGAACACAAATGAATGAAGATAAGATAAGCTGTGGGAGGATATCAAGAATATCATCCATGAAGAATGTAAAAGGTTATTACAAAGACAGAGGAAGAAGAAAAGACCAAAATTGATATCTGAAGAGACTGTGAATATTGCACTAGAGCATTGAGAAGCCAAAGCAAAGGGAAGAAATTAAGAAGAAGCTTAAATAGAAGATTTCAAAGGCTGCTTGGTATGATCTGGAGTTGAAAAATAAAAAGGGCCAAACTTGCTCAGCAATTCTTAAGCTGAAGGAACTAAAGAACAAATTTAAGCCGCAAATTGCAATAGTTAAGGATACTATGGGTGCAGAATAGTGAATGATTAAGGAAGCATTAAAAGAAAATAGAAGGAGTAGACAGAGTCACTATACAAAAAATAATTAGCTGACACAAAAGAATTTCAAGAAACAGTGTATGATCAAAATAATGGACAAAAGAGGAAGTGTACACTTCTCTGACGGATTTGGCCATAAAACAAAGCCCCAGGAATTGATGGAATACTAATTATCTTCATTCAACAACTAAGTGCTGCCCTGGATGAGCTCACCAGGTTGTGCCAAGAAATCTGGAGGACAATTACATAGCCAACAGACTAGAAGAGATCTATATTTATTCCCATCACCAAAAAAGATGATTTGACAGTGTGTGGAAATTATCGAACAATATCACTCATATCACACACACGCAAAAAAAGATTATCCAGAAATAACTGGAACTACCATTGACAGAGAACTACCAGAAATACAAGCTGGGCTTAGAAAAGATTGTGGCACTACAGACCTCATCACCAATGTCAGATGGATCTTGGCAGAAAGCAGAGCGTACCAGAGGAGTGCCTGTGTTTCATTGACTTTGTAAAGGCATGTGACTATGTGGATCACAACAAATTGTGGCTAACCTTGAGGAGAATGGGAATCCCAGAACACCTGATTGTGCTCATGTGAAACCTTTATTTACACCAGGAAGCAGCTCTCAGAACAAAGCAAGGAAACATTGCATGATTCAAAATCAGAAAAGGAGTGTGTCAGGGATGTGTCCTCTTTCCATACCTTTTCAATTGACATGGGGAAAACATCATTCGTCAATCTAGAGGCTGGGCTTTATGAGGAAGAATCTGGCATCAGGGTTGGAGGAAGACTCATCAACAACCTACGTTATGAAGATGACACAACTTTGCTTGCTGAAACTGAGGAGGACCTGGAGCACTTGCTGTAGAAGGTAAGGACTGTTAGTCTTCAATATGAACTGAAGCTCAACATCAAGAAGACAAAAATTCTCACTACTGAGACAATTGGCAGCACCATGATGGATGAAGACGAGACTGAGTTTTTTACCAATTATAGCTTGCTTGGCTCCATTAATCAACACTCTTGGAGGAAATCAAAAGACGAGTTGCACTGGGAAAAGCTGTTGTCACGGACTTCTCCAGAATACTGAGAAGCAATGATGTCAGTCTAGAGGCAAAGTGACACCTAATCCAGGCCATGGTCTTCACAATTACTTGATTGCTATGCATCACAGAGCTGGACAATGAGTAAGGACGACAGAAGAAGAATTGATGCCTTTGAATTGTGGTCTGGAGAAGAGTCTTGAACATACTATGGACCTCCAAGAAAACAAATAAGTCTGTCTTGGAGAGGGTGAAACCAAGTTTCTCCTTGGATGCTAGGATTTGGAAACTCTCTCACATATTTTGGGCACGTGGCCAGGAGGGACCAGTGCTTGGAGAAGGACAGCATGCTCAGAAGGGTGGAGGAATAGCACAGGAAAGGAAGACCCATGATGAAATGAATTGATGCCATAACTGGGATAATGGGAGTTGGTGTGTTGGAGTCAATGAGACTGGCTCAGGACAGGGCAGGCTTCAGACCTGCTGTACATAGATCTGTATAGGTCTCAGGTGACTCAACAGCATATAACTACAACAAGAGTAAGACCAGCCAGGCTACTTAATCATGTGATTTTGATGCACCCTAAAGTTCGAGAGCCACTAGCAAGGATAGCTGTCGGTAACCAATACACAATGTTATGCTATAGTTGTTGTTACATGCTGCCAAGTAGACTACAACTCAATGTGACTATAAACGTATCTGAACCTTGTCCTTTCCTGCATCATCTTCACAATCTCTATCACACTCAAGTGCATTGTGGCAATTACTGTATTAATCCATCCTTTTGAGGGTTTTCCTCACTTTTCCCAAGAAAGGTGATCAAACAGAATGTAGACATTATTAAATAATATTATTACTATCATATACAAGCAAAATACTGCTGAGAATCATTAAAACTGCTAGAACAGTACACAGAGAACCACCAGAAGTTCAGGTGTGATTTAGAAGAGGTAGTAGCAGTAGGGATCTCATTGCTGATTTCAGATGGATCCTGGCTGAAAACAAAGAATACCAGAAGAATGACTACTTGTGCTTTGTTGTCTGTGCAAAGGCATTTGATTGTGTGGATTTATGGCTAGCATTGAGAACAGGAATTCCAGAACACTTAATTGTGTTCAGAAACCTATACTGAGACCAAAAAACTGTCGTGAAAGTAGAGCAAAGGAACTCTATATGTTTTATTTTTTTTATTAAATGTTATTAATTTTAATGAACACTTACAGAGATTTTGGGTTATCATTCATTCATTGTTGCACTATTTTATCTACCCTCCCCCCTAGTTCGTTCCTCTATGTTTTCCCCCCCTTGAAAGTCTGTTTTAATTGTCCCATTGCCACAGTGCTTGTCAAAGCCAGCTCTGATTAATCTCCTTTGTCAGTGTGTCCTTTGCCATTCCCTATCACTCCTCCCTGAGAGAGAATTCACCCTGATTCCACATTTTAATATTAAGATAGGTGTGAGTCAGAGTTGTATCTTTCATCATACCTATTCGATATATTCTTGAGCAAATTATTATAACAGTTTTGTTTTGCATATTTTGGGCATGTTCCTAGGAAAAGCTATTTCTTGTAGAAGGATGTCATGCTTGGAAAGGTAGGGGTTGGTGAAGGAAATGAAGACCCTCAATTAGGTGGATTGACACAGTGACTGCAGCAATAGGCACAAGTGTGTCAGATTGTGATGTTGGCAGAGTACTAGTCAGGCTCTTCTCAATGACACCTAACAACCACACTTTCCCAGGCATGAAATCTCTCTCAAAGGAGAGGTTCCTCCTGAAATTATGCTCCAAGTAAGTGAAATGAAGTTTCACATTATTGCCTCTAATAAGCTCTCTGGACTTATTTTCTTCAAAACAGATTTGTTTCTTGTTTTGGCATCCTATAGAATTGTCTATGCTCATAGCCAACTCTGTAATTCATAAAAGCATCAATTCTAGTTCCGTATTCCTTATACATTATCCAACGACCAGATGCATATGCAGTAATTAAAAAATACTTTCGTAGCTAAGGCACATCTTAGTCTTTAAACTGACATCCATGCTCTTTAGAATTTTGGGGAGGTCCTTAACAACAATTTCCCCAGTGTAATAGATTTTCATTTCTTGACTGCTGGTACTATGGGATTTGATTGAGAATTCAAGCAGAATGAAGTAGTTGACAACTTAAATCTTTTCCTCATCCATCATAATGTCTAATGGTCATTAGTGAAGATTTTTGTTATCTTTATATTGTAATCTTTGATCTTCTGAAGTAAGTGCTTCAATGTTCCTTAAGTGTCAAGTCCTCTTCACTTTCTGCAAGCAAAACTGCATTACTTGCACAATGCAAGTTGTTGGTGAGTCTTTTTTCAATCCTGATGGCACATTCTTCTTCATATAGTCAAGTTTCTTAAATTATCTGCTCAGTATAAAGATTGAATAAGTATGAAGAAAGGATATAATCCTGACACATACCTTTCCTGATTTAAAACTATGCAGTGTTCCTTTGCTCTGTTTGGACATTAGCTTCTAGGTCTTCGTAAAGGTTTCATGAGAATAATTAAGTGTTTTGGATTCCCATTTTTCTCAATGTTATCTATAATCTGTTATGATACACAGTCAAATGCCTTTGTATAATCAATAAGACACAGGTAAAGAAAGTAAAGCTCTCACAAAGTTAGATTATGATAATGCAAGCATGAAATTTAATGATAATAATTTTCTCTGAGGCAAGATTCTTTCCTTCAGTTACAAAGTTCTATCATTGATTTCTTCTTATGTAAAAAGGAAATACAAATCAAGATATTCCTTTAGAAGTCCAACATTATAAAGAAATGTCTAAATATCACCAATTTGAGACCTACAGTGATAGTGACAACAAAGCAAACATTTAAAAGGCATCAAATGTCCAATTCCCTTTCTAACTTCTGCTTCTAAAAGGATAGAAAATATATTGCAAAGACCTAGGATCATGAAAGTACAGAAGAGCAAACTAAAAGAAAGAGTGAATACAGAGCCTCTACAAACACGCTTTACAGGCTTAGTTTTCTTCCTGGAGGGACAGAAGAAACAGGTCTTGTTGAGTACGTAGAAGGCCAGAGAGCAGGATTGGTTTGTTAAGGCTGTCACTGAGATTAGAGCTTCTCGAAGCTCCTGTCCTAACATCAAGTCAATTTCTTGCTAAATTCATTCTCATTTTAAATGGGGAAAAGATTAGACTGTTGAGTGCTTGGGGAAAAATATAAAACTGGCAGTTAGGCAAGCTTTCTTTTTTTAAAAAAAAAGAAAAAATCTCTCAGCCTTCTGAACTCAAAGATAGCTTAATAAAAGCAAGGGAAGAGACTAAAACCAGAGGGAAAAAAATAAGAGGATAAGGAAAAAAGGAATGACATCCCCCTTAAAATCACTGTTCCTTAAATGTCAATAAAAGGAAATGTCTTCAAAGTTTTTTTCAGAGAAACCTCTGAGAGAGAAGGAGAGACTTACAAATAACCCCGTAATCACAGTATTTTGAAAAGTTAACTTGAGAATAATATGAGAGGCATATCACATAAGAATTAAAAAATTGGCTTACTATTAAAACTAGAGGGAGCTTTGCTGGCCTAAAGGTAAGGAGCTGCTCTGCCAAACTGAAGGCACATGGTTCAGATTCAAATCCATCAGATGTTTCAGGAGAAAGACAATCTCCTTCCATGTGATTTATTGTCTCTGAAAACTCTGATGGTCAGCTGTGAATCAGTTCCGGCTTCACAGGCCTGACATCCTCTTCCAAAATAGCTTGTCTATGACTCAAAGGCATTTAACAACAACAACAAAAACAAAAACAACGCAAGAGCTCTATTGGCCTAGTGGATAAAAAGTTATTTATGCTACTAAGCCAAAGGCGGGTGATTTTAATCTGTGGTCCTCAGGCCTGGTTTGAATTGTTTTTGTGAAACATTCTTCTAAGTGGTATAGCACTGGTCTGTCCATTTGCTGTACAGAGGTAACTCGTGGTTGCGGTGATGCCAAACACTGTGACACTGACATGTCAAATGCGATAATGGTCACCCATGGTGAACAGTGTTTGGTGGAGCTCCCCAATAAAAACAAGCTTGGAAGCAGGAGTGGCATCCACATCTGAAATAGTTTGCCTCCGGAAACCCTATGAACTTGGAGAAATGATGAAAGTTTTATACAACAACATAACAAATTAAAAGTAGTAAATATTTCTTCTGTGTAAATGTGCATCCTATGATAGATATTTTTCTTACTATGGAGTCAGAAGGTCATCATCCTTCTGACTTATTGCAGAATAAAACCTGTTGTTGTTGTTAAGTGCTGTCGAGGTGTAGACCATTCATAGCGACCCTGTGAATGAAAGTCCTCGACCCTTGAGTGACTTTCATCCTCTTGCCAGGTTCATAGGGTTTCCAGAGGCAAGCTATTATGAAAGTGGATGCCACTCCTGCTTCCAAGCTTATTTTAACCATTTGACACATCAGCGTCACAGTGTTCAGCTTCACAGCGACCACAAGATACCTCTGTACAGCAAGTGGACACACTAGGGCTATACGACCTAGAAGAATGTTTGAACAAAAACAATTAAGAAAATAACTAGAATGGCATAAAGATGACAAAATTTATTTTTCATATAAAATAAAAATATATAATATAAAAAGGGAAGGGGAGGAAAAGACTCTGAAAAAGTAATTTACCACTCATCCTGTACACCATAAAGGTATGGAATGTGTGGAAAAGTGAGGCTAACCTGAATGCAAGTTTAGCATTCTGGAAAGTTTCTGGTGTCATTGATTTGCTAGAATGAGGAACCGGCAAACAATTTCTACAGGCTAAGCTGGAGTTGGGTTTCAAACTGAGATGTCGAAGCTAGAATTTACCAGGTGTTTCTTGAGAGAAAGGTGTTCAGTCTTCTGTAAAAATGTACAGCTTCAGGAACCCAATGGAGGGTCACAATGAATTGGAATCAATTTGACAGTATTTATATTTGGTGAGCTTTGAAAGCCTAGTGGCTAAGGAGCTATACTGCCAACCCAAAGGCATGGGGTTCGAATCCATGGGAGAAAGATGGTCAATCTCCTCCTTTGATATTTACAGCCTCTGAAAACCTACTAGAGGGTCAACTTGGCACACGCAACAACAACCATCTGGGCAAATGCTCTTGATGTGGGTGGGTAATTAGACTTCTAATAAATAAGTTATTAATAATCATTGTGAATGGGAGGCAAATGAGAAGATGGACACTTAGACACAAAATGTACAGAGTAGGGGGTGTTGTTAGGTGCAATCAAATTGAAAAATACTCCTATGAACAATCAATATGAACCCTGCCCTATCCTGCCGTCCTCATCATCTCTGACATACTTAAACCCATTGTTCCAGTTACTGTGTCAATCCATCTTGAGGGTATATTAAAAATAAAAGGAGAAAGTGTATTTGCCATGGAAATCCTTCTGTAGATGTGGCATTTGTTAAGGGAGAGAGGCAGGACTGAGCAGGGAGAGTATCAGAGTATGGAACAAATCAGAAATCCTCTATCAACCCAGTTGAGGGCTAGATCACACACGAGAGGAATCCTAAAATCTGTGCCATGTCTAGCCATTGTTTGAAGACCATCAGGGAAGAGTTTTTAAAAACTATGGCATACTTCAAAGGCATTGCAGCTGGAGACTTCATTATCTGCTCTCCTCAGAGCTGAAACACAAGCTCTTTATTGAAAGGAGGTTTGAGCAGGGCATGGCTGCCATAGACCACCCTTTTGTGACATAGATCTCCTTCACATACATTCAGAAAAATCACTGATGGTGTGTCTGTAATCCTTTCTTCTCAAGACAAAACACAATTTTTTATTTAACTGACACTCATCATTGTCTTCCTCTACTCATTCTAACTCTTTATGCCTTCAGCTGGTCTTTATATTTTTTGTTTTTGGAAATGTGTGTTTTCCTGTTGCAAATGTCTTAGACTTGCTTCACTACCTTAGGATTCTTAATTGATTATCCTTCTGGGATTTGTCATGAATTCTGTCAAGGTCAGCTCAACTCATTGCCATCAAGTCAGAACAAACTCATAGCTGAACTTCCAGTGGGTTTTTAGAGGCTGTAATATGATCTGGGAGGAGATTGCCTCTCTTTGTTCTACAGAGAAGCTGGCAGGTTAGAACCAGCCACTAGGCCACTGTTGGAAATCTACAAAACATTCAAAAGTAAAAGGACTTCCTGATCACATATGTAGTCTTGACCTGCTTCAGGACCTGTCTGTCACCTGGTTAGTGTGCTGAAGCAATATTCTAGGTACCAAAAAATGTTGCTTCCAGAAGCCAAATAAAAATTTTCCAATCATTGTTTTTCCTTCTTGTAGTAGAGTAATACATGATAAAACAATTTCCCTTTCACTTTAAAGGGAATGTCCTAGCATGTCCCTGATTTTTTAAATCTTTGCTGAATTCTCATAGGGCTTATCTCCCACCTTCTGGAGTATGTATGGTGCCTTATGAAGCCTTTATAGTATGGTGTCATAAATACAATGAATGATTGCAGTCTTCACAGGTAGGCATTATAAGGACTATTTAGACAATCCAGATCCCTTGAGACTATGTTATAGTACTGATGTAAACACAGAGAAAACCATAGCTATATACTGCTGTTCCTTCTATGTGGATGTGAACTGTTTCTGTTCGTCTTTCTTGATTAGAATAGAAAAGTCCATTTGCCAAGTAAAAGATTGCATATAATGTAGTAAAAATGGCATATCTGGAAATACAGCTGCAATCATTTTACAGTCCTTCTCTAGCTCCATCCAGTTTTGAGGACTCAGATTTTGCAGAACGGGCAAATTAAACGGAGTTGTAAATGGTGGCACCACCCTCGTATCTTTGGGATCTTTAATGGTGACACTAGTACTCACCCTCTCCCCCAGGATGGGGTATTTGTTCACTCTCCTGGCTGGGTTTGGGGCAGGAACAGGGAATTTCAGAGGCATCTAAGGGCATTCCTTGCTGTGATATTTCTTTGTCCATATGCCAAACAGCCAATGTGGGGATTCCTCCAGCTGCCAAGGGTGTCAATTCCAGTTATACCTTCAGGACTAGGCAAAAACTGTTAGCTGGATCCACAAAAGCAGTGAACTCCTGGAAGCCAAATATGACCAAGATTCCATTTGTTAAATGGTCACCTTAGATATTAAGGGTCCAATGATGTCACTTCAGGTTTTTGGATATTAATATAAACTCACGCTCTATGTCTGATACTCACTGTCCCCCTTCCCAAAACACCCTATGAAAGTCCACTAATGTCAAGCTGATTCCAACTCATGATGAGTTTCTGACACTATAAATCTTTATAAGAGATATTTCCTCATCTTTTCCTTGTAGAACAGCTGGTGGATTTGAACTGCTGACCTTTCTTTCAGCAGGATTCCTCAAAATAATTGCTATCTTCCTTTTGCCCTTATATAGTATACAGTCACCATGGAAGTAGTCATACGTCCCTTTGGAGTGGAGTTAGAGAGATTTTTACTACATATCTTAGTCATGTTCTTCCTTCTTGGGCCCAGTCCCTCTCCAGAGAGATCTAGAAACTGGTCCAGGGCAAATGATTGTGGCATTTTGGGGTGGGGGGCTGACCTCTCTTAGACTCAAACTTATCCATTCCTGCATTCTTTTCCTTATTGATATAAAACAGTACCTTCACTCATTGTTGTGTACTGTTGATTCTGAACCGACCCATAGCTAACCTTCTAGCAGGTTTTCAGAGGCAGTAAATCACACAGGAAGATACTGAACATCTTTCTCCTTTGTAGCAACTAGTGGATTCGAATCACATACCTTCAGGAGATTGTGGCAAAGTTTTTTACCACCAGGCCAGCAGAGCTCTTTCACTCATACTCATCCATTTTTCTCTTAAAAAGGGTTATTATTCTATCAACAATCTGCATGGCTCTTTTCAGGCTCCATCCCTTTGTCTGTCTTGTCTTTATGCTAATTTCAACCTCCTGCTGATTGCCTGTCTTGCTTCAGGTGCTCATCGTCCCCACAGCTATCTATTAGCTAAGCTGTGTGACAGTATCTTCTACTGTCAGTCATGGCGTACAGAGGAGAGCCACCATTGAACTTACTGATTCAATGCCCCTCTCACCAGAGTGTTCCAAATAGCCTTGATGAATAGTGTGTCCTTTGAGTATTTCCACTGAACATAGTTTTCTGACCTCATGTATAAAATGGGCAAGGACTGCATGGGGACTGGACATATTTGATCTTTACCAACTTCACATAGGGGAATTGTTTCTGTCAACAACATCAACAACACAAAATCAATTTCCATGAGGTCAAACATGTGTCCCATGCTTCCATACCTCTTTCTACTCATCTCAAAACCAATCTTACTGCTTTGTTGTTGTTATGTGCCATCAAGTCACTTGCAACTCAAAGTGACCCCTCTGGGCAATAACCGTGAAACCTGCCCTATTCTGTGCCAACTTTACTATCTCTGACACAACCTATTCCCATTACCCGGCTCACTATATCAATCCATCTCTTTGATGGTCTGCCTCTCTTTCTCTGTCCCTCCACCCTTCCAAGAATGATGTCCCTCTCCAAGGACTGGTCCCTCCTTGCAACATGCCCAAAGTATATCAGATGAAACTTCAGAATCCTTGCCTCCAAGAAGAAACAGCCTGCTTTCACCCTCTCTAGGATGAACCTGTTTGTTCTCCTGGCAGTACATGGTATATTCAATACTCTTCTCCGGCACCACAGCTCAAAGGTATCAATTCTCTTGCTATCATCCCTAATCATTGTCCACCTTTTTGATGGAGAGCAAGCAATTGCAAAGATTATGACCTGGATCAGATGCACCTTAGTCTCCAGACTGATGTCATTGCTCTTCAGTACTCTGGAGAGGTCCCTGACAGCTGATTTTCCCCAGTACATTTCATCTTTTTATTTCCTGGTTGCTGGTACCAAGAATGTTAATTGTGGAGCCAAGCAAACCAAAGCTGTTAACAATCTCAATCTCTTCACCAACTATCATAATTGACCCAGTGAGGAGAACCTTTATATTCTTGATGTTGGGCTTCAATCCATATTTAGGGCTACAGTCCTTGACTTTCTGCAGAAAGTGCTTCAGGTTCTCCTCAGTTTCAGTAAGCACGGTTATGTCATCTGCATGACACAGGTTGTTGATTTGGGTCCCAAATCCAATGCAATACTTCACAGTCCAGACAGAACCATACTGGGGAAGTTAAAAGGGATAATCCAGGTTAAGAGCAGAATATAGTCAAGTCAGCTTCTGAAATGTGCTTGCAGACACCTCAGCCTTGAGACTCACAGCTTAAGGTCAGTGTTAAAAAGTTTTCAGTCCTGCCAATATTGGCTTCTCCCCACCCTCAGCCATCCAACAAACTTAGGCAAAGACTCTTAGGTTAGTTCTGGTTCTCTCTAGGGTGGGAGGATGGGGGTGGGAAACAGGACAGGTAGCAGCCCCATGTGATGCTTATTATCTCTTGTTTCTTCTTCTCTTCACTGGCCAGGAAAGTCTCATCTGCTACTGGAGCCACTCAGTTTATTAGTGAGACTGACCAAACCCCTTGTAGAATGGTGAAACAGCCAATTCCCTTGTGGTTATGCTGATACACTCTATTCACATATTCCTGGCCACCCCTATTGTCCAGTTAGAGTTGATGACCAGGAGAGTCAGTTCTTGATAGAGACAATTGGGATACTCTCTCAGGCTCTTAAAAGACACATAAGTAAAGAACCAAATCTTTAAGGTTATCCATTAAAATTACATTTCATACATTGTTGTTATTGTTATATGGTGTCAAATAGACTATGATTCATAGCAACCTTCTCAATGCACAATAACTCTGAACTCTGCTATATCCTGAGACAATCTCACTGTCTCTGGCATACCTACCCTCTTTACTTCTGTACTGTATCAATCCACCTCTTCCAGGGTCTTCCTCTCCTGAATTATCCTTCACTGTTCTAAACATGATGGGCTTCCCCAAAGACTGGTCCCTCCTGGCCACATACCAAAAGTATGTGAGATAAAGCCTCAAAATCCTTGCTTCCAAGGAGCAGTTTGGTTTCACCCCCTCCAAGACAGACCTGTTTGTTCTCTTGGCAGTCTACAGTATTTTCAATACTCTTCTCCAGCATTACACCTCAAAAAGTATCAATTCTGTCATCTTTGGTCATTGTCCAGCTCTCTTCTGCATAGCAAGTAATTGTGAAGACCATGGCCTGAGATAGGCACACCTTAGTCTCTAGACTGACATCATTACTCTTCAGCACTCTGGAGAGGTCCCTTATAGTAGATTTTCTAATATAATTTGTCTTTTGATTATTTCCTGACTATTGGTGCTAAAAGTGTTGATTGTGGGACTGAGCAAGCTAGCTGAAATTGTTAATAATCTCACTCTCTTCTCCATCTATCATGATGCTGCCAATTGATTCAGTGGTGAGAATTTTTGTTTTCTTGATGTTGAGTTTTAATCCATATTGAAGACTATAGTCCTTGAATTTCTGTAGCAAATGTTTCTGGCTCTCCTCAGTATCATCAAGCAAGTGTCATCTGCATAATGTAGACTGTTGATGAGTCTTCCTTTAAACCCAGTATTACACTCCTCTTCATAAAGTCCAGCTTCCCGAATAATCTTTTCCACATTAGACTGAAAAAGTATGTAGACAATATTTCCCTGACATACCCCTTTCCTTATTTTGAAACTTGTAGTGTTTTCTTGCTATGTTCTGATGACTGCTTCCTGGACAAAATACAGGTTTTACATGAGCACTATCAAGTGTTCTGGGATTCCCATTCTCCTAAAGGTTGACCATAATTTGTTGTGATCCACACAGTCAAATGCCTTTACATCGTCAATGAAACATAGATAGATATTCCTCTCATACTCTCTGCTTTCTGCCAAGATCCATCTGACATTGGTGATGATGTCCCTAGTGCCATGGGCTCTTCTTAACCCAGCTTGTATTACTAATAGTTCTTTGTTGATGCACTATTGAAGCTGATTTGGGATCATCTTCAGCAGGATTTTGTTTGCATGTGATATTAATGATATTATTTGATAATTTCCTCATTCTGTTAGATCATCTTTTTTTGGAATGGGAATAAATATGTCAGTTGGCCAGGTGGTTATTCTCCAGATTCATTGGTACAGCCTGGTAAGCATGTCCAGGGCTGCATCTGTTTGTTTAAATATGTCAACTGGTATTCCATCAATTCCTGCCACACCCTTCAGAGCAGCTATGCCCTAATAATTTGAAATGCCTTTGGTAAATATTGTCTTTGAAGCTCAGTGCTTCCCATTGGCTTTCAGCTTTTTATGCTTTTCTACTGGCAGAAGACAAAGACTAGTTTTAAAGTTTGTTATTTAGTTTTCAGTTTTTAAATACTTCTGACTTTTTATTATTTATCTGCAGGATTTTACTTCAACCTAATATCAACAAGTCAAATTCATTGTCATTATATGCATTATTCCCTGTCTACCTTCTACTCAGCACTATTCAAAATCCTAAATCGTCATAGCAAAGAGGATGTACCTCTCCACTGCAATGTTTATCTAGGTCACCACATGCAAAAGTTCTTGCAATGAGATTGTCCTCTTATCATATGTTCCCCCTTACTACATTGTTGTTTTTCTTAAGTACTGTCCAGTCGTCCGGCAACTCATAGTGACCCTATGAATGAAAGACCTCAATGTTTGTATAACTTTCCTCTTTTAGGATAGGAGGGGTTTTTTTTTAATACAGGTAGTTATGAATGAGCCAAACTACAGACCCCATCTTGAGGAGCATTTGGGTTTTTAGGAGGCAGATGTTAAAATGGTAATGGGAATTGTTGTTGTTGTTGTTATGTGCCATTGAGTTGCTTGCGACTCATAGCGACCCTATGTACAACAGCCCTAAACTCTGCTCTGTCCTGTGCCAATTGCACTGTCTCCAATACACCCATCCTAATTACCCCAGTCACTGAATCAATCCACCTCATAGAGGGTCTTCCCCTCCTGCACTGTCCCTCCACCCTCCCAAGCATGATATCCGTCTCCAAGTACCGGTTTCTCCTTTCAACATGTCCAAAGTATGTCAGACGAAGCCTCAGAACCCTTGCCTCCAAGGAGCCTCCCAGTTTGACCCTTTCCAGGATGAACCTATTTGTTTTCGTAGCAGTCCCTGGTACCCTCAATACTCTTCTCTAGCACCACAGCTCAAAGGCATCAGTTCTCCTTTTATCATCCCTAGTCATTGTCCAACTCTCTGACACATAGTAGTGATTGAAAAGACCATGGTCTGTGTCAGAAGCACCATAGTCTCCAGAGAGACACCATTGCTCTTTAGTACTTTGGAGAGGTCCCTAACAGCAATACGTCTTTTAATTTCCTGGCTGCTGGTGGCAAGAGTGTTGACTGTGGAGCCAAGCAAACTAAAGCTGTGAATAATCTCAATCTCTTCAACATCCATCCTGATGCTGCCAATTGGTCCAGTGGTGAGAATCTTTGTCTTCTTGATATTGAGCCTCAATCCATATTGAAGGCTGCAGTCC
>NW_006399834.1:12815166-12832676 GCF_000299155.1 Elephantulus edwardii | reverse complement strand
CTAGTGATTGGAACATGGAATGTGAGAACCATGAGTGTAGGAAAACCAGATATTGTTAAAGAAGATAGGAAATGCATAAACATTGACATACTAGGCATTGGTGAGATGAGATGGACTGGCATGGGGCATTTTGAGTCGGATAATCATATGATATATTACTCCACAGATGAAAAGGTTAGGAAAAATGGGGTTGCATTCATAGTTTAAAAAGTCATTTCTAGATCCATCTTGAAGTACAATATTGTGAGTGATAGGATATCCATATGCATATGAGGAAGTCCAGTGAATACCACTATCATTCAGATATGTGTACCAACATCCAGAGTCAAAGAAGAGGAAATATAAGATTTCTACCAACTTTTACAGTTGGAGATGGATCGAACATGCAATCAAGATGCATTGATAATAATGGGTGACTGGAATGCAAAAGTTGGGAATAGAGAAGAAGAATCAGTGGTTGAAAAACATAGAGTCAGTGACAGAAATGAAGCTGGAGATAGAATAATTGAATTTTGTACAATCAATGACCTATTCATTGCATATACATTTTTTAAAAGACATAAGTGCAGGTTATACACATGTATTTCATCTGATGGTGGAAATTAGATGCTAAAAGATTAATTTGGAAGGGTAACATCTGTGAAAGGTAAAAGGACATCCTCCCTAGCATAATGTCCCTCTCCAATGACTGGTCCCTCCTTGCAACATTCACAAAGTATGTCAGATGGAGCTACAGAATACTTGCCTATAAGGAGCAGCCTGGTTTCAACCTTTCCAGGATCATCCTGTTTGTTTTCTTAGCAGTCCATGGTATATTCAATACTCTTCACTTGCACCACAGCTCAAAAGCATCAATTCTTCTATCATCCCTAGTCATTGTCCAGCTTTTAGATGCATAGCACATAATTGTGAAGATCATGGCCTGGATCAGGAACACCTTAGTCTCCAGACTGATGTTGCTCTTTAGTATTCTGGAGATGTCGCTGACAGCAGACTTTCCCAATGCAATTCGTCTTTTAATTTCCAGGCTGCTGGTTAGCCTAGAAATAACACATGAAGACAGTCCATCTGAGAATAAAGCCAAGTAATAGAAAAGAGTAACTGTGTGTGTGTGTGTGTGTGTGTGTGTGTGTGTGTGTGTGTGTGTGAAAGGTGAAAGACAGTGCATTGTGATGACACAATTATAACTCTTGTGATCCACCTCATCCCCTCCTACATCTTCTGGTGGCCCAGTGGCAAGAAGCTGTGCTGCAATCCCAAAGGCATGAGGTTCCAATCCACCAGTTGCTGCACATTAGAAGGATGGGCAATCTTCTCCTGTGCTATTAACTTCCTCTATAAAACCCCCTGGAGTATCAACAACAACAACAACAGGCCAATAGGCTATTTGACTTGAGGCTGTTTGAGACTGGTTCCATCACTTTCAGCTAGAAGAGTCAGTGTAAAAGTGAAAGGCAGAGTTGAGTCTGGAACAGTGGGTATGTCATAAGGCATCACCCTGTTTAATATGAGCCCAGAAAGTATTTTTATGTTTGAACTAGAAAAGATCTTACAGAACCTCTTAAAAGCCTGTAAAGGAGAGTGAGTAGAGGCCAAGTGCCCATGGAAGATCACAGAGCCACTTGGTGGTAAAAGGCATCTTGAGTGTAACTCTGAAGTTTTCTAGGACACAATTCTTTTCAAAGCAACACCCTATGTCCACTTCTGAGAGAAGATTACACAATGTTTAAACTCACAGAACTCGTAGAAACAGGAAAAAAATTAATATATAAACAATAGCAGTCAGCTAATGCTAATTTAGCATTTAAAGCTACTAATCCTGGATAATATGACTATTGAAGAGTAGGTACTAATGCGGGCTTCATACTATAATTTAGAATTACTTAATGAAGACAAAATTTTTAAAAATGTGCTTTTGAACAAAGTATGAACGTTTAATCCTTATTAATTTTTCTTTTTGTGATTTGTCTGAAAAATGTTCTTTCTCTTTGTTAAGTTTATTTCTTGTCTTTAATATGTATTTGTAAAATTGGGAATGTTATAGGAGGAAAACCACTTTTGAAAATTAAAATTAATTTTATCTAGTGTTATTTAATTAGTGCAACAAACCTGAGGGAAATTGTCACTACCTTATTTTTATAATGCATTCTTATAACGTAGCATTCTTTTAAAAAACAGCATTCTTAGATTTTTAAAGGTAAGCTAAATTAAAAGCTAAATTTTTGAGTGATGACTGTGTCCACATAAAATACCTTAAGGAAAAAGTGAAGAATTTACACATTTATGAGTAATTGATTCTTCTATAATCTTTTATTTCCTAGAAAAGGGCTTATAAAGCTCTTGGGGCTTTACATTTCAGAGAAGATTTATTTGTAGGTTTTCAATTGTTTTACCGAGTCATTATGTTTTTAAAATTATGCCTAATTAAAGACTTTATTTGTATTTCCCCCCATAAACCTGATTTCTTTTTGCTATTTTCCATCTTTTCCTAAATGCAATATTTAGCTCAATCACATGCTGTGATCACATAATTAGCTTATTGTATTCAGGTTTACACATTAAAGAATGGAAACAAAGAGGAGTAGATCAAACCTGAAGTCATGAAGGCAGTGCATTCTAATGCACACATTCCAACTGATCAGTTTCTTGGCTTCTTTTAAGATAAATCTGAGTTCTGGAAATTAATCTTATAAATTCATATTTATAATAACTTGCTCACTCTCAAGGAGTTCCAGGTAAATGCTGCTATTAATAATGTTATAACTGCATATAAAAACTAAAAAAATCCCCTCAAACTTTCTACTCTTGAGTGGGTTCCAACTCAGAGCAACCCCCCCATTGGGTTTCTAAGGTTGTATATCATAACAGAAGTAGATTGCCCATTTTTCTCCCAGGGAAGAGCTGGTGAATTCAAACCACTGAAGAACAGAGCCTTAATCTTAAGGACTAGGTCATGGAAACTCCCTTGGTTGAAAATAGGTAGGTAGCACTTAAAGTATTTATAAAAATGCTTTCACCGACATAACTGAAAAATAAAATTTGAACATATTGACAGAAGAGAGAAAATTAGCATCTTGCTATTTATCTAGTAAAGCAAGTTGGAGTTTTTGTTTCCTCCAGGTAAAAGAATTCATTTGTACATTAAGGAACTATTCACTGAGCACATATGTTTAACACAGGAGATAGGGACATGAATGACTCAGGCCTTACTATCCTTGGTGAGTAGAAGAGAGACTAGCAGAAGGCTCCAAAAAGAAGGAAATCAATAGAATGTTAACAGGTGTTAAAGCAGAAGGCATTCCAAATCACTAATGTGTATGGAAGTATATATGATCATGTAGGGACGGTATGCGGGTAGAGGACATTCAGAGTCCATTGTGAGTTTGTTAAGTAGTTAAGCAAAATGAGTGACAGGAGTTAGACTAAGGTCCAAAAGTTAAGCAGGAATCATATCAAGGACTTTGAAGACCTACTGAGAGAATTTGTTTTAGCATGATTGTGCCATAATCATGTCAAACTATGTTATTGTTGTTGTTGTTGTGTGCTGTCAAGTCAATTCTTACTCATATGATCACCTAGGACAGAGTAGAACTTCCTCATAGTTTCGTAAAGCAGCTGACAGCTTCAAACCTTCTCCCAAGCCCTGTGCCACTAAGACTGTAAAAGCATGACAGGTAAAGTAGAGGTGGGAAAAGATTGGAGCTAAGGACATCCTTAGGAAAGCTTTCTGATAAAAAATGGAATGGTGATGTTAAAGAGTTTGACCTTAGAATAGAGATCTTAACAAAAAGTAAAAAGGGACAGGCAAGGACATAAACTGGACAAAGGTGTAGATAAGTGATATTAACTAAGATAGGAAAGGGGGATGAGATCAGGCTTGCAAACAAGTTTGAGAATGGGAGTTAACTGAGTGGAAAGGACAAACATGTTGAGTCTGGGCCACATTTAATTGATGTGCTTGTGTCTAGGGAGCTCTGGTGGTGTAGTCCACAAGGGAGCTGCTCTACTAACCCCAAACCAGTTCCTCTCCAGTGGTTTGAATATACCCACTAGTCCTTGGAAGAAAGATGGACAATCTCCTCTTATGCAATTCACAGCCTCTGAAGCCCACTGAAAGATTAGCTATGAGCTTCACTTCAATGGCAATAAGTGAATGCATGAGTGGGTATCTGCGTAGAACTACTCAATGGACCACTGGAATATGAGTAAATAGATGAGGACAATATCCCAGCTGTTGAGCCTGTCTATAGTCTAGTATGTGTAAAACGGAAGGAAATCACACCACTAAAAGCACTGCAGATCTTTTTCAGCTGCAAACTTCAGAAAGTTGAAACATTGCCTCCATGATTTTCTTCGAGCCAACTAGAAAATATTTTTAAATTTTATTTTAGGCTTATTAGAAAACATTATTGTTGTTTTTGTTATGTGCCGTCAAGTCGCTTGTGACTCATAGTGACCCTATGTACAACAGCCCTAAACTCTGTGCTGTCCTGTGCCAATCGCACTGTCTCCAATACACCCATCCCAATTACCCCAGTCACTGAATCAATCCACCTCATAGAGGGTCTTCCTTTCCTATCCTGTCCCTCCACCCTCCCAAGCATGATGTCCTCCTCCAAGGACCGGTCTCTATGTCAGACGAAGCCCCAGAATCCTTGCCTCCAAGGAGCTGTCCGGTTTAACCCTCTCCATGATGAGCCTGTTTGTTTTCTTAGCAGTCCCTCAATACTCTTCTCCAACACCACAGCTCAAAGGCATCAATTCTCCTATCCTCCTTAGTCATTGTCCAATTCTTTGATGCATAACAAGTGACTGCAAAGACCATGGCCAGTATCAGAGGCACCTTAGTCTCCAGAGAGACACCATTGCTCTTCAGTACTTTGGAGAGGTCCCTAACAGCAGACTTTCCCATGGCAATACTTCTTTTAATTTCCTGGCTACTGGTGCCAAGAGTGTTGACTGTGGAGACAAGCAAACTAAAGCTGTGAACAATCTCAATCTCTTCACCATCCATCCTGATGCTGCCAATTGGACCAGTGGTGAGAATCTTTGTCTTCTTGATGTTGAGCCTCAATCCTTTTAATTTTGTTCTGTTTTGTTTTCATGTCACTGTTAAAGAATAGATACCCAGAGAGCTCTGGTGGCCAAGTAGCAAGAATCTGCAATCCTGAAGGTGCGTGTTTCTAATCCACTAGATGCTCTTCTGGAGAAGGAGGGGAAATCTCCTCCTGCACAGTTAATAATAATAAATACCCAAAGAAAGCAGATGACTTCATTAAGCCACACAGGTGGTTGATGGTAAAACTCAGAATAGAATTTATAGTTCTAGGCCAGTGTGTTCCACTAGACTAGATAAAAAGTAATTTCAATCAAAGCTTTGTATAAATAACACACACATTAAACTTATTAAGCCTCAGTCTCTTTCTCTATGAGAAACTTTTGGTTAGAAAAGCCATAAAACTCTTCTTGACTCTAAAATTATATCATGATATAGTTCATCAATGAGCAAAATTTACCATTTCTAATCCGCTTTCTAACTAACATGCCTCAGAAACTCTATGAACTTTGATAAATGTTGATTGTTGTAGAGGGGCTTCAGGCTTTTTGTTCCTACATCACTATGAGTCAAGCTCAACTAGAGGGCAATCAACATAACAACAATCAATGTTTACCACATATAAGCTGAGCAAACATAGAGAAATAGTAGTCAAAAGTCAAGTACCAGACTGTTCATAGCAATACTTTTTATTAAAACTCCAGGCTGGAAATTCTTCCACAGAACATCAGTAATAGAATATATAAGCAAAGACATATTCACATGCTAGAACAAGAATGAAAGATCACAAATGTATAGAACAGAGTTAAATCTCACCACCACTACACTTTACATAAGACATCAGTCACAAACTAGTATAAAAGAATATTTTAAATTTTTTTTTAAAAATCAGTAACAAAGTCAAAGCTATTTGATGCTTTTAGAATTTAGGAAGTAGTTACCCTTGAGGTTGGAGAAAGCATAGATTAAGAATACTCTGTTTCTGGATCTTGGTGCTGGTTGTGTTGTTGTTAGGTGCTGTCGAGGTGAGTACAACCCATATCAGGCTATGAACAACATATCTGAACCCTGTCCTATCCTGGGCCATTCTCACACTTCCTGACATATTAGAGCCCATTGTGGCAGTGTCTGTGTCAATCCACCTGGTAGAGGGTCTTCCTCTCCTTGACTGATACTCTGCCTTTCTGAGCATCATATGCTTTTCCAAGGAATAGCCCCTCCTAGCAACATGCCCAAAATATGTGAGGTGAACTTTTATCATCTTTGCCTCCAAAGAGCACACTGGCTGTACCTTCTCCAAGACATATTTGCTTGTTCTTTTGGCAGTCACCAGATGTCCAATACCATAGCTCAAAGGCATCAATTGTTCTGTCATCTTTATTCATTGCCCAGCTCTCAGATGCATAGCAAGTGATCAAAAAGACCATGGTCTGAATCAAATACACCTTAATCTTCAAACTGACACCATTACTCCTCAATAATTTAGACAGGTCCCTAACAGCTGAATTTCCCAGTGTAATACGTCTCCTGATTTACTGACTGCTGATACCAAGGGTGTTAATTGTGGATCCAAGTAAGATGAAGTTACTGTTTCAGTCTTTTCTCCATTTATCATGATTTTGCCTATCTATGGAGTTATACTTGGAGAGATTTTTATGTATGTTGTATTTGCCAGTGAAAGTTGTTATTTGTTTATTTTTAATTTTTAAAAGCAATGAAACTCTTCCCAGTATTTGATACATGGCTAACCCTTTTTAGGTGTAAAGATTTTGTTCCTAGGAGGAACAAACAGCTAAGCCTCTGATTACTAGCTAAAAGATGGGTGGTTTGAACTCACCCAAAGGTACCTCAGAGGACAAGCCTTGTGATTTGCTTCCAAAAATGTATAGCCTTGGAAACACTGTTAAGTTCTACACAGCAATATGTATTGTATGAGTTGGAATTGACTGGATGGCAATTAATAAAACCACAAACTATCAAACTTCTGAAGGTTCATCTATCTTTCTTTGTTGTTGTTGTTGTTGTTATTTTTGTTGTTATGTGCCATCAGAACAGAGCAAGGGAACACTGCATGGTTCAAAATTGGGAAGGGCGTACGCCAGGGATGCATCCTATCTCCATATCTTTTCAACCTATATACAACAGAACAGATTATCCGGGAGGCTGGGCTCTATGAGGAGAAATGTGGGGTCAAGATTGGTGGACGATTTATCAACAATCTGCGTTATGTGGATGACACAACCCTGCTTGCTGAAACTGAAGAGGACCTGAAGCGCCTGCTGCAGAGTGTCAAGGACTGCAGCCTACAATATGGATTGAGGCTCAATGTCAAGAAGACAAAGATTCTCACCACTGGACCAATTGGCAGCATCAGGATGGATGGTGAAGAGATTGAGATTGTACACACAGCTTTAGTCTGTTTGGCTCCATAGTCAACAGTCTTGGCACCAGCAGCCAGGAAATTAAAAGGTGCATTGCCATGGGAAAGTCTGCTGTTAGGGACCGCTCCAAAGTACTGAAGAGCAATGGTGTCTCTCTGGAGACTAAGGTGCGTCTGATACAGGCCATGGTCTTCGCAATCACTTGTTATGCATCAGAGAGTTGGACAATGACCAGGGAGGATAGAAGGAGAATTGATGCCTTTGAGCTATGGTGCTTGAGAAGAGTATTGAGAATACCATGAACTACTAGGAAAACAAACAGATTTGGCCTGGAAAGGGTTAAACTGGGTGGCTCCTTGGAAGCAAGGATTCTGAGGCTCCGTCTAACATACTTGGGACATGTTGTGAGGAGAGACTGGTCCTTAGAGAGGGACATCATGCTTGGGAGGGTGGAGGGACAGGATAGGAAAGGAAGACCCTCTATGAGGTGGATTGATTCAGTGACTGCGATAATTGGGATGGGAGTGTCAGAGACAGTGTGACTGGCACAGGACAGAGCGGAGTTTAGGGCTGTTGTACATAGGGTCGCTATGAGTCGCAGACGACTAGAAGGCATATAACAACAAAACAACAACATGTGCCATCAAGTCTCCTGTGACTCATAGTGACCCTAGGTACATTAGCTTTGAACCTTGCCCTATCCTGAGCTAATCTCTATCTCTGACAGACCTAATCCCATTTCTTCAGTCATTGAGTCAATCCATCTCGTTTTGGGTCTTCCTCTTCTGCATTGTTCCTCTCCAAGAACTGGCCCCTCCTGGCCACATGCCCCTGTGCTCATAGGATATGAGAGGGTACTTCAAAATCCTTGCCTTTAGGGAGCAGCCTAGTTTCACCCTCACCAGGACAGATTTATTTGTTCTCCTGGCAGTCCGTGGTATGTTCAATACTTTTCTTCAGTACCACAACTCAAAGGCATCAATACTTCTTCTTGTCCAGCTGTTGGATGCATAGTAAATAATTGCCAAGACCATGGCCTTGAACAGGCACATTTGAGTCTCCAGACTGACATAATTGATTTCCAGTACTCTAGAGAGGTCTATGACAACATATTTTGCCAATGCAGTTCGTCTTTTGATTTCCTGACTTCTGGTGCCAAAAATGTTGACTGTAGAACCAAGCAAGCAGAAGTTATTAGCAATCTCAATCTCTTTTCTGCCTATAATAAAGCTGCCAATTGGTCCCGTGGTGAGACTCTTTATTTTCTTTTTTTTTTTTTTTTAGACTCTTTATTTTCTTGATGTTGAACTTCAATCCATATAGAAGCCTGGTTGTCAATCCATCCAATAAAATAAACAATGTGGAAGAGCACCCAGTTTGTTTCTACTGGTTCTGACTGACAGTGTTTCATTGTGGACAACACTTGACTTAGGACTCTGATAATGTTCCTGTTGAACTATTTGAAAACCCTTTTCTCAAGGTCTTATTTATGCAGGAGTGGTGATGTTAAGTGATTGAGATTATAGGGACATAGCCAGGACAAGTTTGGAACCTATTGATTAAATTCCAGTTAAGGTGACATAAAAGAACACTGGTAGTATTGCCCATTATGTGTTTAACCGCTTCTTGGAAAGTAAAAAACATGAGGCAGTCTGTATACATTAATATTAAAGCTTCAGAAAGCTGTACGATGGTCAGGATGGCCAATGATTTGAGACCAACTTGACATTAGTGGGTTTTCCTTTGGTTACTGTTTGTTGTTAGGTACCATTGAGTCAACAATGAGTATTAGTGGCCCTATGGAAAATAGATCTAAACCTTGCCCTATCCTGTGCCATCTTCTTGATTGCTGATATGCCTGATATGCCCACCATTACAGCCAGTCTGTCAACTCATCTTGTTGGGGGTTCTTCACCTCTTTCTCTGACCCTCTCCCTTTCTCAGCATGATGTCCTTTTGCAAGGGCTAGCCTCTCTAGACATGCTCAAAGTGTGTGAGACAAAGTTCTACCACCTATTCTTGACGCTAAAGAGCACCCTGATTGCACTTTCTCCAAGACAGACATATTTGTTCTTTTTACAGTCCATCAGATAGTCAATATTCTTCTCCAACACAACAAATTATTACTTCTGCCATCCTTATTTGTTGTCCAACTTTCAGATAGATAGGAAGTAATTGAAAAGACTATGGCTTGGAAGAGACACATTTTCATCTTTAAACTGACATCTTTGCTCTTGAGCTTTTAGATAGGTCCTTGATAGCAGATTTTCTCAATGCAACGAACACATCTTTTGATTTGTTGACTACTATTATCCTCGATGTTGACTGTAAATACAAGTAAAAGGAAATCATCGACAATCTTAGTCTATAGCTATGTTGTCTATCAGACCAATATTGAGGATTTCTGTTGTCTTGCTTTTGAGATGTAATCCATAATTAAGGCAGTAGTCTTCATTTAGTTTCCTACAGTAAGTGCTTCAAGTCCTCTTCACTTTCTACAAGGAAGATTGTGTCATGTGCATAGCACTGGTTGTTGATTCTGTGAGGAGAGGTGTGGCATCAGGATCGGTGGAAGATCTATCAACAATCTGCATTATGCAGGTGACACAACCCCGCTTGCTTGAGGAAGACCTGAAGCATTTGCTGCAGAGGGTCAAGGACTGCAGTCTTCAATATGAATTGAGGCTCAATATCAAGAAGACAAAGATTCTCACCACTTGACCAATTGGCAGCATCAGGGTGGATGGTGAAGAGATTAAGATTGTTAACAACTTTAGTCTGCTTGGCTCCACAGTCAACACTTTTGGCACCAGCAGCCAGGAAATTAAAAGATGTATTGAGTAGGGAAAGTCTGCTGTTAGAGAACTTTCCAAAGTACTGAAGAGCAATGGTGTCACTCTGGAGACTAAGGTGCATCTGATACAGGTCATGGTCTTTGCAATCACTTGCTATACAGCAGAGAGCTGGACAACCATGAGGGAGGATAGAAGGAGAATTGATGCCTTTGAGCTGTGGTGCTGGAGAAGAGTACTGAGAGTACCATAGACTGCTAAGAAAACAAACAGATTCATCCTAGAGAGGGTTAAACCGGGCTGCTACTTGGAGGCAAGGATTCTGAAGCTTTGTCTGACATACTTTGGACATGTTGTAAGGAGGGACCGGTCCTTGGAAAAGGACATCATGCTTGGGAGGGTGGGGGGGACAGTGTAGGCAGGGAAGACCCTCCATGAGGTGGATTGACTCAGTGACTGGGGTAATTGGGATGGGTGTGTCAGAGGCAGTGCGATTGGCACAGGATAGAGCAGGATTTAGGTCTGTTGTACATAGAGTTGCTATGAGTCGCAAGTGACTCGATGGCACATAACAGCAACAACAACAATCCTGCTGATACATTCTTCTTCATACAGTCCAGAATCTTGAATGGTTTGCTCAACATACATATTGAGTAAGAATGGAGAAATGATATAATCCTGATGTGTCAGAGTTAATGAGACTGGTTCAGAATGGGAAGGGTTTGGAGCTGCTGTGCATAGGGTCATGATACATAGCAGGCAACTCAATGGTACATAAAAGCAATAACATACTAGGACAGATTTGGAAGCAGGAGTGGCATCCACGTCCTAAATAACGTGCCTCCAGAAACTGTATGAACTTTGATAAATGTTGATCGTTGTAGAGGGGCTTTAGGCCTTTCGTTCATAGGGTCACTGTGAATCTTGCTTGACTTGAAGACAATGAACAACAACATTAACCTTCCTGATTTAAACCATGACCAAAGAAAAGGAGATATAAAACCCTGCTGAAAATATGTTCTTTTCAGACAATGGCTTCTTGATCTACGTGAATTTTTTTATGAGTACAATTAAGTGTTCCGAGATTCTTATTCTTCTCAATGTTATCCATAGTTTCTTATCATCCACAGAGTAAAATGTTTTTGCATAGTCACTAAGATGTTGTTGTCTTATTGTCTCTGACACACCTATCCAAATTACCCCTAGTCACTGAATCAATCCATCTCATTGAGGGTCTTACTCTCTTGCACTGTCCCTACACTTTCCCAAGCATGACATCCCTCTCCAAGGACTGGACCCTCCTTGCAACATGTCCAAAGTATGTCAGATGAAGCTTCAGAATCCTTGCCTTTGAGGAGCGGCTTGGTCTCATCTTCTCTGGAATGAACCTGTTTGTTTTCGTAGCAGTCCATGGTATATTCAATACTTTTCTACAGCACAACAACCCAAAGGAATCAATTTGTGTTCTATCATCCCTAGTAATTGTCCATCTTTCCGATGCATAGCAAGTAATTGCAAAGAATATGGCCTGGATCAGGCGTACCTTAGTCTCCAGACTGACATCGTTGCTCTTCAGTACTTTGGAGAGGTCTCTGACAGCTGACTTTCCAAATGCAATTTGTCTTTTCATTTCCTGGATGCTGAAACCAAGAGTGTTGATCATGGAGTCAAGCAAAATAAAGTTGTTAACAATCTCAATCTTTTTACCATCTATCATGATGCTGCCAATCAGCCCAGTGGTGAGAATCTTGGTTTTCTCGATGTTGAATTTCAATCCATCTTTAAGACTGTAATCCTTCACATTCTGCAGCAAGCACTTGAGGTCCTCCTCAGTTTCAGCAAGCTCGGTTGGGTCATCTGCATAATGCAGATTGTTGATGAATCTTCCTCCAATCCTAATGCCACATTTCTCCTCATAGAGCCCAGCCTTCCAAATAATCTGTTCTGCATTTAGGTTGAAAAGGTATGGAGATAGGACACACCCTGGTGTACAACCTTTCCAATTTTGAACCATAAAGTGTTTTCTTGCTCTGTTCTGGCTACTGCCTCCTGGTACAAGTATAGGTTTCTCAAAAAGCACAATCAAGTGCTCTGGAATTCCCATTGTTCTCAGAGTCAGCCACAGTTTGCTGTGATCCATACAGTCCAATGCCTTTGCATAGATACAGATAGACATTCCTCTCATACTCCCTGCTTTCAGCCAAGATCACTAACATACAGATAAACATTTTTCTGCTATCCTCTGCTTTTAGCTAGGATCCATGTGGTATCAGTAAAGATGCCCCTCAAATCAAAGCCTATTTTGAATCCAGCTTGAATTTCTGGAAGTTCCCCATTGATGTACTGTTCCAAGTGTTTTAGAATAGCCAGTTTTGCTTTGATAGGTGACCTAAAATATTTGTCCCTGAAAATTAAAAAAACAAAAACATAATATAACAAGCAAAAATAAAACAAAACTCAATTAGTTTTTTTGAATGACATTTTAGGTGAATAAATTTTTAAGAGTTAATTTGAAAGTATTATGTAAAAACATTTGTGATCTGATCTGCTATGCACTGTAATCTATTACCAACATAATTTATTACATTATGAAAATTAATGTTGAGTCTACTGTAAGTGATTCTTTCTAATTATTGTAATCTGGTTGAAGTATGTCCTATTGATTAGATTATCATGCTACAAATAACACAGTTTTATTAATTAAAAAGTAGAGGCAGTGAAACCAATACTTAGAATTAGATGATTTTTTTTAACTTGATACTGTCAGAGTTTAAAGCTATGAAAACTATAGGGGAATAACGGAAAAAATTGTGACAATTTCAAATATTAAAAATTTGTGATTTTGTGAAAAAAACCCACCTGTTTCCTAGTGAATATTTGAGGATTTTCTAACATGATTTATTTTAATCTTAAATTGTATAAAATGTGAGAATTTAGGAGACTATTATTCACCAGAATAGAATTCCTAAAATTTGGTAAGTGAATGAAAATTTGGGATTGATTATGTTGTTGTTGTTATGTGCCATTGAGTCACCTGTGACTCATAGTGACCCCATGTACAATAGCCCTAAACACTGCTCTAATCTGTGCCAATCTCACTGTCTCTGACACACCTATCCTGATTACCCCAGTCACTTAATCAATCCACCTCATAGAGGGTCTTTCTCTCCTGCTCCCAAGCGTGATGTCCCTCTCCAAGGATTGATCCCACCTTGCAACGTGCCCAAAGTATGTCAGATGAAGCTTCAGAATCCTTGCCTCCAAGGAGCAGCCTGGTTTAACCCTCTCTAGGATGAATCTTTACGTTTTCTTAGCAGTCCATGATACATTCAATACTCTTCTCCTTGGAGGCTAGATTTTGAAGCTCTATCTCATGTACTTTGGGCATGTAGCCAAGAGGGACTGATCTTTAAAGAAGGGCATCATGCTCAAAAGGGTGGAAGGACAGCACAGGAGAGGAAGAACTGGATGAGATGGATTGATACAGTAATTAGGGAAAAATGGGGTAGGTGTGTCAGAGTCAGTGAGACTTACCCAGGACAAGGCAAACTTTAGAGCTGTTGTACATAGGGTCGCTATGAGTCTCAGGTGACTCAATGGCATATAACAACAACAATTCTTTCTTTCTTTCTTCCTCTCTCTCTCTCTCTCTCTCTCTCTCTCTCTTTCCTTCCTTCCTTCCTTCCTTCCTTCCTTCCTTCCTTCTATCTATCTATCTATCTATCTATCTATCTATCTATCTATCTATCTATCATCTTTCTATCTGCAATGACATTTAACTGTGTGGATCATGACAACTGTGGCTAACTCTGAGAAGAATGGGAATCCCAGAACACTTGATTGTGCTTTTGCAAAACCTCTCCTTGAACCAGGAGACAGTCACCAGAACAGAGCAAGGAAACATTGCATGGTTCAAAATTGGGAGGGTGTACTCCATGGATGTATCCTATCTTCAGACCTTTTCAATCTATATGCACAATAGATAATCTAGAAGCCTGGGCTCTATAAATAGAAATGTGGCATCAGGATTGGAGGAAGACTCATCTACAACCTATGTTATGCAGATGACAAAATCCTGCTTGCTGAAACTGAAGAGGACTTGAAGCACTTGCTGAACAAGACCAAGGACTGCCACCTTAAATATAGATTGAAGTTCAACAACAAGAAAATAAAAATTCTTACCACTGCACTGATTGGCATCAGCATGATTGATAATGAAGAGATTGAGATTGTTAACAGCTTTAGTTTGCTTACTTCCACAGTCAACATTCTTGGTATCAGCAGCCAGGAAATCAAAAGATGAATTACATTGGGAAAGTCTGCTGTCAGGGACCTCTCCAGAGCAGTGCAGAGTAAAGATGTCAGTCTGGAGAATAAGGTGTGCCTGATCCAGGCCATGGTCTTCTCAATTATTTGCTATGCATCAGAAAGCTGGACAATGACTAGGGGTGACAGGAAGAGAATTTATGCCTTGCAGCTGTGGTGCTGGAGAAGAGTATTGATTATACCATAGATTGCTAAGAACAAACAGATTTGTCCTGGAGAGGGTGAAACCAGGTTGCTCCTTGGAGGCATGGATTCTGAAGCTTATTCTGACACATTTTGGGCATGTTGCAAGTAGGAATCAGTCCTTGGAGAGGGTGGAGGGACAGCACAAGAAAGGAAGACCTTAAATGAGAGGAATTGATTCAGTAATTGACGTAATAGAGAGTAGGTGTGTCAGAGACAAAAAGGTTGGGAGAGGATAAAGCAGGGTTCAGAAATGTACATGGGGTTGCTATGAGTTTTGAGGAACTTGACAGCATATAAAAACAACATATTATACACACACACACACACACACACACACTCTTCTTGTGTGATTAACTGCTTTTGAAAGGGTCAGCTGTAAGTTGATTCCAACTCAATGGTACACAACAACATTATATAGAGAGAGACTAAACTGAGAGACAATATATACAGAACTGAGAGATAATGCTGGTGGCCTTATTGTTAGGAGTTATGATTCATCGTGACCCAAAGAACAACAGATCTGAACCCTGTCCTATCCTGTGTCATCCTCACAATGTCTTAAACTATTGCTGCAGTTACTGTCAACCCACCTGGTTTAGATCATCCTCTCTTTCACCAGCCCTTCACACACTGCCCCCCTCTGCCCCATAAACATGATGTCCCTCTTTAATGAATAGCCTCTTCTAGCAACATGTCCAAAATATATGAGATGAAGCTTTACCATATTTGCCTCCAAGGAGCACTCTGGCTGCACTTTCTCTAAGACATATCTGTTTGTGCTTTTGACAGACCATAGGATATTCTGTATGCTTTTCCAACACCACAGTTCAAAGGCAACTCTTCTTCTGTCATCCTTATTCACTGTCTGACTGTCAGCATCATAACACATGATTGAAAAGACCATGACCTGAATAATCTTCAAACTCATGTCTCTTCAATAACTTGGAGTGATCTCTGACTGCAGAGTTTTCCCATGTAATATGTCTCCTGATCTCCTGCCGGCTGGTACCACTGGTGACTTAGTGGTACGGAATTGTGCTGCCAGTGCAAATATACATGGTTTGGATCCACCAGCTGCTCCACAGGAGAAAGATGAGCAAGCTCTCATGTGATTTACTTCCTCTGAAAACTTACTGGTCAATTATGGGTCGGCTCTGTCACTCTACAAGAAGCCGCCAAGTTTGTGATACATGGTATGAAAAACCCAGGAAATTCATAGTCTTTGAGTGGTGCTTATCTGCTGAAAGGTTGCAATCAGATTCTCATCTCAGAAGAAAGATATGGCCATCTACTTTTAAAAACTATCCATGCACAATCTGCACGTAGAGAACAGTTCTACACTAACAGATAGGGGGCGTTGTTAGAATCAACTAACTACAGAAACTGATTTTGAGGGAAACACTACAGGGCTGTTTTACAAACTTGAATAGTTAAATTTGAAGTAATCTTTTGTTGCCTGCTCTGACTTCTAATTCCTGATTTGCAGAGGACAGTTCTGTATAGCCTTTGTGTCCCTCCCCTTACTTTTCTCTCTTCTTCTTTGTTCACCCCACTGTCAGAGGGCTTAATGAGCATTTTCATTTCGAACCTTCATTTCACAACAGCATCATGAAATAGAATTCCCAAATAAATAACACTCATCACCAGCCCCCTACCATTGTCTGATGGAAAAACACCAATTAAAAGAAGAAAAAGGTTAATGGAAAAATTACAGCTTTTAGAAAAACAACCACTAATTTTCTATCCTAGAGCAAACACAAGTCTTAGTGAAGAGGAAATTGCAGTGTTAAAGAAGAAAATGAATAGTGTTTTAAAGTTTTGAATAAAATAATTAGCAGTACCAGTAAGTAATGGCAAAATGAAGGTTACAAAGAAGGTGACAGGCTGATTAAAAATGATCTTAAAAATGAATTTCCCTTAAACATTAAGTGGAAAAATCCAAATCTTGGATTACTACCTGCTTACAAAGAAAGAATTCTTCAGAAGAACTATATAACTTAAACAATAACATCTTTCAGATTCTTCTAGGAAGATTAGTAGATAATATGGAATTTAAACTAACATTTGGACTTTGTCCATTTTGTGCACAGTGAAGACATTTTTGGCATGCTATTTAAAATATTTTCATATCAGGGTATCATTCCAAAAGGTAGTGACAGCACACACACATCCACAGTTACATTCCAATATAAAGAAAAAAAAACAGGAAAAGAAGAGGCAATTTATTTACCTAAACCTGGAGCCAAATCCACTGTGATGTTTCCAACTAAGAGCAACCCTTTGAGGACAGAATAGAGCTACCTCACAGAATTCTCAAGATATAATCTTTATGCATGAGGACTATCCAGCATCTTTTCCTCCTGGAGCAGCTGGTGAGCTAGAATCATCAACCTTTCAGTTGGTAGTCCAGTGCATACATACGGCACCACCAGGGATCTGTTATATAAATTCACTGTTGTTGAGTTGGAACCTACTCATAGCTCATTCTCTACTAGATCTTAGGTGGCTAGATATTGCACAAGAGGAGATTGCTCATCTTTCTCCCTAGGAAGCCACTTGTGGATTCAACCCTCCAGCCAGGCGCGATCTTTATATTAGCAGCACAACTCCTATGGACTAGGCCACTTGTTGTTGTTGTTATGTGCAGTTGAGTCGTTGGCGACTCATAGCGACCCTATGTACAACAGTCCTAAACCCTGCTCTATCCTGTGCCAATCACATTGCCTCTGACACACCCATCCCGATTACCCCAGTCACTGAATCAATCCA
>NW_006399834.1:12785265-12813458 GCF_000299155.1 Elephantulus edwardii | reverse complement strand
CTCAAGGAACTGAAGAACAAATTCAAACCTAGGGTTGCTATAATCAAGGATGCTTTAGGCAGAATATTAAATGATCCAGGGAGTATTAAAAGAATATGGAAGGAATATACTGAGTCATTGTATCAAAAGGAATTGGCAGATACAGAAGAATTTAATGAAATAACATATGAGCAAGAGCCTATGGTGATGGAAGAAGAAGTTGAAGCTGCTTTGAAAGAAATAGCAAAAAATAAGGCCCCAGGAATAGATGGTATACCAATTGACGTATTTCAGCTAACAGATGCTGCCCTGGATGTGCTCACCAAGTTGTGCCACGAAATCTGGAGAACAACCACTTGGCCAACTGATCAGAAGAGATCTATATTTGTTCCCATTCCAAAGAAGGGTGACCCAATAGAGTGTGGAAACTACAGAACAATATCACTGAGGCCCCTAGAACTCCCTTTTATAGAAATAAATACTCCCTCGGATCTCATTTGCCCTTATTTTCACCTTTTATTTAACATAAGATTTCAACAAAGAGCAAATCTACTTTGTAAACTCAAGCAAAATTCTTAACTCCTCTTGAGTTATAGGAATCATTACCTAAAACTACTTTGCAGTTTTAGGTCATCATTTAGGTAGTGTATAGCTTTAACTATATAGTATTAGAAACAAACTTCAAAACCAAACCCACTGTGATGGAATGGATTTTGACTCCTAGTGACCTTCCACTGGGTTGCAGAGCCTATAAAACTTAACAGAAAGAGATTATCTTTCTTCAGTAGAGTAACTGTGGATTCCTACTATCAACCTTTATATTAACATCCCTACACATTATATACTATGCCACTAAAACTCCCAAGTTTTAACAATAAATAGGGCAAAGGAATAAAACAGAAGAGGCAATACATACTCCTTGAATCATCAGCAACCAGAATATAAGTGTTTCCCAAACAAAAGATAAAAATCCAAACAATGAGTGACAAAGACCATATGTAGCCTATAAAGCTAAAAATATTTAGTACAAGGGAGCTCTGGTGGCCTAGTGGCAAGATGCTGCACTGCAATCCAAGAGATACACGGTTCAAATCCACCAGATGCTCTGCTGGAGAAGGAAGTGGCAATCTCCTCCTGTACCAGTCAGATCTGATTTGATGGTACACATAAAAATAATACAATAAAAAAAAGAAAAAAATATTTAGTATCTGTCCTTTTATAGAACTATTTCTCCAACCTGCTCTAAAAGATGAGCTTGGCTACAATAGATAAATTTACAAAGAGTAAGTGAGTAATATATATGGAATGTCAGAGTTATTTAGATTTTCTCTGGGCTTAAATAGCATATAAAAGATTAAAAATTGATTGCATAATCGAGTTACAGTTTCTTGTGGAAGTGTTACCAAATATTTATCAAAGGAAAGTGTTCCGAAGTACTTCTGGTACTAGTAAACTGTTAATCCTATTTTCATTTTATTTTATTTGGTTTTTAAAGCCTAATTAACACAGATGTTGTTGTTGTTATGTGCCATCCAGTCACCTGCGACTCATAGCGACCCTATGTACAACAGCCCCCCAAAAATTATCAAAAGCATTATTAGTATTAAATTAACCTCACTTAGGGCTGCAGAATTCCAATAACTCCACGAGGCATCAGCCTCGATTAATTAAACCCGTAAGGTATATGACCTCAGATACCCTTTCATGTTGAAGTAAGATAGTAAATACGGAAAATAATCTAGACGCCATATGTTATTTTAATATAATATTTTTTAAGTGTATTAATATCTTCTTGTCAAGAAAGATAACTATAGCTTGAATGTGTTGTGCATTGAATTGTATTTCCAGAAATAAGGCTGAAATGCTAACCTTTGTACCTATAAATCTGACCCAGTTTAGAAATAAGGTTTTTAAGTGGATGTTAATGAGATTAGGGCAGGATAGGGTTGGTTTTAAATACAGTAACTTCTGAGTTACAGAGTATAACAAGGGAACACAGTGGGGAGATACTAAGGAACACAAAGAATGCTAGGGCTCACCAGCAGACTCCAAAAAACAGGAGAGTGACTCGCAGAAGGAATCCACATGGCTGGCACTCTGAGAATGTAAGCCTCCAGAACTATGGGAGAATAAATTTGTTTTAAAAGCCAGTCACTAATACTATTTTTGTTATGGCAACTCAACTCACAGACATTAAGTGGATTCTAATTCTAAACAACCTTCCTTTGGATTTTTGAGGTTGGGAATCTTAATGAAAAGAGCCTTTCTCCACTGTTTTCTCATTGAACAGCCAGATACATTATGGATTGCACCACCATGGTTACTTTCTTAATTATTTTGCTTTTCTGTTTTGGTTAAGAGTATAGAGCTCTAAATTTGTCCATAATTGAAGTTGCAAGACATTTTCTGAAGTACCAATGACAAGGTTTGGACTATAGATGTATTTTATTTTATCTGGTCAATGCACATTGGGTGCGGGGAAACCCAAAGAGAAGATTTCACATAAATAATTGGATTGTCAGCTTTTTTTTGTGAGTCACAGTAAGAGCTGACAACACTGATCCTTCACTTCCATTGCAGCATTCGCACTACACTCACTACTCTTTTTTAGAAATGTTTTGTGCTTTCAGTGAAAATGTATGGAGATTGAGTTTCCATTCAATAATTCCTTTTAAACTTTGTTTTATGATGTTTATTATTTTCCCCACAATGTAACAGTATTCTTCCCACTTCCTCCTTGTGATTCTCATTTTCACTTATTCTATAGCTTTTCCTTTGTGCCTTGTAGGATTTCTCTCTCAGATCTTTTGATCTTGTATGACTATCTGTTCTAAGGAATGAATACCTCCCCTGTACTGCTCAATTTATAAGCTTATCTATTATTCTGCTTAGAGTGGAGCCATAGGAGTGACCTTAGTTTCCTAGTCTCAGTTTCAAAGGACTACTAAGGACTTTTGTCTCAGCAGTTCCACTGTTCACTGTTAGAGTAGCAAGCTTGGGTGTTTTTATGACTAAGTTTATTTCCACATTTTTTCCCCCAATTTTTTTAAAGGACTCTCTATTGTGACCTCTTTAAATCTACTAGCAGTGATTAGCTTTCACTCTTTTAAGGCAAAGTCTATCTATAATGTACAGTTTTCATGGTTCTCAACACTCTCTATTGTTCTATTCTTGGCTTGCTATACTTATTTACTTTTGAGCTATAGGCATTTGAGTTTGTATGACTCCTAACAAATAAAATAATGAAGAAACAATGAAAAGATAAAATTTGCAAACAAACGTAGTAGTTTATCTTGGGGCATTGTATTTTCTATCATGGAAAGTAGTATTTTTTTAATTATTAAATTTTATTAGTTTTAATGAACATTTACAGAGATTTTGGGTTTTCATTCATTCATTGTTGCACTATTTCCTCTACCCTCCTCCCCAGTTGGTTCTTCTCTTTTTTCCCCCCCTTGCAAGTCTGTTTTAATTGTCCAGTTGCCACAGTGCTTGTCAAAGCCTGTTCTGATTAATCTCCTTTGTCAGTGTGCAAAGTAGTATTTTTGAAACATGGATGTTATAGAGAAGATTCTCGCATGAGCTGGAAGTTAAGCTGGACCAATGTTCTTCAAATTCTTTTCCAAGGAAAAATAAATTTTTTGGAAGGAAAGGAGATTTTATGGTGTTATGTTTGGTTAATTATTTTTTAATGAATCCTGAACATCCATAAACATAAAAGCTGTGAGTTAAACCCTAATGTTTATAGCTCTAATTTGCATGAATAAAAAAAGTACAAATGAAACTCTAAAACATTTCTATCAAATATCTCTATGAAAGCTTAAAAAATCACCATTCTGTTTGTAGATATTTATATTTTTTTAAAAATTATTGCTATTTTAACGAAGTTTACAGAGAACTTGGATTTCTACTCATTCATTGTTATACATTTTTTCTCCCTACAACCCACAGTTCACTTTTCTCTTAAAAATTTTTTTTCATTGTTGCACAATTTTCCCCCTTCCTCCCATTCTACTTTGCTATGCATCCCTTATTCTGGACTATTGTCATACAAATAATACCTAATCATTACAACACAGCGTGGTGACAGAAGAATCATTGATGCTTTGAGTTACGGTGTTGGAGAACAGTGCTGAATATCCCCTGACTGCCAAAAGAACAAAGAAATATGTCTTGGAGAAAGAGCAAGCAGGATGCTTCTTGAAGGCTAGAATGGAGAAGCTTCATCTCACATACTTGGAGAATGTTAGGAAGAGCCAGTCCTTAAAAAAGGACATCACGCTTAGAAAGGTGAAGGGTCAGCAAAAGAGAGGAAGATCCTCAACAAGGTGAATTGACATGGTAACTGTGACAATGGATTCAAGTATATCAAAGATTATAAAGATGGCATAGGATAGGGCAAGGTTCACATTCATTTTTTTATAAGGTTTCTAATTAGAGACTTATGTGTGAAATGATTGGATTCTGGAGGTTGAGCTCTCTTATTTGGGTTGAGAATCAGATGTGGACTGTTTGATTGTTTTTATTTTATTCATATCCTATGTGAGCTAATTGGATTTGCCTGGTTTAGCTAATAATGAACTGTGGCTTGGAGGCTGTTTGTTTAAAGTCAATCAGGACCTGGTAGGTAGGCCTTTGTATTTAGAAGTTGGTTAGACGTTAAGTATCCAGTTTAGAGGATCATGTATGAAATGTTGAATTCTGGAAGGTGGGTTCTTTTGTTTTGGTTGAGGGTCAGGTGTGGACTGTTTGTTTTTATTTAATTCACAATTGTATGTGAGTTGATTAGATTTGCTTAATTTAGCTAACAATGAACTGTGAGCTGGAAGCCTCTTGTTAACCTCCTAGTGTTAAATGTGTTTCGGATGAAAATTCTTCTAAGTGGTATAGCACTGGTTTGTCAGTTTGCTGTCTTGAGGTAATTTGGGGTTGCTGTGATGCTGAATGCTGTGTCAAATGCCATAATGGCTACCCATAGTGAATAGCGTTTGGTGGAGCTCCCAGATTAGGACAGGGTTGGAAGCAGGAGTGGCATCCACTTCTTAGGCAACACACCTCTGGAAACTCTATGGACTAGAACAGGGCTCGAGTCTTGTTCATAAGGTCATTATGAGTCATACTCAACTCAACAGCACTTAACAACATATTCCTTTTAAACAGTTCTTTTCCTCATTATTTCAACACAGTGTACATTATTTATCCCCTCTTTTTGTGTTTTCCCCCCCAGTTTTCCATGTGAGTTCTGTTTTATAACAGTGGCATTATGCAGTATTTATCCTTTTGTAACTGTGATATTTCACTCAGCATAATGTCTTCGAGGGTCACACATTTTGTATAGTATAGTATTTTATGAGTTCCTTGTTTTTCAGTTCTGCATAGTAGTCCTTTGTGTGACTATACCACAGCTGCTCTATTCCTTCAGTTATTGTTGAAAAGAATGATATGAGATAGTGATTGTGATGGCATACTGCAGACAAGCCAGGAGACCAGTGAGGCAGACTCTTCCAGCAGAGAATTGAAGGAAAAACTTGCTTTGCTTTAAAAGATGGATGTGCAGCAACTGACCATGAATTGATGTAGCAGAATGGTGACAAAATAGAAATGCTATTTAAAACTTCGGAGAATGTAAACCTGCTGGTAAAACCAACAGGTAGTATAATTATGAGTTTGGTTTGAACCTGTTACATTTCTTTTGAAATCATAGTGTTGAAAGGTGGAACCTAAAGGGAAGTAAGCTATTAATAAGTGATTAATGCAAAGAGAGAGATTGAGGAAGGCTGTGTATTACTGACATGACTCATTTCAAGGTGTCTAGTCTTGATAAAGAGGCAAATAAAGGAAAGATTTTTAGGCCATGAGCTGGAAAGAAGGAAGGGCTTGAAGGCACAGTGAGAACAAAGAGAGGAGTAAAGAGAATGAAGAAGGTTGTTCACAATAAGTAAGTATATAACTTACTGGCTTTGAACTTTACAAGTGTTGAAGTTCCTGGGTGATAGTTATGCCACATGTATGGCTATGCTGGGGATAAATGAAGTTATGTGAAAAGGTCATAAAAGTCAATGGAAACATTAGTGCCATTATCATTGAGGATCCTGGTGGCAGGTAGCTGAGATGAAGGAGATAGTGATTTAGGGGGATATCACAGAGTCTAGACAAGAATTGTATACTGATAAAGTTAGGGAAATAAAGAATGGGAAGCAGCAGTGAGGAATAGGAACTGATTTCTGGTTTTGGACAGAACACTTATTTTATACAATACCCTCATGGATCACTATTTGAATTTAAAAAGTGCTACATCAACTATCTTTACACAAATGTAACCAGACATTACCTTTACTCAACTCATCCCTCCATTTCTGTCTCAAAACTTCTCTGACATGTGGCCTCACACATGTAAAGTCTCAAAGTAGAAACTGGCATCTACTGGGACAATAGCAGTTGGATAAACGTTTCCTCTTCTATCCTTGGACAGACAGCTCTGAGATGCTTTTTACAGGTTTGCAAAATAACCAGAAGAATTGTCCAATTAGTAAACCACTTGGTGATGTATTTTTGTACTGGTTTTCCCTCCTTTTAGGGTTTACTCATCCCAGTTGCCTACCTTCTATTTTGGGATTATGTTTCAGAATAAACGACATGAATGTAAACTCTTGCTGCAGATCTGCTTCCCCTCCCCCCACCTCCAAAGAATCCAAGACCCTTATCTGTAAGCAGAAAAAAGAATTACCTTCAATTTTCAGAATAACGATGAATACTGTGGTCAGAAAGAGCCAAATTTTAGTTAAGTTGAGGAAGACAGACCCCTGAAGGAGCAGTTTATTAAGGAACACAAGTTCTGAAAGAATTGCTCTACAACTCAAACATTCTTCTGAAAAAAGTATTTGAGTGACAAGTCAAAGCTAGAACAGGACTGACAAAAATGAAAACATGAAAAAAAAAATGAAAACATGAGAAGGAAAATTATTAAGTGAAACATTAATTGTATACATGAAAAAATTTCTATACCAGAAAAATGAGAATATATGGTTTTTTTGGGGTTTTTTTGTTTGTTTGTTGTTTTTTTTTTAAATTTAATTTAGTTCGTTTATTTTTCATTTCAATGAACATCTACAGAGATTTTGGAATTCCATTCATTCATTGTTGCACCCTTCTCGCTGCACAAACCCCTCCCCCGCCTTTGCTCCTCTCATTGAAAAGCAAAAGAAAAACTCCCTCATTGGTACACAATCCCCCCCGCACCTCCCCAAACCCCACCCCCTACCCCCAAATATAATCCACTTTGCAACCCTCATTGCATACTCCTACAATAAAAATAATGCCCTAAAATATAATACTTTTAGACTATTCTCTCCCCCATAGACTTCAATGCCGTAAACATATTTCATCCAATTTTTCTCAGTCTTACCCTGGCATTGGGGTGGGGGTGAGACTGGGATATATGGTTTTAGAAGCTGGTGTGGCATCCACTTCCTAACAGTTATAGAAGGGCTTTCGGTATTTTGTTCATAGTGTTGCTATGAGTCCTACTTGACTTGAAGGCAATCAACAACAACAATGACCAAAAGTGTATTCCTTTAGTGTTCATAGGGTTTTCAAAGGCCTGTTATGTAAGAAGTAGATGACCAATACTGCTTCCTAGTCTGTCTTACTCTGGGAGCTCCACCAAGACCTGTCTACCATGGGTAACCCTTATGGCATTTCACACACCAAGTGGCATCGCTGTCAGTGGCATCTGTAGTTAGAAACCTCTCCAAATTATTGAGGAGTAATGATGTCAGTTTGAGGACTAAGGTGTATCTAATTAAGGCCATAGGCTCTCTGATCACTTGCTATATATCTGAGAGCTGGACAGTGAACAAGGATGATAGAAGAATTGGTGCCTTTGGAGATGAGCACTGAACATCCAATGGACAGCCAAAAGAACAAATGTATGTCATGGAGAGTGTACAGCTGGAGTGCTCTTTGGAGGCAAGGATGATGTGGTTTCGTCTGACATACTTTGGGCATGTTGCTAGGAGGGGTTATTCCTTGGAGAAGGACATGATGCTGGGAAGGGTGGAAGGTTGGCAAAGGAGAGGAAGACCCTTAACCAGGGGGATTGACATGGTGACTGCCACAGTGAGCTCTTGTGTGTCCAGGAAGTGTGAGAATGCACAGGATAGAACAGGGTTCAGATCTTTTGTTTATAGGGTCACTATAAGTCAAAGTTGACTCAAGAGCACCTAACAACAACAAACAAGTGTCTAAAAGGTTAGCAGATTAAATCCATGAGGTGCTCTTCAAGAAAAAGAGAGCAGTCTCCTCCTGTAAAAGTTGATAAAACTGATTTAACAGCAGTGGGTTTGGTTTTGGTTATGGTGTTAGATATCAGAAAATAAATACTCTAATAACCATGGAATGCACGTTTTAGACACTTGTATTTATGACTGTAGAGTTTTATTTGTCTTCCTCTTCATTTGTTCCCCCATAGCCAGATCATCAGACAGTCTAGCCTTACTGTGTATTTCTTGCCAACATGCTGATGTCATCTTATATCCAGGCCTTAATGTCACTTTAAGTCACATTTGCATCCTTTGTCTTTTTTATGGTGTCTGATTTACGACAGTTTCATTGAGTTTGCTTTTTGAAAAAATAGAATCCTTGGTCAATTTTTCCATGAAAAACTATCAAGAAACATACCCTATATCTACATAATAATACCTTGTTTGTGTTCATTACGAAACTACTTTTTCATATGCATTTGCCTATAATTATATGTCTAAAATAGACATTTTTCAATGACCTATTTTCAAACACACACACACACACACACACACACACACACACACACACACACACGAGCTTTGGTGGCCTAGTGGATAAAGAATTGCATTGCCAACCCAAAAGCAGGGATGTGAATCCACCAGACTTCAAGGGAGAAAGATGGGCAGTCTTTGCCAATGAAATTTACAACCTCTGAAAATCCACTAGAGGTTCAGCTGTGAGTTAGTTCTGACTCAATAGCAATAAGAGAAGAGAGAGAATAAATTAAAAATTGTAATTAAAAAAAATCTATATATGTAAAAGCATACATTTTGATGGAAAGTAAGATTCCTAGGGAATTTTCATTTAACAGTGTCACCAAACTATATAATATTCCCTGAACTTCTCAAATTTGAGTAAAAAAATAATAAAGGTATCTTGAATGCTTTTTTCAGAGCTGAGTTTATAATTTTTAAACACTAGTTTAAAGTATTGGGTTATAAAAAGCATTGGCAATATATTGCAAATTATCTTTCTTAGCCAGCTTGGTCACAGCCGCATGCACGTGTGCTGATTTCATCAAACCTGCAGCAGACAGCAGAACTAGAAGAAGGTCTGCATTTCTGACATTTAACTAAAGTTCGAATTGTTATTGTTTACAAATAATCCACAAAGGACATGCAGTTAGTTCAGAATCATAGACAACTAAGATCAAAATGAACTTTTAAGATCATCTACTTCTCACTTCCTGCTGATCTTTTACACCATTGTATTATTTTTTTCTACTGTACTGCTCACTTTAGCTTTAACTGTCTTCACAGGCAACCCTTTATGAGATTATTCCACAGTGTAATGCTACTGATAAAATGGCTTTCCATTTGTAAGTTTCTTCCCCAAAGCAATATTACAGCTAGTTTTTCCAACAGAGCAAGATTTGATTACTCCATTGCATATTCTTCTTCTACCTGACCACCACATTTTTGCACATCAGATTCCTCCCTCTCTCTCCCGGTCATGGCTTAATTAGTGTACATATCTTTTAGAGCTCATCTCTTTATCCAAGCTCTTTCAATTATTTCTGCTATTTGCTTTTTAATTCCTCCTACTTTACCTCTCACCTCTCACTGATGTGATAGTTTTAGAAGATATTTTTTTGTAACTATAATTCATCACTACATCATCCTAGTTAGCAGTATCAGATTAAGCTCTGAATAGCTGGTATAATTCAGCAAAAAGTAATCCTTACCAAGCAAGACATTCTAATTTACAGAAAGAATTTTATTAGGCACCTGCTTCCTTTTATGAATAGCTAAATTCTACAGAACCTAGTTGGCCATAATAATGACTACGCAAACGATCAATATTAAAATGTAAGCGTGTTCTGGCAGGCACTTGCTAACCTCTATAAAACAAGTCTGTTTTAATGCTCCTGTCATTAGGAAATTGAAATGAAGATTATCCACATATTTAGTGAATTTGAGGAAAATAATCTTTTATTTGCACCTATTTATGATAAAAATGTAATCTAGTAGATCTAGGCCCAAGATCTGATTTTTTATGGGAGAAGGAATCACCTGTACTTAAGGGAATCATCCCTACTTTAGAGAATCACCTTCAATTTATGAGATTTAGTTGGAGCTGATTCATGCTCTAACACTCATGGTGCCCCTCTCCCAACAAGCACAAACTTAATGCTTGCACATACATACACATACCATATATATAGACATATTCGTATCAGGGAAGGGAGCTCCTGATTCTGGCCTGGGCATTTATATTTAACCTATTGCCACAAGAATTATTTCTTGGAGAAATGTAGCATAATTAAGTCCAGTGAGACTCAGAATTTTGTTGTGACTAGTCTTTTCAGAGCTCTGGTGACTGTAGTCAATAGGGCGCATTGCTGTTAACCCAAAGATGGCCCTGCTCTGGCACCCGAGTCCACCAGGGCCTCCAAGGGACAAAGAAGGGCAATCTCCTAATGCGTGAGTGACAGCCTTGGAAAACCCAATGGGAGGGGAAGCCATGATTTGGATTTGACTTAATGGCCATGAGTTTTTTTCCCCCCCAGTGAAGTTGCTGAGAGGAGAGTACATTGATCGCAGAACTATTAGTGAGTGGCTAATGTATAAACTCTTGGCAAAAGTCTTAGTGAAGGAAGCAGCATGGAGAAAAAAAATAATGAAGCAAAAAATTAAGTCCTTATAATACCATTTGAAGGCCTGAAGATAATCAGATTATATGCTGAAGGAAGGTCTATCCCTATATTTTTCCAATTCTATAAGTCAGCATTTTTCTATATTTGCTTAATCCAGTATGAGTCAGGTTTCTGTCTATTGTAAAGAGTGCTAATGTTTTCTAATAAAAGTTTTTATTAGCCTTTTCTGTCAGATCTTTCATAATTTCTGTTCCTCAAAGTGAGATGTACATATCAGAATCTCTACTGGGGTTCTTAAAAATACAGACAGATTCTTGGGCTACATCCCAAACATCTTCATCAGAATCTATAAATATAGGCTCAGGAACTTCATGCTTGACCAACTACCTCTGGTGATCTTTAACCACATTTAATTTAAAAAAACCCCACACTTTAAAAGTCATGATTTTAGATTGTGTTAACTATATTCAAACAGTTTTATCAAATTGACCTGTGAATGAACTCAAACAGCAATCTTTTCAAAGAATTGATCATCATGTCTTAAAACGTCAGTAGTGAGGTACCCAGAAAGTAAAGACTTAATAGCATGTGGGAGGAAAAGATCATGGAACTTAATGTTTGCATAACATCAGAAGTTACTTAATACATCTTACCTGTAATCTAAGTCAACATTAAAGGAAACAGTACGCTGCCTGGTACAAGGTTCAGTAGCATCAGGATGTAAAGTAGAGGGGGAAAATTAGAGGTGTAGGACCAAGGGAAGAGCATAGAGAAGATATGGGACTATTCTACGTTTTTGTTATTTCATTTGTTGAATGAACTTTGTATTTCAAGTAGCTTTCTTTGCCATTCGACACATTTGTATCCAATTTGTGCATCATTAGTGCAAGGTGGGAAAGTCAGCAAAAGAGTAGAAGACCATCAAGGAGGTGGATTGACACAGTGGCTGTATCAATGGGTTCAAGTATGCTAGAAATAATGGAAATGGCATAGGATAGAGCAAGGTTCAGAGATGCACTTAAAAAACAAAACAAAAGTATCAGCAACTATTTCTCATTTTACTATCTCCTGAAAAGAGTTAAAACAAAGAGATTTTCTTTAGGAGGACATAAAACATATCTTTGATTCTTTGAATCTTTTCTATTATGTTTGAATAAAATAAAAACACAAACAGAGTGATTATATCTCATTGTGCATCTATAAGAAAAAAAAATTCTACCTAAAAGAATTTCCAAGGTCATATATTTTATTGGGAAAAGACTGCAAGATCTTTCATCTGTGGAGTGGCTGCTAAGTTTCAATTGTTTACCTTTTGGTTAACCACTATATGAGTTGTTGTTGTTGTTATGTGCCATCGAGGTGCTTGCAACTCATAGCGATCCTATGTACAAGAGGCCTAAACACCGTTATATCTTGTGTCAACCTCGTCGTCTCAGACACACTCATTCCCACCACTCCACTCACAGATCCATCTCATCGAGGGTCTTCCTCTCCTGCACTCTCCCTCCACTCTCCCAAACCTGATGTCCCTCTCCAAGGACTAGTCCCTCCTTGCAATGCCCAAAGGACGTCAGACGAAGCCTCAGAATCCTTGACTCCAGGGAACATTCTGGCTTCACCCACTCCAGGACAAACCTGTTTGTTCTAGCAGTCCATAGTATATTCAACACTCTTCTCCAGCACCACAGCTCAAAGGCATCAATTCTCTTTCTATCATCCCTATTCACTGTCCAACTCTCTGATGCATAGCACGTAATTGCAAAGACTATAGCCTGGATCAGGAGCACCTTAGTCTCCAGCCTGATGTCATTGCTCTTCAGTACTCATGAGAGGTCCCTCACAGCCGACTTTCCCAATGCAATTCGTCTCTTGATTTCCTGGCTGCTGTTAGCAAAAGTGTTGATTGTGGAGCCAAGTAAACTAAACTGTTAACTATCTCAATCTCTTCACCATCCATACTGATCCTGCCAATTGGCCCAGTAGTGAGAATCTTCATTTTCTTGATGTTGAGCTTCAATCCATATTGAAGACTGCAGTCCTTGAATCTCTGCAGCAAGCACTTCAGGTCCCCAGTTTCAGCAAGCAGGGTTGTGTCATCCTCATAACGTAGGTTGTTGATGATTCCTCCACCAATCCTGATGCCACATTCCTCCTTGTGCAGCCCAGTGTCTCAGATGATCTGTTCTGCATACAGATTGAAAAAGTATGGAGACAAAATAACATCCCTGATGGATCTCTTTCTTGATTTTGAACCATCCATTGTCTCCCTGCTCTGTTCTGACAACTGCCTCTTAGTCCAAGTTTAGGTTTCGCATTAGCACAATCAAATGTTCTGGGATTCCCATTCTTCTCAGAGTCAGCCATAGCTTGTTGTGATCCACACCGTCAAAAGCTTTTGCATAGTCGATGAAGCACAGATAGACATTCTTCTGGTATTCTCTGCTTTCTGCCAAGATCCATCTAACATTAGCTATAATATCCCTAGTACCACGACCTCTTCTAAATCCAGCCTGCTCATCTGGCAGTTCTCTGTTGACATATTGTTCCAAAAGTTTTTGAATAATTTTCAGCAGAGTCTTGCTTGCATGTGATATCAATGATATTATTAGATAATTTCCACACTCTGTTGGGTCACCTTTCTTTGGAATGGGAACAAATACCGACCTCTTCCAGTCGGTTGGCCAGCTGGCTGTCCTCCAGGTTTCCTGGCACAACTTAGTAAGCACATTCAGGGCAGCATCTGTTTGTTGAAACAAATAAATTGGTATGCCATCAACTCCTGGGGCCTTGTTTTTTGCCAATTCCTTCAGAGCAACTTGAACTTCCTCCTTGTAGGAACCTTATATTTGAACATGAGAATGTTTAGTTAGGTAAATTTTGGGGCCAGATACCATAGCTCAAAGAGCTCAATTTCAACTCTATTTCAGAAGTTATTGCGTATGTGGAGCAAAGTAAATATAAATCTATCATCTAGGTAGTGGATATACATATTGTGGTATATCTATTCAATATACTACTCATCAGGGAGATATAGTGGCCTAGTGGCAAGAAGCTGTGCTGTTGCAATCCCAAAGGCCAGTGGTTCAAGTCCACCAGGCACTCTGTGGGAGAAAAATGGACAATCTCATCCCATGTGATTAACTGCCTCTGAAAACCCACTGGAGGGTCAGCTATGGGTCGATTCTGAATCAATAGAACAAAACAACAACAAAACACTAGAGAAAGAAATTTCAACATGCTTGACTATTCAGCTGAAAAGAGACTAAGTGAAAGAATTCAAACATTAAGGAACAAGTTGTATGATTCCTACATGCTGTTGTAGAAATGGAAGTACTATAAGAAAAATAACATATGGTCATTGGCTGCCTGAATTACAGAGTCAGAGGGAAAAAAATATACACAGTAAAGAGACACAAAGGAACATTTTTAGGGTGAAAGAATCTTTTTATTTTTATTATAGTGGAGGCAATACAATTGTATAAAATAACAACTTCATCAAAGTTTATCCCCAATGAATACATTTTATTGTAAGTCTATTTTGCATTATCCTGGTGGCATGCTCTGTAAGGAGTTGCACTCCTTCAAATCAACTAGCAGCTCCAAGGGAGAGTGATAGGCAATCTCTCCGCATACTATTTATAGGCTTGAAAACGCAAGGGAGGGTCAGTTATGAGTCAGGGAGCAAAAACCTATTGTTAAAAAGTATAACTTACATAGTGTGGAAAGACACTTTATCAGAGCAGAACTGACACAAAGAATAGTTCTAGAAAAACATGGTCTGAGAAGGAGATGGAAGACAATTGGGTTACACTGCGACCTAGAGATACAGGCAAGTGCTAAGAAACACAGAAAAGACCTTGACAATCTAATGGGAAGGAGAGACAAATTCATCCTAGAGTCAGCTGTCTCTCTTTGTTTTGTTTTATGTGGCTTGTTAACTTAAGTGCCACAGATGATCTAAAGAGGAGGGTCACAGTTGCACCTGAAAACCACTATGCCAGGTAATTAAAAACAAACACGTCACTGCCTTCAAGTTGGTTCTGACTCACAGTGACCTTCCATCAGATTTCTGAGGCTGTAAATCCTCAGAAGGAGAAGAGATTGTCCATCTTTTTTCCTCAGAGTGGCTGATGCATTCACAGATGTGCAACCTTTGGATTAGCAGTGCAGCATTCTTTGGACGGTCCCACCAGAGTCCCTTTGTCAAGAAGGCTTTTTTAATTGGTTCAATAATGGGAACAAAATGGAAAGGTGAACTACAAAGGGAAATAGTAATGAGAATAACACTGAGAGATGCTTGGTTGTGATTCCAATGTGGGGATCTATGGAGCTAAGAAATGTGCTGAGAATGAAGAGAAAACTTCCTAGACACTAAACCCTTCTGTTGTAGCCTAAACCTCCTGGAATTATTTTAAAAACGTCAACAGGTTATTCACTCTGAAAACAAGTCCCAAAACACTTAACAAGTGAAAAACTAAAGGACAGTAGTAAACATCTTTTGAGTTAAAAAGTTACTCCCTGGGGAAAAAATAGCTTTGTGAAACATAGAGAAAATTGCTTCTCAAAAATTGAGTACATTTAGCAAGCAAGCTTGATTACAGCAGTTTTACCCTAGCCCTTTACAATGAAAATGGAAGCCTTTTTTTAGTGCTTTCCCATAAATATTCTGTCTGCAATGTGGCGAGAATAAGTAAGAACAGTTGAATTCCGTCCATTTTGTGAACCCCTTCGATAATGGGGTTCTCCCAGTGCCATCAGTGATGTTTTACGAGAAAAAAAAATGGATTTTGAGCTGTCTTTTTCTTTAAACCCTCATTTTCTCTTTCACTCATTTGCTGTCATAAAGCAAATGAAATTTAGCTTTAGAAAAAGGTGGTAACTTGTGTAAAGCAACAATTAGAGGCATTATTTAAAATCCATAAATTACACTGGATTTATAAAAAGCTCTTAGTGCCAATAAATAAGTCATGTCCTTATCTAGACACATTCAAACTGGGCATCCATAAAAAGGCACAAGGAAATGAAAAGTTCAAATGGAAGAAGAATCACTAGATGAATTACTTCATCCTAAATGTTGCAATTGGCTTCTTTTACAGGAACAATTTTTTTCCCAGAGGTGATAAACGCGGAACCTCATCAATCTAGCTCTTTACCCTTGGCGGATACTTGTCTTTCTCTATGCATATTTTCCCCCCTCTCTTTGGCTCCAGACACAAAACAGAGTATTATTGTGATCCAGGATTTGTTTGAAGAGATTTCATCTGGAAAGGAGTCAAGCAGGGCACTAGCAGGGGAGCTTTTATAGATTATGATCTGTAATCTGGTTAATACTCTGAAACACAAAGATTTGAATGTTGGGATAAGACTACTTCATATGTGGTCATGTGCCCCACCTCCTCTGTCCCCTAGAAGTCATCTCAGAGACCAAGAAAACCTAGTTTGTACATGCTGGCAGGATAAAAGAGATGCTAATAGAGCTATGCTGTTATTGTTGGATGCTATCAAGTGGGAATTAACCAGTGGGTTTTTAGAGGAAGTCAATCACATGGGAGCCTTATTCGGTGGAATAGTAGGTGGATTTGAACTGTCTACCTCTGGGATTGCAGTGCAGCTTCTTACCAAATAGCTATATTGTTGTTGTGTGCCTTCAAGTTGGAACCAACTCATAGTTGACCCTCTGGAGGGTTTTCAGAGTCAATTACTTGCACAGAAGAAAATTGCACACCTTTTCCACCTGGAGCAGTTGGCAGATTCAAACAGGGTGCCTTTTGGATTGCAGTACAGCCTCTTAAAAATAGTCCACCAAAGCTCCCTTTATGTAGCTATTTTGGAGAATATTCCAAATTTAGCACAGGATATTAATCTACTAACAGAATGGGGTTTTTTTCTGTTACTAAGACCATAGAGATAATTGTTTTAGTTTAGATTATAATTCTTGATAAAAAGAAAGTGTTGGGGTTGGATACAAGGTTTCAGTATTTGGCCTTAGGTTTAAAATTTCACTTTTCACTAGACAATTTTAGGGAACTGATGGTTATCTTTACATTTTCATTTGGAGATCAGTAAATTTTAATTTGTTCTCTTTTAGGGACCATCTGCTGAAAGTTAATCTTCATGGCATCTAAGTTACATTGTGGATGTGTTTTCCTTTCTCTAAACACAAAGGTGTTTTGAGAGAGTATTGAATGATACAATAATCTATCAAAAACAGAATATTGAGGCTTCTTTCTCAACCACAATCAAGCACATTTTTTAAAATTGGCATTCATGTTGTATAGAATGTAACTTTTAAACATTTTTTTATTAATACTGTAACTAAAATTTACAGAAAACTTGGATTTCCATTCATTCATTGTTGCACAATTTCCTCTGTCCTTCCGCCCCCCCAGCCTACTTTGCTATGCACCTCTTATCCTGGACTATTCCAACACACTTTTTAGGTTGCATAGCTCATAGATTTTTTTTTTTAAATCATGAGGTATTATTTCTATTTTATTTCTCAAAACTCTGGGTTGTGTCTATCAATCTTCTAATATGCTCACTTGTGTACACAAACCCTGTATGCATAGGGGTTAGGAAAATTAATAATGATTCCCTAAATTACAAACACTTAAGACTAATTTGCACTTGTGTGTTGTTTTTATGTGCCATTGAGTCACTGTGACACATAGTGATCTTATGCACAATAGCTCTGAACTCTGCCATATACTAAGCCAGTCTCACTGTCCCAGACATACCTACGCCTATTACTTCAATTACTGCCAATCCATCTCATCCAGGGTCTTTCTGTCCTGTGCTGTCCCTTAGCTGTACCAAGTTTGATATCCTTCTCCAAAGAGTGGTTTCTCCTTGCAACATGCCCAAAATATGTGAGACAGAGCTTCAAAATTCTTATCTCAAGGAAGCAGCCTTGTTTCATCCTCTTCAGGTTAGAGCCGCTTGTTCTCTTGGCAGTCCATAGTATACTCAATACTGTTCTCCAGCACCACAGCTCAAAGGCATCAATTCTTGTTCTATCATCCTTAGTCATTGTCCAGCTCTCTGATGTATAGCAAGTAATTGTGAAGACCATGACTTAGATCAGACACACCTTAGACTCTAGACTGACATTGGTGATCTTTAGCACTCTGGAGAGGTCTCTGACATCAGATTTACCTAATGCAAGTAACCTTTTGATTTCCTGACTGCTCGTGCTAAGAGTGTTGATTGTGACACCGGCAAGCTGAAATTGTTAGCACTCTATGGAGAAAGTGGACTCCAAGTCCTTGATTCCTGTGTGCATCATCTAGGATTGGAGAGTGACTCATTGAGAAGAATGCTGACAAACGGAGCAAGAGAGAAGTGACTAGACCTCAGAAATACCTACGCACCTGCACACTGACAGGGAAGTCCTTGTCCTCTGAGTATAAGGTCCATCTCGAAACTCAAACTCCCTTCAATGCTGATGCCATGGAGGCAGAGACATGTGTGACAACTTGGAATGCTTTTTATTATAGAATGGGCTTAGAGTCACTGATTTACGATGGGTGAAATTTGTACAGACTAACCAGGCAACCGTATTCTAAAAATATTTCCATGGGATAATTCAATCTCAAACTGTCAGCTTCCATATGAACTATCCAAAATAGCTCACTCATAAATTGAGAATCTTCACGATTATTCCTTCCCGAGACTATTTACTTAGCTTTTGAGAAATGGAAGTTAGCTAAGTAATTGCCTCCAATGTTGCAGATCCTAAAATGACTGAACATTCCCAGATGTGTATACTATACGGATACATCATTCTTCTACACATTACAAAACTTATTTCTCAAAAGTTAGCATTGTCCTTAGTGAAATTTTGAAAGTGGACATTAAAACAATTCCTTTTGGGAAAGCAGAACAATGTATTTGACTTCTCAATACTTTACTGATTCAATGGGCTGGCTCACCATGGGCCGTACCAATCCACCACCACAGGCCTTTTATCATCATACAGTGCCCAAATAAAACTTACTTAAAAAGGATATTGTGGTTATTTTTTTAGAGTATAAAAAGAATATAAAATGGAAAAAGTGAACTTGAGTCTAAAGATGTGATAATGTGAAGATGTTTCTCTAATTTTGTCTCTTTACTAACTCAAAGTCTCAATATACTTTTATCTGATATTTAAGACAAATAAACAGAAAGGTAGATTCATTTTAGTAAGCTAACAGCAGAAAAAAGAATTTAAGATGCTTTTAATACTATCCCAAAGTGAAACAAAGTGTTAATACAAAATGAACATACATTAGAGAACATGTAACCTTTCTCAGGATGAACTTCCCATATAAATCCTCTCCTGTCTTTGGAGGCTTTGAGAAAAATATTTAGGATGTCAAGTTCAGAAAGCTTTCTGATTCTAAGTAATATGAAGCCTGAGGCCAGTGATATAATTGTAATAGCATTCTCCTAATTCTTAAAAAGAAGATAACAACAGTTTCTTTTCCTACAATGGTTAGGAAATGAAAATTTAAAATAATACAGTCCAAAATTTTTAGAGGTTAATTAAAAATATATCTCTTGAAATTAAAGGTCAATTTACTGGGTCATTTTTACTATGGTTTTTAAATACCAGAAGATAATAACTCTGACTCTTATGTGTGGACAATTTTTTCTTCCTTTCTTTTGGTCAACCAGCTTATTCAGTTCTTACATATATACTCTTCTCACAGTTTATAGCATATTTCCACATAACATTATTTCATTTTATCTTCACAGCAGCTCCACGTGGTAGATGCATTTATCCAATGAGGAAAGTGGAATCTGGAGAAGCTGGTTTCTTGTTTGAGGTTTCATGGCTGAGAAGGAGTAGAGTTTAGGCTTGAACAGGGGTCTGCACAGTTGAATTGTTATTGACCTATGCCACCTTAAAGTGAGACACATCTGGCTCTTTGTCACGGAGAAGGAGGCCAAGATCTTCTTAATCCCTCTTGCGCACAGAGGGAGCTCTTGTGGTATGTAGTAAGGAACTGAGCTGTCAATCAGAAGGCACAAGTTTTGAATCCAGAAGCTCCCGGGAGAAAGATGGCCAGTTGTCTCCTGTACAATTTACTGCCTCTGAACTCCCCCTGGAGGGATCAGCTATAGGTTGATTCCATCTCAATGGGTACATAACATCACCAATTGCTCATAGAACTTCTTTGAAAGCCTCCAGAAAAATGGGAGGAGTCCTCAGAAATCAGGATGAGGCATACATTAATATCTATCATCTATCTATCATCTATCTATCTATCTATCTATCTATCTATCTATCTATCTATCTATCTATCTATCTCTATCTGTCTATCATCTCCAGCAATCGGAATAGAGAGTTTACATAGGTAATCACAGAGCTTTTCTTAAGCTCATTTAAGAAGTTGTAGGTATCCCTTTATCTTATTTGTTCCAAACATTCTTTATCCAAATAATCAAATGGAGGATGGGAGCAGGAAGGAATGAGCAAGAAAGAAATGCCAGTAATCATGGTGAGTAACAGTCCTAGGGGTAAAGTGACAGCTCAAGGCTTTATTGTTGTCGTAAAAGTGGTGCCGTTTTAGAGCTTTAAGATGAGCAAATCTCTGGGGTATATGTCCACTGTGATCCTAATAGCATTAGAAAGGATGAGTTGGTATAAACAATAACAAGATTTATGTTTAGTGTAAACTGCTGACTATTGACTCTGATTTTTGAAGAGAGGAGAAAAGAGAAAGCACATTCAGACCTGATTCCTGTTAGGCCTCTATTTATGGGAAAGTGAGAAACTGGAAAGATTCTAGCAGCCGTTAACAAAGGGAAGACAGGCAATAGATTCTGATGTCTGATAATTATATTCAGAAGAAATAAATGGAAAAGAAACAAAAACCTATGAGATCACTGTCTTTTTAACTCCACAGAAAGGAGCTGATTGAGGCTAGCTGGTCTGGGATAATTGGACACAAATTTAAAATCTTGCTTTGTAGAACACAACATCTAACCTTCAGGTGCTACCAGTAAAAAGAAAATACAATCACTCTTTCATTTAGTACTTGCCTTTTAGTTCGTAAAACTTATCATATGCAAAATATCCAGGATATACTTCAACTATTGGACTTGGGAGCTCTGGTGGCCTAATGTGTAAGGAGTTGTACTGCTAACCCAAAGGCATACAATTCGAAGCCACGAGCTACTCAGTGGAGAAGGATGGACAATCTTCTCCTGGGCAATTTATGGTATCTGAATACCTGTTGGAGGTTTAACTATGAGTTGGTTCTGACTGAATGACTATGAGGGGTTTTGAGGTTTTTGGGTTGTTGTTTCTTTCTTTTTCTTTTCTTGTTGTTTACTGTTGAATCGGATTCAGCTGGTACAGGAGGAGATTGCCCCTCCTTCTTCAGTGAAGCATATGGTGGATTCAAACCAAGAGCCTTTGGGATTGCAGCACAGCTTCTTGCCTCTAGCCCACCAGGACTCCCTTGGTTTTGATTACTAGGACCTTTGTCGACAATCAGGACCATCATCCAGACTTTACTTCCCTTTTCGGTTTCTTACCAGTTGGGACAAAATATTTTCCTACTTTGAGAGAATTTCTATTTTGCATCTTATTATCATTACAGAGCTACCATGAACATTTTAGCCTCATTATATTAATGATCTTATTGACTCAAGTTTTCTTTTCTTTTTTGTCCTAAGCAAGAATCAAAAGAAATATACTATTTGTTATATCCTCATAGAGGGAAGTCCACCTTTTTTTAAAAAAAATGACCATATGATTATAGAAACAAATATATTGGAAGAGTCTTTGGTCACAGGAGAGAACTAAGGTGCCACTGACAGATCTTAATAAAAGAAAAATCATGCTTAAAAAAAGAGAATTGAATACTTGAGTACAAGATCTGCTCTTATAATCCAGGAATTTTATGGTCTCCCAAAAGGAAAGAGTATGTGGTCTGTTAAATCTGGTCATAAAATATCTCTTTGCGGTCTTAAAAGGTAATATGTAGGAGGTTCCATTACATCCAGGATGGCCCAATTGTATAGCTGTCAGCCTCCATTCTAGAACAGCCCTTCTGATATTATTACCACAGTCTATACCCTTTAGAAAAAAAAGATGATAACTATAAAATGAGTACTATTAAAAATAAAAGAACAAAAATTATAAAGCTAAGGAAATAGTACCAGTATTGGAATAGAAGATTATATATATCTATATATCTATATATCTATATATCTATATCTATATCTATATCTATATCTATATCTTTATCTGTCTATCTGTATATATTCAATAAATAAATGTATCTATCTATGTATCTATCTCTATACCTCTAGTTCTGTACCTACGACCTAGAAAGACACAAATTTAACTCTTAAGTGGTTATCTCCAGAGACTGAGATCGGGTAAGAAGTAGCTTTTCTAAAAAACTCTATATATTATGCTATTATTTAATATGTTTTTATAGTGAAAATTTATTACTTAATCAATTAAAACAAAATAAATACTGATTTTCTAAAGAAGAAATGAAGCTATAATTTTTTTTTAAAAAAAAAACAGTCAATCTCTGCTAAGGTCATTGCACGGTTAAAACCAATAATTTGGGGTGATCTTGTTTCTAAAACAGAAATTGTGTTTTTAGAAGAGTTATTTTTATATTTACTACAGTAGCTCTTTAAACCCACTAATTCATCCTAATTTCTTTATTGCTCTCAGGATGCATTTAAAATCAAGTAGTCAGCAGTTATTTCTGCTTCAGGAGGATAAATTATTACCCAAGGTAAGCAACTGGACCATTATGAGTGCAAATAACAAAAGAACACTTTAGAACACCTATTTTAAAGGTGAGTATTATGAAATTATTCCTTGATGGTTTCAAGAAGGGGAATAAATGCATAATTTTAGCTTTGAGCTAAGATTATGACAACCTCCCACTTTTCAGAAAGTTGGAAAGCTCTGGGTATAGAGTCCTCTATATCTTGACATGTATAACCTCAAACTGACAAAGCAGGTATTTTGATACTTATATTTTCTGCAATAACAGGAGCTCTGGTGGCCTAGTGGCAGAAGCTGCACTGCAATCCTGACAGCACACAGTTTGAGACCACTAGCTGCTCCACAGGAGAAGGATGGGCAATCTCCTCCCATGTAATTAACTGCCTCTGAAAACCTGCTGGAGGGTCAGCGATGGGTCAGGTTGGACTCTATGGTACACAACAACAAGAACAATACCCAGTGGGGTATATTCATAGCAAATATTTCTGTAAACATGTCATAGAAGTAAAAAACCTAAAAGGAATATATAATTAAGCATTATATGCACAATAGCCCAGAATAAGAGGTGTATTGCAAAGAGGACTGAGGTAAGAGGGAGAAGAGGGGGTAATTATGCAACAATAAATGAATATTTAAAGAAACAAAAAGAGTGAACTGGTGGAGGGAGACAGGGAGGAGGGAAAGGGAGTAAAAATGTAAATCAATGAATAAATGAAGATCTAACTTTTCTGTAAACTTTCATTAAAATCACAATTAAAATAAAAAGAAATAAAGGACATAGTGTCAAGGAGCCGGATGAAGAAAGGAGAGGTATGAGAGTGTGAGGGCTAGTGTATCAACAAATTCCATAAATCAAGTCACTTCCAGAGACAAATGAAGTAGAAAGTGAAGCTCATGAAAGCCCAGAAATTAAGGATTTGAAGTAAAGGATTCCTCTCTAAATAACTGAACAAGGAGAAAAAGAACAAGAAAGAGATACTTCACAAAGCCAGACCTAAACGAATGCTTTTTGCCCTACACCTTCACATTTACACTTAACCTAAAAAGATTAAAATATCATAATCATTCTGAGATTTCTGGCTCTCAAGATTTCCATTATGACACATCAATAAAGCAAGGCAAGGTGACTGAGAAAGAACGGCCAGCTTTCATTTCCTGCTCATTTGAAGGTCACTTTTGGAGATAAAGATTATATTTTTGCAGAACCAGAGGATACATGAACATTTCTAGAAACTTGTAACATCAGATGTTCTGAACGAGCGAAAGAAAATGAATGATCCTATTAAGATACTTCTGACCATAAATCAGAGGTGTTAAGCTCTGACTGGCTAACTTCAGCTTCCCATTTGACTCATTTGAAAATGGAACTGATGTGAATATAGATTGAGGGAAGAGACTCAGTACCATTAGGGGTGGCTCATAAGCTACCACTCACGGATCTCAGATTGAAATACAGTGTGCCTAGCACCTGTAGACAAATATTTGCATCGTTTAGGTGTTAAGTGACTCTTGTACAGCAGTAAAAAAATAGTTGTCATGCTTGCATTACAAAACAGCTTGTATTAAAACTTGCAGGCTCACAGTTGTGAGATGCTAGTGTTGTCAGATGCTTGGGCAGGATGATCTCATGTTTGAAACTGACCCTCTCTCTACCTATCTCTCATTTAAAAAAGATCTATTATTACTCTCCTTATTCTGGTGTTACAGCCTCTTCCTCCCACTAATAATCTTAGTGATATTTTGCTTAGAGTGTCTAAGGAAGCAATCCTTCAGCAAGGCAGAACTGATGCCATTTTCTATCATTCCTTCTGAGTTCTTAGTTTCAAGGACATTCTATCAGACAACATAGTGAAATTCTCCCACTCATTCATGGACAAATGATTCTGCTTTTCTGAGACTCAGTTTTACTACCTATATAATGGAGCTAGCATAATTCTATCCTATAGTGGATGGGTTTTTGTGATTTGGTTTTTGGTTTGTTTTATTTATTTTTTTTTTTTGAGACAGAAAATTGCTTTTGTTAAAGTGTTCAAATACCAGGAACTAACATATAGACACAACCATTATTATCTTTCTTCTACTCAAAAGTTGCCAGGTAGATAAAAGCAAACTCATTGACAACAGAAATCCCCAAAACTAGATTGTTGTTGTTGATTGCTTTCGAGCTGAACAGAACTCATAGCGACCCTATAAACAAAAGGCTTGAAGCCCCTCTACAAGTGTCGACATTAATCAAAGTTCATAGCATTTCTGGAGGCATGTTATTTAGGAAGTGGATGACACTCCTTCTTCCATAAAAGTAAGTGGGACAAATATTTATTACTTATTGATTAAAGTATGAAATGCCTTTACCTTTGTTTTCTTTAACTCCTACATAATGTGTGACATAAAGAAGGTTCGTGGCAAATGTTTGCTCATAACCATTTCTAGGAGAATTTAATAGGGGCATGGAGTTTATTTGAATAATTTAAAAAATACCAACTAGCACCCATGATTGAGCCAAGTGTTTAAGAACTTGATCAGAGCCAATCTCCTTTCTGAACTGTATAGTGTTGTCACCCTTAAAATTCTTCCACTATTAATCAACACAAAATATAAAGCAAATGTTAGAAGCAGCTGTTTTAAAGACGATATATATATATATATATATAATTTATTCTTAAACATGATAATGATGTATATACTTACACCTGGTCCAGCAGAGGCACTCACAGTCTTTAACAGAAACAAGTAAAAATTTTACACATTTTAAGGTGACTACAAAAGCCATTATAATATAAAGACATTGTACAGTTAATGCTAAGAAAAAATATTCTAAAAGCAGATTCAACTTCTATTTTATAATTTTATCACTTGGACAGTTTCTTAATCTGCAAGTTATTGAGAAATAGGAATAAATGTTTTTCATTCATTGTTTGAATTTGTGTTGCAGTAGCCTATTCAAGATGGCTTTCCTGGCCTTTGACTTACTACGATGGATGAGTGGGACTATGCTAATAATGTGAATGAGGTAAATAGTACCTTTTTGAGTGAGAATATGCTGATAGCGTATATAGACTGCTAATGATGGGATTAGTCAGTTTTACCATTTTACCAAGCTTAAATTGAGCCGGTTTAGGCACAGAAAATTGGTATCTTGCTATCACCAAGATGGAAAAAGCTGAGTCTAGTGAATGTCCTTTGGGTTCAGAGATTTCTGCACAAGATATGCTGAGATTAAGATAATGCAGCAGCAGCAGTAGATGTAGCTGAGAATCAGAGACCTGCATAAGACAGAGAGGACCTGGAATTGCTGTCCCGAGGAACCAAAGCCAAAGGCCTTCATCAAAGCTTGCTACAGGAAGGAGGCCATAAATGGCAAGACTTTAAACAATTGTGTAATGCTGCCTCAAAGCCACTAGGCTGAAGATCAGAGAGCCAGCCAGCATGCCTGAGAAAATGATCAGAATGAAGAATTAATTATATTGTTAATGTTTCCAATGTGTGTTAACCCGTTACTTCCTTGATAAACCCTAAAATATTAATATTGTCAGTGAGTTCTTTGTGGCCATTGCAATGGATTAATGGATGCAATAGTAATGAAAGTCCTGGGAGAGACAGCCAGTATTAGAAATAGTAGAAATAGGCACAACAGTGTGGGGGTATGGCTGGTTGATGGGAATTGATTTTGTGCTTTGATGTTGTGCATAGGGCCTATTCCTCTTATCGCATTAAGGGAGGTCAGATTGGCCTCACTAAAGCCAGCAGCACTCTTTTTAGAAAACTATAAATAACAATCTTTTAATTAATAATGTTGTTGTGTTAAGTGTCAAGTCATAGATGACTCATAGCCACCCTCTGAACGAAAGACCTGAACACTTGTATAACTTTCATTAAAGCTTGTTTTAATTGGTGAGCTCTACCAAACACTGTCCACCATGAGTAATCATTATCACATTTGACACATCAGTGTTACAGTGTTCATCATCACAGCAACCACAATTTACCTCTGTACAACAAATGGACAACCAGTGCTATGCCACTTAGAAGAATGTTTGATCAAGAACAATTAAAACCAGGCCTAAGGGCCACAGATTAAAATTACCCACCTTTGGCTTGGTAGCATAACTTTCTATCCACTAGGCCAACAGAGCTCTCTTTATGGTATTGTTGTTGTTAAATGCCATCGAGTTGTAGACTACTTATAGTTACCCTATGAATGAAAGACCTGAATACTTGTATAACTTTCATCATTTCTTCAAGTTCACAGTAAAAACTTAGAAGAATAAAAATATGTTGAAGTAAATTTCTAAACTTTTTTGTATTCTTGAGTTTTTTGCAAGTTTAGGAAATGCTAAGATTTCAAATTGAACAGGATATCACTGAAGACTCTTTGTGCAATTGAATGAAAATATTTTTAAATAAATTAATGATCAAAACTCTATGTTATAGAATTCTGAAACTCTGTTTCTCTCTCTGAGGAAATTCCAGAAGGGATTATAATCTTTTTCTACATGATTTTGGTGCATGTAGGGATGACTATTGCACCAAGGTACAAATATTATACTATGTAAGGCTGTGACACTGATGTATCAAATGTGATAATGGTCACCATGTTTGGTGGAGATCCCTGATTCAAACAAGCTTGGAAGCAGGAGTAGCATCCACTTCTGAAATAGTTTGCCTCCAGAAACCCTATGAGCCTGGAGAAAGGATAAAAGTTATACAATTGTTCAGGTCTTTTGTTCATAGGGTCGCTATTAGTTGCCTACAACACGATGGCACTTAACAACAACAATAACAAGGCTTTGGAAATTAATTGTTTCTTTAGACCTGCCAGTATTTTCTTTTGTCTCCTCAAGGATAAATTTTTTTTTTTCATTTAAGTTGGGAAATGAAATCAAGATGATTTAAAGAGTCTTCCAAGTATCCCGAAAAATTTACAACCAGGAGAAGATAAAATAGATGAATGGGACCTTCTAAGAATCAAATCCCTATATACATCCAAAAACTTCTCCTACAGGGTAAAAAGGGAAGCCACAGACTGGGAAAAATATTTGGTAATGACATGTCAGATAAGGGACTTATATCTAGAATTTATAAAATACTTGAGTACCACAATAAGATAAAGGTAAATAATCCAATAGAAAAATGGGCACAGGATATGAACAGACACTTCACCAAAGAAGACATTCAGGTGGCCAACAAGCATATGAAGAAATGTTCAAAATACCCAGCTCTAAGAGAGGTGCAAATCAAGACAACTATGAGATATCATCGCACTCCAGTAAGACCAGCAAAATTTAACAGAACAGCAAGCAACAAATGCTGGTGAGGTTGTGGAGAGAGTGGAACCCTTATTCACTGTTGGTGGGAGTGTAAAACGGTGCAACCACTGTGGAGAGCAGTGTGGCGCTTTCTCAAAAAGTTGCAAATAGAGATACCATTTGACCCACCAATTCTAATACTGGGAATATACCCTAAAGACATCATAACCGGCATTCAAGAAGATATATGCACTCCCATGTTTATTGCGGCTTTGTTCACAATAGCAAGGAGTTGTAAACAACCTAAGTGCCCATCAACAAA
>NW_006399834.1:12779358-12785165 GCF_000299155.1 Elephantulus edwardii | reverse complement strand
GACTCGATGGCGCATAAGAACAATAACAACAACAACAACAATACTTGGACCAAGAGGCAGTTGTCAGAACAGAGCAGGGTAACACTGCATGGTTCAAAATTGGAAAGGGTGTACGCCAGGGATGTGTCCTATTTCCAAACCTTTTTAACCTGTATGCAGAGCATATTATCCGAGAGGCTGGGCTCTATGAGGAGAATTGTGGCGTTAGGATTGGTGGAAGATCTATCGACAATCTGCGTTATGCAGATGACACAACCCTGCTCGCTGAAACTGAGGAGGACCTCATGCACTTTCTGCAGAGGGTCAAGGACTGCAGCCTTCAGTATGGATTGAGGCTCAATGTCAAGAAGACAAAGATGCTCACCACTGGACCAATTGGTAGCATCAGGATGGATGGCAAAGGGATTGAGATTATTCACAGCTTCAGTTTGCTCGGTTCCACGGTCAACACTCTTGGCACCAGCATCCAGGAAATTAAAAAATGTATTGTGATGGGAAAGTCTGCTGTTAGGGACCTCTCTAAAGTACTCAAGAGCAACGGTGTCACTGTGGAGACTAAGGTGTGCCTGATACAGGCCATGGTCTTTGCAATCCCTTGTTATACATCAGAGAGCTGGACAATGACCAAGGAGGATAGAAGGAGAATTGATGCCTTTGAGCTGTGGTGCTGGAGAAGAGTATTGAATGTACTATGAACTGCTAGGAAAACAAAGAGATTCATCCTGGAGAGGGTTAAACCAGGCTACTCGTTGGAGGCAAGGATTCTGGGGCTTCGCCTGACATACTTTGGACATGTTGTAAGGAGAGACAGGGCCTTGGAGGGCACATCATGCTTCGTAGGGTGGAGGGACCGCACAGGAGGGGAAGACCCTCTATGAGGTGGATTGATTCAAAGACTGGGGTAATCGGGATGGGTGTATCAGAGGCAATGCGATTGGCACAGGATAGAGCAGGGTTTAAGACTGTTGTACATAGGGTCGCTATGAGTCACAAATGACTCGACGGCACATAACAACAGCAATGTCTGTGCTATGCATTATAATAGATGGTGAAGAGATTGAGATTGTTAACAGCTTTAGTTTTCTTGGCTCCACAATCAATGCTCCTGGTACCAGTATCCAGGAAATCAAAAGATGAATTGCAGTGGGAAAGTCTTCTGTTAGGGACCTTTCCAGAGTACTAAAGAGCTAGGAAATCAGTCTGGAGACTAAGGTACGTCTAATCCAGCCATGGTCTTTGCAATTACTTGCTATGCATCAAAAAGCTTGACAATGACTTGTGATGACAGAAGGAGAATTGATGCCTTTGAGCTGTGGTGCTAGAGAAAAATATTGAATATATCATGAACTGCTAAGAGAACAAACAGGTTTGTTCTACAGATGGTGAAACCAGGCTGCTCCTTGGAGGCAAGGATTCTGAAGCTCCATCTGACATACTTTGAGTATGTTGCAAGGAGTGACCATTTCTCAGAAAGGGACATCATGCTTGCGAGTGTAGAGGGGCAGCGCAGAAGAGGAAGACTCTTGATAAGATGGATTGACTCAGTGACTGGGGTATAGGGGGTAGGTGTGTCTGAGATGATGGTATTGACTCAGGGCAGAGCTCTTGTCCATAGGGTAACTATGAGTCACAAGTGACTGGATGGTACATAACAACAACAACAACAGCAACAATAAATTAGACTTAGTCTGATTTACTGAGAAGGCAGAGTTTAAGACCAGAGCCTTTCTATAGCTTTTGTTGTTGTTTTTGTTGTTGTACTTTTGACCGATACTTGACCCTCCAGCACATTTTCAGTGGCAGTTCATCTCACTGGATGAGACTGGCCATCCTTCTCCCATAGAGCAGCTGGTGGCCTCGAATCATGGGCCTTTGGGATTGCAACACAGCTTATTGCCACTATACCACTAGAACTCCCATTTTTGGTTAGGAAATATAAATCCAGGGAGTAGAGGTGAGGAACAAGTAAGGAAGATAAACCAAACCAAACCAAACCAAACCAAACCAATCCAAAGCCCTGTGATTAGAATCCACCAGTTGCTTTGTGGGAGAAAGATGGGCAGTCTCCTGTGTGATTTACCACCTCAGAAAAAACTGGCAGGAGGGTCAGCTAAAAGTCTGTTTTGATTTGATGGTGTATAACAACAACAACATTTTAAAGGAAGGGTCTCTGGTGATACAAATGGGTAATGAATTCTGCTGCTCATTATCTGAAAAGTTGGCAGTCCAAGTCCACTCAGTGTGTCTAGGAGGAAAGGTCTGATTGTCTATGTCTGAAAAATCAGCCACTGAAAACCTCAGGTAGTACAGCTCTGCTCTGACTGACACACGTGAAGTCACCAGGAGTCTAACTCAACTTCAAAGCACCTTATAAGGGAAGGAGGCATGTCACTACAGATTAAACATTTTCTACTGTTTAATGCAAATTTAATTATAAAGTATGTATTCTTTTTTCCAGAGGTTTCCCCATTCATTCAGAAGTTGATTACTGTTGTTGCTTGTACTAATAGTTGTAGAAGATACACCTTAAGGTGACCTCTGATGGGTGAATCATTACTTTCTATAATCCCCTTGAGCATGGGCAAGTACTATGATTTGGTTCTAATATGACTATGGCAAAGGCGATGAAATGTCACTTCCATCAACCTTTATTTTACTTTCATTTACTTTTTTTGTTGTTGTTGATTGTTGCCAAGTTGAGCACACTCATAGTAACCCTATGAAAGGCTTAAAGTCTGTCTATAACTATCGTCACTTATCAAAGTTCATAGAGTTTCCAGAGGCATGTTGTTTAGGAAGTGGTTGCCACTCCTGCTTTCACATTTAGATATTCACCTAGGAGTTATTTTGACCAAGGATATAAAGAAAGTTTCTAGATTGACTGAAAATAATTTATTACTTTCTTAACTCATTTTATTGTATCAGTTTTGTCATTTATTCAATTCTTCTATGTAGAAAAGTATGAATAATATAAGGATTTATAAATCTTAAAATGAGTTGAGAAAGTCAGAGCTAAAATATTTTTTAAAAATTTTAAAATATCATAATTCTTGGAAAAAATTAAAATAAGCAGAAAAAAATGTGTTTTCTGCTTTTAAAATGCATATTATCTCGAACAAAGTGAAAAAGCTGCTTAAAGATTGGAAGAAAATTTTGGATAGTAAGGATTTAATAACTATATTTGAAAATCACCTAACAACTAAAAGAAAAAAAAACCTTAATTTTAAAAATGGATAAACAAATTTAGTACATTTTTCACTAAATAAAATGCATAAGAAGATGCTGTATGCCACTGATGAACGCTACTGAGTTAGTTTCTTCTTTTAATGGCCCCATAAATGTCAAGAGTAGAGATGTGCTCCATACGGGTTTTAGTGGATGATTTTTGGAAATAGAGTGCCAGGCTTTCCTTCTAAAGTGCCTCTGGCTAAAATCAAATGCCCAACCTTTTTGTTATCAGTCAAGCACTTAAACTGCATGACCCAATGACTTAAGAACTTTCAGTGGTCATCACTGTTGTTAGGTGTGGTGGAGTAAACACTACGAACAACAAAATAACCTTGTCCTATCCTGGGCCATCCTCACCATCTCTAACCACAATTAGATACAGCTTCACCCCTACTAGAATAGTTATCCACCTAAACAGAAGACAAAAAGCAAAAACAAACCAGAAAAGAAAATGAAGTGGTTGTAAAAAACGAAAATGCTTATCCATTGCCTGTTGTTGTTGTTAGGTGTCATTGAGTCAAATACAACTCATAGTGGTCCTATGAACAACATATATGAACCCTGTCTTATCCTCTGCCATTGTCACAATCTCTGATACACTCAAGCCCATTGCTGCTGGCACTGTGTCAGTCCACCTGGTTGAATGTTTTCCTCTGCTTTAGTCATTCCTCAACCTTTCTAAGCATGACATCCTCCTCTAAAGAATAACGTCTCCTAGTAATATGCCCAAAGTATGTGAGAAAAGGTTTATCATCTTTGCCTTGAAGGAGTACTCTAGCTACACCTTCTCCAAGACATATCTGTTTGTTCTTTTGGCAGGACGTGGGATATTCATTACTTTTCTCTAACACCACAATTCAAAGGCATCAATTCTTCTGTCATCCTTTTTTATTGTCCAGCTCTCAGATACATAGCAAGTGACTGAAAAAAACCATGGCCTGAATCATGAGTAACTTAGGCTTCAAATTAACATAATTTTCCCTCACTAATAAATAAAATCTTGATACATGCTACAATATGAAGATGGGAAACATCAGACAATGTGAAATAAGACGGTCACAAAAGGACAAACATTATATATGACATCACATATAAAATTTGGGGTATCTTCTCTCATGCAATTTGCAGCCTCAGAAACCTGCTAGATAGTCAGCTCTGAGTTTCTCCAACTCAATGGCTGTGAGTAAGTGAGTGAGTGAGAGAGAACAGGCAAACGTATGGAGGCCAAATTTTATTAGTGGTTACCAGAGGAGGGGGAGGTGGAAGCAAGGAGTCTTAGTTTAAGGAACACTGAGTTTCTGTTAACAATGATAGAATAATTTGGAAATGTATAATGGCAGCAGTTGCATATGGTAAATGAAACTAATGTTACTGAAACATAAAACACTGGCAAATATTTTATTTTATATATGCTACTAAGATAAGATCATTTTTAAAGGACTGTAGAAAGAAAATTTACAATAAATGTGCACTTATGATAATAAGGAAAAGATTAAATGTGTGAAACACATGGTCTTTTCCAATGCTGGTTGTGTAAATATATAATTTATACTGAAATATTAAGATGGGTGGATTTTATTGTAAATAAATTACATTAATAAAGTTGATTTTTAAAATATTTTCCTTTGTGTGAAAAAAGTCCGAATCTTACTTTTCACATCCAACTATGAGAAGCAACTTAAATCAATTTTGCTTCACTTTTTTTCAGACACCCACTGTACAGGCAACAGTTTAGCCTCTGATATAAAACACCTGGAATCAGGTCAGGTCTCCCGCTAAAGTACACTTTTCCAAGTCTGCTCAAGACCTCAGATGCCACCAGCAAGCTCAAAAGTCCCCAGGGCCTCTACCTTGCTGAACTTTCAGGTACCAATATGAGACTCCCCCTAATCACTAAGGACACCAGCTATAACCCTTAGGTCTCAAAGCCCCCTCACCTAAAGTTTTCTGACTCCCACTGCTCTCTAGGGTTGGGTCATTTGCTCAAATTACTCACAATACTCACAGGAAGTGCTGTTTAATAAGTGAATAAATGTTTTTCACCAACCAGGAATCACATGAAGTTTGTATCTAAAGCCTTCCTTCCGCTGAGCTGCATTGAGTAGTCATGATTGAGTAAACTAGTCTTCCTCCTCTGAAATCAGCTGCTATCACCACATGGTCTTTCAGATCTTGTTAGCTCTCATCTGAGTTACTTCATTAGCATGTGCGGTGTGTCCTTAATGCTGGTTACTTCTTTTTTTTTTTCTCTCTCTTTTTTATTCTTTTAATTTTAGTAGTATACATACAAACTTCTTATACACTGTGTTTCATTTATATAAACAGTGTTTCATGCATTCCACTGTTCACATTGTGTTTCATGGCATCATTCCCATTGGGTTTTTTTGTTTGTTTGTTTTAAATTATTATTAAATTTTATTAGTTTTAGTGAACATTTACAGAGATCTTGGGTTTTCATTCATTCATTGTTGCACTGTTTTCTCTACCCTCCTCCCCAGTTTGTTCTTCTTCCCCCCTCCCCCGAATGTCTGTTTTAATTGTCCAATTGCCATAGTGCTTGTCAAAGCCAGTTCTGATTA
>NW_006399834.1:12772877-12779258 GCF_000299155.1 Elephantulus edwardii | reverse complement strand
TACCACTGTTGTAGAATGAGGCTGACATCAGGGTGGGGATAAGACTGAGAAAAACTGGATAAATTATGTTTACTGCATTGAAGCCAATGAGGGAGAGAATAGTTTAAAAGTAATATATTTTAGGGCATTATGATTATCATAAGAGTTTGGAATAAGGGTTGCAGAGTGGAGTATACTTGGGATGGGATGGGGGGGTGTGGGAGGATTGTATACCAATGAAGGAGTTTTTCTTTTGCTTTTCAAGGAGAAGAGCAAACTGGGGATGGGGGTGAGGTGGGCGGGGAGAAAAGTGCAACAACGAATGAATGGAAATCCAAAATTTCTGTAGATGTTCATGGAAATTAATAATAAAAAAAAGTCAGGTGTTGTTGTTATGTATCATCAAGCTGACTGATTTCATAGCTGACCCTACAGGCACCTCCTTACTGCTAGGTCAGCAGACCTCCCTAAAAAAACAAAATAAAACAAAACAAAACAAAAAAACAGCCCAAAACACATAATTCTAAAAATTCGGGACCTTTATTTATTATTTCAGTGTGAATGTCAAAATCACAAATATTTCAAAACTGAGCTCACTAATTTAATATTTATGAAACTATTTCCAAGGTGTTTCAAACTTCATGATGAAAAAAATGTATAATTTCCTGTCCACTATCATTGGCTGGATTGTGATACATAACAACCCTCTAGAAGTTTCCATAGTTGTAACCCTTCCTTTATAGAAGAACACTGTCTTTCTTAGCTCCATTTCTATATTTTCTTTGTCACTGTAGAGAAATCCAATTGATTTTTGTATGTTGGCCTTGTATCATGCCACTTTGCTGAATTGGTTTCTTGTTGAATCTTTAGGGTTTTCTGAGTATACTATATTATCTTCTGTATATATAGATAATTTTACCTCTTCTTTGCCAATTTGGATCCATCTTACTCCATTCTCTTGTCTTATTGCTATCGCTAAGACTTCCAAAACAATACTGAATAGGAGAGGTGACATTGGGCATCCTTGCCTAGTTCCTGTTCTCAAAGGGAATGCCTTTAATCTCTCTCCATTGAGAATGATGTTGGCTCTTGGTTTTGCATATGTATGTTGAGGGAATTCCCCTCTATTACTATTTTGTTGAGGTTTTTAATCAGGAAAGGGTTTTGGGTTTTGTCAAAGTCCCTTTCTGCATCAATGGATATGATCATGTGGTTCTTATTCTTTGCTTTGTTAATGTGATGAATTAACACTGATCACTTTTCTTAGTTGAACCATCCTTGAATACCTGCTATGAATCCCACTTGTTCATGTGATTTTTTTAAATGTATTGTTCAATTCTATTGGCCAGGATTTATTAAGGATTTTTGCATTTATGTTCATTATTGGCCTATAGTTTTCTATTTTGGTTCCCATCACAATAGCTAATCACAAGATTAAATACTTGGGAGTAAGTTTAACTAGAAACAAAAAGGATCTATTAAAAAAATTACAAAATATTACTACAAGAAACAAAAAGAGACCTGGAGAAATAGAAGAATATATCATGGATAGGAAGACTCAATAGTGTGAAAATGACAATACTACCAAAGGGGATCTATACATTCGATGCAATCCCAATACAAATACAAATTCCATCATTCAAGGAGATGGAAAAGGCAATCTCCAATTTCAATGGAATTGAAAGAGATCCCAAATAAGCAAAGCACTCCTTAAAAAGAGAAACAAGGTAGAATGCATCTCACTCCCTGATTTCAAATCCTATAAGATAGCATGGTACTGGTAGACTGAAAGGCACATAGATCAATGGATTAGAATTGAAAACTCAGAAATCAACCCATCTACCTATGGTCAACTGATTTTTGACAAGGAGATGAAATCAGTTAAGTGGGGAAATGACAGCCTTTTAAACAAATGCTGTTGACAAAATAGGAAAACCACCTGCAGAAAACTAAAACAAGATCCACACCCACTCCATTCAAAAAACCTACTCAAAGTGGATTAAGGACCTAGGACTAAAGCCAAGGACGATAAACTTGATTAGAGAAAAGCTTGAAAGAACTCTAGAAACGCTAATTCACAACATGAACAGTCTTACAAACATCCTGAAAAAAAGGGAAAAAATATGGATCTCTTTTAGTCAGTGACACAGGCAACTGTCCTCCAAATTTCTTGGCATAGATTGATGAGCACGTCCAGAGCTATATCTGTTAGTTGAGACAAGTCAGTTGGTGTTTCAGTAATTTCTGGGCCCTCAGTTTTTGCCAATGTCTTCAGTGCTGCTTGGACATCTTCCTTTGTTACCATTGGCTCTTGATCATATGGTACTGGTACTTCCCGAAATATTTCAGTGTTAGTCCAATTATTTTTGGTACAGTGATTTTGTATATTCTCTCTTGTTTTGATGTTTCCTGGGTCAGTTAAGATTTTATCCATAGCAACATGAGGCTTGAATTGGTTTTTCATTTCTTTCAGCTTAAGAAATGCTGACTGAGTTATCTTTTTACTCTCTAATTCTAGATCTCTGCACATTCTGTTAAAATACTTTGTTTCGTCCTCTTGAGCATCCCCTAAAATGTTTTGTTCAGCTCTTTTTTCTTTGGTGTCTCTCAACTCTACTGCAATTTTCAGGGGCTTTTTTGATATCCATTTTGGTTTTTTCTTTTTCCCTCTTTATTTGTAGTGATCTTTTGCTCTCTTCATAGATGCCATCCTTGATGTCGTTCCACAAATCATCTGGTCTTCAATTGTTGGTGTTCATTGCTTCAAAAATATGCTTTTTAATTTTTATTATTTTTTTACTCTGTGTGTGTGTTGTCAAGTCAGATCTGACTGGTACAGGAGGAAATTGTCCCTCCTTCTCCAGCAGAAGATCTGGTGGATTCAAACCACATGCCTCTGGGATTGCAGTGCAGCTTCTTGCCACTAGGCCACCAGAGCTCCCTCTCAAACATATTCTTAAGATGATTTTTAATTTTAGGTGTAAGAGACTCAAGAGCATGTTTTGGTTCTTGTGAATTTGTTTAACTTTTTCTAAGTGCAAATTTCTAGGATAAAAACTATATATGTATGTCTACCCATTTCTGAAAGTTTACTGAGACTTAGATGGTCATAGAGCATGGCAGAGATGGATGCATGTGTATATGAAAGCATCCTGCTCTTATTTGTTTTATATATTTCCCCCCATTATGTAAAGTCAATATATTTCAGAGATTAAAAAAAGTTTTAAAGCATCTAAAACTGCCGAAAATAAAAATTATCGCCTACAAATTAGCATATTAAGCTGAAAGAAGTTTATTTTTTTTTTAAGACTTACTCTTTTAGCTTGCTAGTGACTAGCAATATCTTAAATGGTCATGAGTTCAGAGTTTATTCCACTGGGCACAGTGCCAAGGCTGGATCTTTCTCATTCCTTACTAATCATTTTGGATGTGAGGGGTGTGTTAAACACTACCATATTGTCAGCTAAGTGAGCACCTGGTCATAGCCATGACAAACCAGACTTCCCAGGTGTCCATTTTTCCCTGTGAAACTCTATACCATTCATATTAAAAACCTCAGGGAGAAAACAGGAAGATGAGAACCGATCTCTATCTCCTTTATTTCCTATTTTAAGTTTAGAGTGTGGTATGGGGTTTATGAGGAAATGATTGTTGGGAATTACAATATGAGTCTTTCAGATTAAAATCTAAGAACTGTGCTCATGGGCAAGTGGTGATCAGAGGCAGATGAGAGAGCAATGAGGGTAGACTGAGTTAACAGAAAAGTGAGAGTGAAAACTTAAAACAGAGAGCAAGGAAGCCCTCATTGTGTTACTGGGTGGGTGTGAGGGGGTTTAGACTGCACCAAGTAACACTGTCAGAGGAGTGTACTAAATGACTGTCAACAACATTTCTGTGCATTATTTCAACAGAAATTTATTATTTTCTATTTTTAAAAAAAATCCCTGTAATTGGTTACTAAAAGAAGTTTTAAAATCAGCTTGCATGCATCAATATACATACAAGGTTAAAACTGTGTGCAAATTTACTCCTTAAACTTTCTAATACACTCTGCAAGCTCTGGTGGCTTGTGAAAAGGAATTGTGCTTCCAATCTAAAGGTAACTGGTTTGAATAAACCAGCTTCTCCACAGGAGGAAGATGGGTAGTTTTCTCCCAAGTGATTTGTCATCTCCAAAACCCCACTAGATGGTGAGCCATGAGTTAGTTCTGAATTGATGCCACATCACCCTCCACAACCACCACAGCAGAGCATTGTGGTTAGAGGAGTCATGATCACTCATTTACAATGCTTCAGATCACTCGGTTTCATCTGTACTTGCTATAAACATGTATGATTTTAGTTGCTGTCAATATACTTATGGTCACTGATTTTGTTAAATGATCTGATGATTTAGCCACAGTATTTGATAATTAGCACTTGTAAACCCATATCAGTAATTATTTTGAGAATAAAAAATACTGCCTAGCAACTGGCTCCAGAGCTCCATGACTCACAGAAACAATGAATACATTTTATTATTATTTTAAACCATTGGGCTTTGGATTAATTTGTCTCAGAATAATATTTACTAATACTGAAGTTCATCACCATGTTTTTCATCTGACTTCTACAGGTTATTCCAAAAGCCTTGAAATCCCCAGCCTTGGAAACCAAGCACTCCTCAAGTCTTGTCTGCTTGTGGAATGCTGCTTCTTCATCAAAATCTGTTTTTCTTAACATACAGGACACACTGCTAGATCTTTTTTCAGTCTTCCTGGACTTTAGGTGGGGCTTTGTGTTTAAGGTGTAGCCAATGTAACATGAGAAGGGATTTATGTCACTTTCAGGCCTGGTCCATAAAACCTTTCAGCCACGCATCTTCATCATCTTCTCCCTTCCTATCTTATTGGAATCCAACCATCAAGATGAGTTAGAAACTATATGCTGAAGCAAGCATTGCTATTGTTAGTCTGAGTCCTTAGAAGATTGTGTAGAGTTTTATTACCTATTTTGTAAATAAGAAATGACTTGGTTCTGAAACACTGAACTTTGAGATCTGTTTGTTATGTTACCTGCCCTCTTCTAAGCTGCCTAGTGCCAATCATATTCCAGACCATTTCTGAAAACCCCATTAAACATCTTTCACACAAATTCTATTTTCTTATATATTTTTTTAAAAGTTCTCTCAGGTACATCAACAAATCCCTTATTATATCCTCAAAGAGTGGGTCTGGATTAAGACCCACTCTTTAACTTAACTTTAAAGTCAAGGTTTCTCAGAAACATCAGCAAATAGCTTCTAATGTTCTCAGAGAGTGGATCTGACAGTGATCTGATATTTTTGTCATCTAGCAAGGCACTGAAGAGAATCCTTATGAAAGAATTTTATTTTAGTGGATTATTTTGTCATTGTTTATTTGTTTTATTCTGTTGTACTAAGGAAGAACAGAAAGAAAATATACATGTTAGGCCAAACTTAGAAAGTTAAAAAACAAAGGAAAGATTATACCAAGGTAAGAATTTTACCTTGACACTTTCCTCCCTGTTTTCGTTCACATATTTCCCACCATGTCTCTGGAGTACCAGGGAAGGAAACACTGGAGAGAGTATGACATGTATTAGTTTATAGAAAACATCATCTGCAAGCAGTAACAGGAAAATTTAAAGAACAATATATATAAAACTTCCTTTGGGAATATTTATTTATGTAACTCTATGAACTTGGAGAAAGGATGAAAGTTATACAAGTGTTTGGGCCTTTATTCATCAGGACACTATGAGTCATCTACAACTCAATGGCACTTAACAACAACAACAAGAGAGTTCTGTTGGTCTAGGGACTAGAAAGTTATGTTACCAACTCAAAAGTGGGTGATTTCAATCTGTGGCCTTGGGCCTTGTCTTAATTGGTTTTGGTCATACATTCTTCTAAGTGGTATACCACTGGTCTGTCCATTTCCTGTACAGAGGTAACTTATGGTTGCTGTGATGATGAACACTGTGACAATGATGTGCCAAATGCAATAATGGTTACTCATGGTGGACAGTGTTTGGTGGAGCTCCTTGATTAAAACAAGCTTGGAAGCAGGAATGACATCCATGTCCGAAATAGCTTGCCTCCAGAAACTCTATGAACTTGGAGAAACCTTGAAAGTTATCGAAGTGTTCAGGTCTTTCATTCATAAGGTCACTATGAGTAATCTGCAGCTCGATGGCACTTAACAACAGCAACATCATATGATAACAATATTAAAATATTTTTGTAGTAATAATGTCTGTGTTCAAGGATGGAAATACAAAGGAAGAGGAACAGTTGTAAGCAGACACTAGTGATTGGAACATGGAATGTGAGAACCATGAATGTAGGAAAATTAGAAATTGTTAAGAAAGAAATGGAACACATAAATATTGACATACTAG
>NW_006399834.1:12753963-12763682 GCF_000299155.1 Elephantulus edwardii | reverse complement strand
CTATCACTCCTCCCTGAGAGAGACTTCACCCTGATTCATAAGGAAAAGGGGATGGCGTATTCTCTTAGGTACTTCCTGCTGAAAAGGGACGCTGTAGGTTTCAAGGTGAAGATCTTCTCTCACTACTCTAAAGAGCCCCTTTGGCAATAGGAAACACATAATGCTGGTTACTTTTGAATTGACTCAGATGCCTCCTGATCCCATGCTGGATTCTAATGTTAAGTTTTTTTAAGGAGTAGATCATCAACATTTGCAGCAGGCAGTAGTTTGGTTTATTAATCCTTTGCACCATCCCGGAACTCTAGATAACAAGGTATTGTTAGATTCTGTCGATTCAGCTCCAACTTGTAGAAAACATATATACAAGTGATGAAGGTACCTCAATTATTCCAGAAATGTCAAGGGAGATTTAGGAGCCAAAGACAAAGGCCAAATCCTTTGGGTAAAATGAAATTTTAACTCCAATTAGTATCTAATTTTTTCCTGGGACTTTGAAACTGAAAACATTAAAATATATTTTTCAAAAATAATTTTAACACTGAAAAAGAAATTTTGTTGAAGAAATTACTCCATAGCCCCATGTTAACATTATACATATGTTATATAGAACCTGAAGAATATTTAATGTCATTTGAATATTATCACATTACATTTTTAAGAAAAAAATTCACATAAGTACATGTAATTCATATAAATACAAGCTATTTTCTAATAGCTATTTTTTTTTCTAACTTTCCAATCAGTCCTTTCATTTTGAAACTTTATTCTGTGCTTACACACTTCACTGTTGTATTTTCAGGTTTTGATGAAGTGCTTTTTTAACTGTATAGTCATTTGAGAAATTATTGTGTTGCTAAAGAACATTTGTGTGTGTGTGTGTGTGTGTGTGTGTGTGTGTGCGCGCGCGCGCGCGAGCACCTAACTTTCTAGTCACACTTGAGGAGTTAGAACCCAACACATGGTCAGTTCTCAACTGGCTATATATCTATGATGGAGAAGAAATATATTGAAATTAAAGAAACCCACAAAACCAAAACAATACTAACTAGAAACAAAGTTAAAATATTTAAGATCACAAATATTTATATAAACAATGATGTAGATTTTTTTTAAAAACCCAGTTCCCTAAGCTTACTCTGATTGTGCTGATTTCTTTCTTGAAAATTAGAGTACACAAATTTTTTGCACAGTATACAAATTTATGTCTAAAAATAATTATAAACACTAATTAGAAGAAATTATGTTTGACTTTCTTTCACAGTCTATGACTTTTACTGTGTTAATTGTCCTTGTGATTATTTGTATGTCAAAAAAGCATCTTACATTTGAAGAATTTATCCAATTCTCTTTAGTTGAGGGAATGACAACAGAAATTAGGTCCTTGAGAAAGCCTAAGGAGATCAGCTATCAGCTCCACGTAAGTTTTACAAAGTTAAAAGCACAAACCATTATAATTAAAGAATTAATAGTCTTGTTAATAAAATAATTTATAAATTGTTTTCCTTTGTTCAAAACATCAGCAAGTTCTCCCTGGATGTCATTGAAATAGTATTGGGGTTGAGTATGTAATTTAAGTCCTTTTCTGACCGGTCTGATTCCACTGTTACCAACTATGACTTTAATCAGAGAGTCTTGGTTTTGAGATACCTTTTGGTATCTCAACCAAACACAAACAGAGTAATATCTTGCTCACAGAGATGTTATAGTCAGTAAGTAAAATGAAATATTGAACATAATGTATGACTTACAATGAGTAACTAGCTGAATGGGAAGTATTAATTTAACCAATTCGCGAAATACTAGTATTCTATTACTAGTGCCTATTTTTCTGCTGGTTTGTAACTTAAAGACCGCTGTTGCTTTTATTTTTATATTTTCACTTGTCTACCCAGTTGTTGTTGATTGCATTACAGTTGAGTACAACTCATAGCGATCCTATGAACAAAAAGGCCTGAAGCCTCTCTACACCTATCGACATTTATCAAAGTTCATAGAGTTTCCAGAGTCATGTTATTTAGGAAGTGGATGCCACTCCTGCTTCTAATGCCTATCCAATAGATATTTAATTTTTTAATTGTTATTTAGTAAAAGTTTACAGAAAGGATGGAGGGGATTTTTTTTCATTCATTAATTAGTACATATTTTCTTCCCTCTCCTCTCTACCAGTTCACTTTGTAATGCATATCTTGTTCCAGATTTTCAGTTGCCATACTTATCTCCACATCTTCACCAGCATTTGTTATTTGCTGTCCTTTTGAACTTTGCTGTTGTTGTTTTGGTGAGATCATATCAAATGGACATTTATTGAATATTTAGAAATTATAGACCTTCTGCATGGTCCCAAGGATACAAGGGTGAATAAAAAGACCATGGAACCAATTCACAAGAAACTTTCACCCTGGTAGGTGACATATTCAATAAAGAAAGGAAGAGGTCACAGAGTAAGTAGGTCACAGAGGATGATAGTGGAGGGAGAAGTGATGAAGGAATAGTTGGAGGCCAAATTTTGGTAGCTTCTCTGTCAACCCAAAGACAAGCAGTTAAAATCTACCAACTTCTCTATAGGAGCAAAATGGGCAATATCCTCCTGTGCAATTTACAGCCTCTGAAAGCCCAGTGGAGGGTCAGCTAAGAATTAGTTCTAACCTAATGGCACATAACAATACCATAAACACTCAAAAACCCTCAAATTCATTGCTGTGGAGTTGGCTGTGACTATAGCAACTCTCTATTATTAGATTTCTGAGCTGTAAATCTTAACAGGAGGAAACTGTCTATCTTTATCCCATGGAGCCACTGGTAGATTCAAACCATGGGACACTCAGTCTTCTTTTTGTAGCAGCACAACATGCTACAGACTATACCACAAGAGTGCACTATAGATGCTTACAAATGTTGTTGATGTGCCATCAAGTCAGAACTGACTCATAGCTGACTCTCGAGTGGGTTTTCAGAGGCAGTAAATCCCATGGTAGAAGATTGTTCATTTGAATCATGTCTTTGAGATTGCAGCACAGCTTCTTACGAGTAGGACACTAAAGCTCAAATGTTGTTATGCGCCATAGAGTTGCTTGTGACCCATAGGGAACCCATGTACATTAGCTCTGAATCCCGCTTGATCTTGAGCCAACCTTATTGTCTCTGACACACCTACCCCCAGTACCTCAGTCTTTGAATCAATCCATCTCATCAAGGGCCTTCCTCTCTTGCGCTGTCTCTCCACCCTTCCAAGCATGATTGTCCTTCTCCAAGGACTGGTCACTCCTTGCAACATGGCTAAAGTATGTCAGACAGAGCTTCAGATACTTGCCTTTAAGGAGCAACCTGGTTTCACCATCTCCAGGATGAACCTGTTTGTTTTTCTAGCAGTCCATAGTATAGTTAATACTCTTCTCGAGCATCACAACTTAAAATCATTAATATTTATTTTGTAATCCTTAGTCATTGTTCAGCTTTCTGATGCGTATCAAGTAATTGTGAAGACCATGGATGGATCAAGCATACTTTAGTCTCCAGACTGACATTGTTGCTCTTCAGTACTCTGGAGAGGTCCCTAACAGCAGATTTTCCCAATGCAATTAGTTTTTTGGTTTCCTGGCTCTGGAGCCAAGAGTATTGTGGAGCCATGCAAGTTGAAGCTGTTAACAATCTCTGTCTCTTCATTGTCTATCATGATGCTGCCAATCTGCCAACTGATGAGAATATTTGTCTTCTTGATGTTGAGCTTCAATCTATATTGAATAGTACAGTTCTTGACCTTCTGCGGCAAATGCCTCAGGTGCCTCAGGTCCTTCTCAGTTCAGCAAGAAAGGTTGTGTCATATGCATAATGCAAGTTGTTGATGAGTCTTTCTCCAATCCTAATGCACCATTTACTCCTCATAGAGCTCAGCCTCCTGTATGATCTGCTCCACATATAGATTGAAAAGGTATGGCAATAGCATGCATTCCTGATATACATATTTCCTGAAAAAGCAAAGTATTATAATGAAATATGCAAAGAGCTAGAGTCAGAAAATCAAAAGGGCTGAACTTGCTCAGCATTTCTTTAGCTGCCGGAACTGAAGAATAAATTCAAGCCTTGAGATGCAATACTTAAGGATGCTTTGGGCAGAATATTAAATGATCCAGGAAGCATTAAAAGAAGATGGAAGGAGTATACAGAGTTACTGTACCAAAAAGAGTTGGCTGACACAGAAGAATTTCATGTAACAGTGTAAGATCAAAGATCTGTGCGATGAAGGAGGAAGTTCAAGCTGCTCTGAAGGAATTGGCAAAAAACAAGGCCCCAGGGATTGACAACATACCGATTGACATATTTCAACAAGCTCAAATACGTGTATGCATTTGTATATGTGTGTGTATGTGAATATACATATCTCACACAGGGAATGTAGTGATGGATATTTCTTAGACATAACCAAACATCTCACAAGATTTAATTTCTGGGTTTGAATATTAGGTGTAAAATAGATCACAGTGTTCCACATTTTAAATTAATGTGTGGTATCTCAGATCTTAAAAGTTTGAGAGTGGCTATCTAAAATATAATTATTGGCCTCTACTTGTCCAGTAATACATCCACGAGTTGGAGTCGGAAAATCAAAAGGGCAGAACTCGCTCAGCATTTCTTAAGCTCAAGGAACTGAAGAACAAATTCAAACCTCGAGTTGCTATAATCAAGGATGCTTTAAGCAGAATATTAAATGATCCAGGAAGTATTAAAAGAAGATGGATACTGAATCACTGTATCAAAAGGAATTGTCAGACACAGAAGAATTGCATGAAACAACATTTAAGTAAGAGCCTATGGTGATGAAACAAGAAGTTCAGGCTGCTTCGAAGGAAATGGCAAAAAATAAGGCCCCAGGATATATGGTATACCAACTGACATATGTCAGCTAACAGATGCTGCCCTAGATGTGCTCAACAAGTTGTACCAAGAAATCTGGAGAACAACCACTTGGCCAACTGACTGGAAGAGATCTATATTTGTTCCTATCCCAAAGAAAGGTGACCCAACAGAGTGTGGAAACTATAGAACAATCTCACTTTCACATGCAAGCAAGATTCTACTGAAGATTATCCAAAAACTGCTGGAACAGCATATCAGCAGAGAACTGCCAGAAGTCCAGGCTGGGTTTAGAAGGGGTCGTGGTACTAGGGATATTGTAGCGCATGTTAGATGGATCTTAGCTGAAAGCAGGGACTACCAGAGGAATGTTTATTTGTGTTTCATTTACTGTGAAAAAGCATTTGACTCTGTGGATCATAACAAACTGTGGCTGACTCTGAGAAGCATGGGAATCCCAGAATACTTGATCGTTCTAATGCAAAACCTATACTTGGACCCAGAGGCAGTCGTCAGAATAGAGCAGGGTAACACTGCATGGTTCAAAATTGGGAAGGGTGTACGCCAGGGATGTGTCCTATCTCCAAACCTTTTTAACCTGTATGCAGAGCATATTATCTGAGAGGCTGGGCTCTATGAGAAGTGTGGCGTTAGGATTGGTAGAAGATCTATTAACAATCTTCGTTATGCAGATGACACAACTCTGCTTGCTGAAACTGAGGAGGACCTGAAGCGCTTGCTGCAGAGGGTCAAGGACTGCAGCCTACAATATGGATTGAGGCTCAATATCAAGAAGACAAAGATTCTCACCACTGGATCAATTGGAAGCATCATGATGGATGGTGAAGAGATTGAGATTGTTCACAGCTTTAGTTTGCTTGGCTCCACGGTCAACACTCTTGGCACCAGTAGCCAGGAAATTAAAAGGCGCATTGCCATGGGAAAGTCTGCTGTTAGGGACCTCTCCAAAGTACTGAAGAGCAACGGTGTCTCTCTGGAGACTAAGGTGCCTCTGATACAGGCTGTGGTCTTTGCAATCACTTGCTATGCATCAGAGAGTTGGACAATGACCAAGGAGGATAGAAGGCGAATTGATGCCTTTGAGCCGTGGTGCTAGAAAAAAGTATTGAGAGTACCATAGACTGCTAGGAAAACAAATAGATTCATCCTGGAAAGGGTTAATCCGGGTGGCTCCTTGGAGGCAAGGATTCTGAGGCTCCATCTAACGTACTTTGGACATGTCATAAGGAGAGACTGGTCCTTGGAGAAGGACACCATGCTTGGTAGGGTGGAGGAACAGCGCAGGAGGGGAAGACCCTCCATGAGGTGGATTGATTTAGTGACTGGAATAATTGGGATGGGAGTGTCAGAGACATTGCGATTGGCACAGGACAGAGCAGAGTTTAGGGCTGTTGTACATAGGGTCGCTATGAATCGCAAGCGACTCGACGGCACATAACAACAACATCAGCAACTTGTCCAGTTGTCGTTGTTGTTGTTTGCTGTCAAGTGAAGCACAACTCATTGTGACCCTATTAACAAAAGTCCTGAAGCCTTTTTATAACTATCGTCATTTATCAAAGTTTATGCTGTTTTCAGAGGCATGTTGTTCAAGGTGTGGATAAGGAAATCAAAGGCTCCAAAAAAGAACCAGTATTTAGGACAATAGTCTACAGAAGCCCGTATTCTCATCAACTGTAAGACCAGAACTGGATGATACCCAGCTACCACTGCCAACTGTTCTAATCAGGGCCACAATAGTTCGATATTGGTTGTTTGGGGGGAAAATGTGGAATAAAAACTCAATCCCTAAAAATAACAACAAAACTCATACTGGCCTGGCTGAGGCTAGAAAGCCTGAGACTATTACCCTGAGATACTCTTCAAACATTTGACCAAAACTAATTTCTTGAGTTTGTTTTGCAGGTAAATAAGAAACTGGCTCAAAAAACAGTGACTACCACCTGTAAGTACTGCATTCCTCTGTAAAATGACCCACATGAGATCAAACAGAAATTATTTTAAACAAAGATGAAAATGTAAGGAGGTAGAGAAACTAGATTAATGGAGAAGGAACAACCAGAGTAGAAATAACAAGGATATTTGTGGTGCCTTAAGAAATGTAACCAATGCCACTGAACAACTTATGTGAAAATTGCTGAATGGGAACTTAAACTTCTATGTAAACTTTCACTGAAAACATAATAAAATATTATTTTAAAAATTTCATACACTCATACTTTAGAATACTAAGAAAGAATAAATGGGGCCTGGGAGGATGATGTTGGTTACTAGACAAAGATAAAAGTAGAAGCAGGACTAGTACCTGGCTTCTGTCAGCCTTTTGGACTTTACTTGGAAACCCCTCCCTCTTACGTCCTCTCTTCTAGCCACACCTTTCTTTTCCTTAGAGGTATTTTAAGCTTATTTTTCCATATGGGCCTTTGCACTTGGGTTATTTTCTCAGCCTGGAATGTCCTTCACCCAAATCTCTGTCTAATAGCTCCATTTTTGGATCAATGCTGAATTACTATGTAAACAGATTCAATATTTTCTTCATTAACAGTGAACCTTTGCAGTTAAAAAAATAGATCAAGCAGTTTAGTACATAATTTAATTTTTTCTACAACTTAATCATGAAGGACATTACAAGTCAGATTTTAGAAGTTTGAAACCATATAGTGCAGGAACAGTAATTTCTAGTGTTGTCAGCTGCTCCACTGTTTTGCAGCTGCTGTAATGTTACTTTCTACTGACATCAGTGAAAGAGCAAGACAGATCTTGATTTCCTGATTTTTTTCTTCCAGAAATCTCTTCTCTTCTTCATGCTCTATCTAACCTGTATTGTAGCTGTTGTTCAACATGCTGTTTTGAATTTCTCTTTGTACATTTTAGAGCGTCAAAGCTGGCATTATAATTTGAGTTGATCTTTATGAGATAGAAGAAAAAATCCAGAAGGGAGAGTTTTCTTGGATTATGCCCTAGATGAAATTTGATAGCTAAAATTAAACACCTTAAAGGAATATTTTATTTTGTTTTCAGGTTTTTTCTTAATGTTAGCTTAACTGTGTTCTTGTTAATATATTGTCCATAAACATTAAAAACACGGTAATTCTTTTTATGTAAAAAGAATATTGTTCTCATTAATATTATCTGGCTAATGTTTGCTTCTAATATTCCTATTTACATTCAATATGTTTATTTATTGAACTCTTGCAACACTCTTAATTATATCTGTACTAAGTAAAATAAGTATATTTAATAATTATATATTGCAGCAGTTACTTTTGTAATAGTAAATATTTATCTCTACTTAAATGGTGAAGAGATTGAGATTATTAACAGCTTTAGTTTGTTTGGGTCCACGATCAACACTCTTGGTACCAGCAGCCAGGAAATTAAAAGATTAATTGCATTGGGAAAGTCAGCTGTCTGAGACCGCTCCAAAGTACTGATGAGCAACGATGCCAGTCTGGAGACTAAAGTGCACCTGATCCAGGCCACAGTCTTTGCAATTACTTGTTATGCATCAGAAAGCTGGATGATGGCTAGGGATGATAGAAGGAGAATTGATGCCCTTGAGTTGTGGTGCTGGAGAGGAGTATTGGACATACCATGGACTGTCAAGAGAATTTGATGCCTTTGAGCTGTGGTGCTAAAAAAGAGTATTGAATATACAATGGACTGCTAAGAGAATAAACAGGTTCATCCTAGAGAGGGTGAAGCCAGACTGTTCCTTCGAGGAAAGGATTCTGAAACTTCATCTAACATACTTTGGACATGTTGCAAGGTGGGATCAGTCCTTGGAGAGGGATGTCATGCTTGGGAGGGTTGAGGGACAGCACAAGAGAGGAAGGCCCTTGTTGAGATGGATTAATTCAGTGACTGGTGTAATGGGTGGTAGGTGTGTCAGAGACAATAAGATTGGCACAGGATAGAGCAGGGTTTAGGGTCATTGTACATAGAGTCACTATGAGTTTCAGGCAACTTGACAGCACATAACAACAACTTAAATACCTATTATCATTGTGATGTACTATGGTTAGAACTGACTCTTCAGTGGGTTTTCAGAGGTGGTAAAATCATGTAGCATTTTCCTATCTCATTTCCACAGAGCAGTTGGTGGATTTGAACTGTGTACCTTTGCTGTGGCAGCACAATGAATCTAATTTAAAAAGAAGTCTTGGTGGCACAGAGGTTAAGGGCTAGGCTGCTAGACAAAATAATTATGATTGAACACACTGGCTGCTCTACAGGAGAAGGATGTGACAGTTGGCTCTGGTAATGATTTACAGCCTTAGAAACCTGGGGGCAGATCTACTATGGCCTGTAAAGGCACTCTGACATGGAAACAATTGGATAGAACATAAAAAAAGTAGAATTTAAAGTACAAAGTAGAATTTTTTTCTCCCAAACTATAGGTAGATTGTTTATATTTTAAAATCAATATTCACGTGATACATCTCAGTGACATACTTAGTACTGTTGATGTTGTTTCTCTGCTTACTAATGATGGAGGCCTATGTGATCAAAACTTACCCTGAAACAGAAGTTCAGCTATTTAGCCACTGAAAACCTGAAACAAAAAAGACTAATAGTATATTTTGTCTGAATATAAAAGTCTAAAGTAAAATGACCCTATTTTCTCAGGTAATCAGAGACGCCAAAAGTCCGCGACATCCGTTCCGGCCCGAGGGCCAAGAAAAGCCTATCTACACAGCAATTCTACAGGATGCATCACCTTTGACCGATAATATTGCGACTAAACTTCAGAGACACTGATCCCAACATAAGGAACTACCATCAGCTGATGTGTTTGAAATCACAGAAGCCATGGAAGCTTCATATATAAGTTATTAGATGGAGGG
>NW_006399834.1:12730012-12751077 GCF_000299155.1 Elephantulus edwardii | reverse complement strand
GGATTGATTCAGTGACTGGGATAATTGGGATGGGAGTGTCAGAAACAGTGCAATTGGCACAGGACAGAGCGGAGTTTAGGGCTGTTGTACATAGGGTTGCTATGAGTCGTAGGCGACTCGATGGCACATAACAACAACAACAACAACAAAGTAAAATGAAATGTATTTCCATTTATCTCTTTAGTTTCCCACCAAAACATCCTATTGTATTATTGTCATTGTTGTTGTTTGCTGTTATAGGCCATTGAGTCTCTTGCAACTCATCGTGACTCTATGCACAACAGCTCTGAAGCCTTCCGTATCCTGAGCCAGTCTCACTGACTCTGACAAACCTACTCCCAATACTCCAGTTACTGTACCAATCCATCTCATCCAGGGTCTTCCTCTACTGCCCTGTCCCTCCACCCTTCCAAGGATGATGTCCTTCTCCAAGGACAGGTCCCTTCTCGCCGTGTGATTAAAGTACGTGAGACAGAGCTTCTAAATCCTAGCCTCTAAAGAGATAGTTGATTTTACTCTCTTCAAGACAGACTTATTTGTTTTCTTGGTGGTCCAGGGTATGTTTAAGACCCTTCTCCAGGACCACAAATTAAAGGCATTGATTCTTCTTCTGTCATCCTTAGTCATTATCCAGCTCTCTGATGTATAGCAAGTAAATGTGAAGACTATGGCCTGGATCAGGCACACCTTAGTCTCTAGACTGACAGTATTGCTTTTTAGTATTTTAGAGAGGTCCCTGATGGCAGATTTTTCCAGTGCAATTATTCATCTTTTGATTTCCTGACTGCTGGTGCCAAGAGTGATGATTGTGGAGCTGAGCAAGCTATAATTAATCACCTCTACATTTTCTCCATTTTATTAATATAATTTAAAAAAACCATTGCCATTAATGCATTAATACAATAATTAAAGAACAAATTCAAGCTTCAATTTGCAGTACTTAAGGATGGGAAGAATATTGAGTGATCAGAAGCATAAAAAAGATGGAAGGAGTACACAGTTATTCTACCAAGAAGATTGGCTGACACTGAAGAGTTTCATTAAACAACATGTGTTCAAGAGGCAATGGTGATGAAGGAGGAAGTTCAAGCTGCTCTGAAATAATTGACAAAAACCAAGATCAATTGTTGGAATTGATGGAATACCAATTGACATATTTGAACAAGGAGATGCTGCCCCGGCCATGCTCACAGGTTGTGCTAAGAAATTGAAAGCACGACTACTTGGCTAACTGATTGGAAGAGATCCATATTTATCTTCATTACAAAAACAGATGACCCAACCAGCTGTGAAAATTCTCAAACAATATCACTAGTAACAGACACAAATAAAATTCTGCTGAAGGTTATAAAAAATGACTGAAACAATATATCAACAGAGAACTATGTGGAAATACAAGTTGGGTTTAAAAGAAGCCATGGCACTAGAGACCTTATCATCCCTATCAGATAGATCTTGGCAGAAAGCAAAGAGTACCAAAAGAATGTCTATCTGTGTTTCATTAACTATGCAAAGGCATTTGACTGTGTTGATCACAATAGATTGTGTCTAACCTTGAAAGAATGGGAATCCCAGAGCACTTGATTGTGCTTAGGCAAAACCAATACTTGGACCAGGAAGCAGTCCTCAGAACAGAGCAAGGAAAGACTGCATGGTTCAAAATTAGGAAAAGAGTGCGTCAGAGATGCAATCCTGTTTCAATCTGTATGCAAAATATATCATTCAGGAGGCAGGGCTTTATGAGGAAGAATGTGGCATCAGGATTGGAGGAAGACCAATCAACAATCTACATTATACAGATGACACAAACTTGCTTGCTGAAACTAAGATGACCTGAAGCATTTACTGCAGTCTTCAATATGGATTGAATCTCAACATCAAGAAGACAAATATTCTCACAACGTGGCCAGTCAGTTGGTAGCACCATAATAAGATGGAGAAGAGAAAGGTGGTTAACCATTTCAGCTTGCTGGACTCCACAATCAACACTCTTGCTACCAGCGTGCAGGAATAAAAAGACAAATTGCACTGGGAAAGTCTGCTGTCAGGGACCTTTCTGAAGTGCTAAATGGTAATGTCAGTCTAGGGACTAAGGTGTTCCCCACCAGGCCATAATCTTTGCAATTATTTGCTATGCATCAGAGAGCTGGACAATGACAAACGATGACAGAAGAAGAATCAGTGTGTTTGAGTTGTGATGTTGGCGAAGAGTATTGAGCATATACCAAGGACTGCCTAGAGAACAGATCTGTCTCCGAGGTGATGAAACCAAGTGTCTCCCGGCAGGCAAGGATTTTGAAGTTCTATCTCATATACATTGGGCACGTGACCTGGAGGCACCAGTCCTTGGAGAGAGATATCATGCTTTTATCCTTGTAAGGGTTCAGTGTCAATGTAGGAGAGGAAGACCCTGAATGAGATGGATTGACAGGGAGAGGTATGTTAGAGTTAGTGATACTGGCTCGGTCAGGATGAGGCAGCGTTCATAGCTATTATACATAGGTCGCTATAAGTTGCAGGAAACTCAATGCCACATAACAACAGTTTCCCTAATCAATTTATCTTTCTTAATTTTCTGTATTCTTTCTCTATAATGCTACTTTCTGGGAATAGAGAATCTGTCTTTCCTGTTCAATAGTATGTTTCAGAGCCCAGGGAATTGTCTGTTTTATAAGGAGTTATCAGTAAATTTTTATTGAATAGATAGACATCAATAGTTTGGATAAGAAATGATGGTAACTTAGACTCTTGCATAATAAATGATATAGGTAGGACTTATTTTCCCCTTTGAGTTAACAAAACTTCCTAAAAAACGAAATCCCTGCCATTGATTCGTTTCTAAGTCACAGTGACCTTGTAGGACAGAATAGGACTTCCCCCAAAGTTTCCAAGATAGTAAATCTTTACGGAAGCAGACCACTTCATCTATCTATTGAAGAAGGGTTAATGTGTATTCTAACATATTGAGAGAACATTGAGAAGAATGGGTATCATAGAACCTAGATCAAGAAGCTATTGTCTGAACAGAACAAGGGAACACTGAATGATTTAAAATTAGGAAAGATATTTGTCAGGGTTTTCTCTTTTTTTATATAGGGTTGAAAAATCTGTACACTGAGCACATCTTTCATGAAGCTGGATTCTATGAAAAGGAATGTGGCAACATCTTGAAGGAAGACTCTTAACAATCTGTGCTGTGCAGATGATACAACTTCACTTACTGAAACTGAGGAGGACTTGAAACTCTTATTGAGAAGATCAGCTACAGCTTTCAATATGGATTGCATCTCAACATCATTAAGATAACAATCCTCACCAATGGACCCATAGGCCACATCATGATAGATGGAAAGAAGATTGAGACTGTCAATGACTTCACCTTGCTTTGATCTACAATCAGTACACTTGATACCAACAGTAAGGAGATCAGGAGACAAGTCTGCTGTATTGTATTGAGCAAGTTTGCTGTCAGGGATCTCTCCAAATTACTGAAGAGCAATGATGCCGTTGAACTGTGGTGTTGGAGAAGAGCATTAAATATCCCATGGAATGCCAAAAAGACAGGTATGTCTTGAAAAAAGTGCAACCAGAGTGCACTTGAATGTGAGGAGGAAAATGTATTAATTAGAGTTTAGAGGTTCTCAAGGTTCTGGCTTGAAGAACTTTTTAGTATTTTCATTGTTAACATACTGTTTAATACATAAAATACTCATTGTCTTTTGAGTTGTCTCACTTTAAGTTTTCTGAAACTGGAAATCTTTATGGGATTTGTGCCCAGGGGCACAAAGAAGCTGGTGGACTTGAGCATATTGGTGACTCAACACACAATACACTACTCTTTACAGGCTTCTTTACATGCAATTGTTGTTAAGTACCATCAAGTCAAAACCAACTCATAACTAAACTTCTAGCAGTTTTTCAGGGGGAATAAATTACACAGGTGGAGATTGCCCATCTTTCTCCCATGGGGCAGCTGGTGGATTTGGAATATATCCCTTTTTGGTTGGTAGTGCAACTAACTACTAACTGCTAGGACACTAGAGCTTCCTTAACATATAATGTTGTTGTGGTGGTGGTGGTGAGTCATCGAGTCATAACTGACACATAGCTGACCCTCCACCAAGTTTTCAGAGACAGAATATGTCATGGGAGGAGATATCCCATTCTTCATCCATCAAGCAACTGGTGGATTTGAACTATGTACCTTTGGAATTGCATCATAGCTTCTTATCTCTAGGCCACCATGTCTCAAAAGTGTCTTTCAAGTTTGTCTTGAATCCTGATAGATTTACTTGTTGATAGGTACTATTGAGTCATAGTGACTCTACATATAATAGAAGGAAGCCCTGCCTGACCTTTTCCTAGCTTCACAATCTCTATTGTACTTTAAGAATATTGTTCAGCCTCTGTGTCAATCCATCTCATCGGATGCCTTATTTTTGCTGACTCTCTACAATGACTTGCTCTCTCTAGATGTACTTTCTCTACTTCAAACATGATATCCTTCTACAGAGACTGGCTTATCCCCATAACATGTCTGAAGTATGTGAGTTGAGGTCTCACTATCCTTGATTCTGACGAGCATTCTAGCTACACTTATGAAATTGAGAGGGCTTTAGTAGTATTCTACACAAGACTTTCCCAATCTACCCACTTAGTTGACCCTTGAAGTCCATGTCCCCTTTTCAGCAGTTGTGCTATGAAGTAGACACCACTCCTGAAGATATGTCACTGCTTGGAATATTATTTAACTGGTAGTTTCCATCAGACTTCTATGAATATAAGCATTTTGCTTTTCTTATCTGCCCTGAAGAAAAATGAAGATCACCAATTCAGAAAAATATGACAAATCTTCTAATGAATTATTGCAACAGCATCTGAACAATGAAAAATTCAGTCACCAAAGGAATATTTTAAAAGAACTTACAGAGCTAATTATCATCGTGTTCTTATTACATTTTGTAGATGTTTTTCCTTTTGTAGGCATTGATTCATTAAAAAGAAAAAAGTTGAGCAGTAATTCAGAGAAAATTGGAATTAATACAGACATTGTCCCAGACATTATGCGTGTAATATTGGCAAGCCACACACAGCTCTTACTCCCATGGACTGCACGTGAGAAGACAACCTTTGATTTCATTGCTACCAAAGCCATTTGCAAGAATGTGAACCCTGATGTGTCCTTGTCTCTGGTATGCATTATGCAAGCTTCATGGGCCTGCGGGCCCTCCAATTAGCCAAGTTGCCCTGCCTGATTTCTTAAGAAAGGGACAAAGCTATTTAAATGCAGCAGTGTCTTGCACAATATGGAGTCTTTATCATTTTCCCCTCTCAATGATTTTACAAATAATAATGTGTAGAGCTGAGTGAAGATAACCATTTCAGCGTGTGGCCACCAATCATCGCTTATTGTTTTCAAAGAATGGGCAAGGGTTATTCTACACTTTGGTCAAAAGAATTTTTAAAGAATTCTCTAGAGTCAAATGCACACATGTGTAGAAAAGTTTCACTTTTAGAATCAACAAAATCATAGTATCTTCTAACTGGCCTCAAATCTCCACTGCCTGCCCAAAATTCCATATTCCTGTTATTTCCTCCCTGCTCTCAATGCCCCCCTGTTCTTTGATTCTCTGGCTTTCAGGTGACAAGGAGATAGTGCAAAGTAGTGGAAAAGACTAGACTTTGAAAGAGTCAGCCTGACATCAAATTTTGTTTCAGTTTCTTTGCCACTGTTTGACTTTCTTTGTAGTGGAAATGTTTTTCTTCATTTGTGCAAAAGATTTAATAATAAACATCTTGCAGGTGAAAATGAGAAATCAAACTCAAAATGCAATGTCAATGAGTCAGAACTGACTCATAGCTGATGCTCCAGTGAGGTTTATGGAGGGTGTAAATTGCAAGTGAGGAGACTGCTCATCTTTCTTCCTCAGAGTCACTGGTAGAGTCAAACCCCAGAGAGGCCCCAGCTGTGGGGGAATAGTGCAGCTCTCTGTGGTCTACACCACCAGAGCTCTCTATGACTTTGAAAGATAGTATTTATAAAATTTCTGCAAAGTTATCATGGCCATAACTCTCATTGTTACCACCTATATTATGAATTAAATCTCCATATCTCCTGTGGCTTATTTATTGACAGGATAATCTTCCTTTAAATTCTACAATGTGAAACTGACACATTCCACACAGAAAAACATTCTTCATTTATTCATTTAGTAAATGTGAAAGTGGAACTCTTATATGCTAGATCCATCACCAATCAAGTTGCTCTAGAAAGCTCTTTGAGAACACCAGGTCAAATTGCTTTTTGTTATTGAAAAATATGTGCTTATCTTTTATTAAAATATATTTTTATTTAGCTCATTATTTATACCAATTAGAAACCTCTATTTAGAATAGGAAGCAGCCATCCAAACAGAGCAAGGAAACACTGCATGGTTCAAAATCAAGAAATGAGCGTGACAGGGATGTGTCCTTTTTTCATACCTTTTCAATCTGTAAGCAGAACAGATAATTTGGGAGGTTGGACTTTATGAGGAGGAATGTGGCATCAGGATTGGAGGATGAATCATTAACAACCTGCATGCATTATGCAGTAACACAACCTTGCTTGCTGAAACTGAGGAGGACCTGAAGTGTTTGCTTGGAAGTTCAGGGACTACAGTCTTCAACATGAATTTCATCTCTAAAGTTGTTAACAATTTCATCTTGCTCAGGCTCACATCAACACTCTCAGCATCAACAGTTAGGAAATCAAAAGAGAAGTTGAATTGGGAAAGTGCTGTCAGGGGCCTCTCCAGAGTGCTGAAGAGTAGCAATGTTAGTATGGAGACTAAAGTGCACCTGATCTAAGCCATGGTCTTCACAATTACTTGCAATGCATCGGAGAGCTGGACAATGACTAAGGATCACAAAAGAAGGATCAATACCTTTGAGCATTGAGCATGGACTGCCAAGAGAACAAACAGGCCTGTCTCTGAGAGGGTGAAATCAGGTTGCGTTTTGGAAGCAAAGATTTTGAAATTCTGTCTCACAAACTTTGGGCATGTTTCCAGGAAGGACTTGTCCTTGGAGAAGAACATTATGCTTGGAAAAGTGGAGGATCAGCACAAGAGAGGCATATGCTGCATGATATGGATTGACACAATGACTGTGGTAATGGTGTGGGTATATCAGAAAAAGTGAGACTGGCTTAGGATACAGCAGGGTTCAGAACTTCTGTCCATAAGGTCATTATGAGTTGGAGTTAACTCAACAGCACATAGTAAGAACAACAACAACCAGGACTTGGAAGAGGACATTATGCTGGGCAGAGGGTTAGAAAAAAAGTGAAAGACCCTCAACAAGATGGGTGGATGCAGTGACTAAAATGATGGAGGCCAGCATGTCAGGTGGTGCAGGATAGCGCAAGTTTCATATCTATTGCTCTCAGGTTCACTATGAGTCAGAGTCAACTCTATGGCACCTAACAACAACAATTTTGGAAGGTATGGTGCTAATCAAAACAAATTTATTTCTTTTTATTTTATTTTCTATTTTTAAAGGCAATCTTGGTTTAAGTGCAGCCCCTTCCCTCCCAAACATTTTTCATAGACAGGTTTTAAACCACCATGTCACCAGGGCTCCTTGGTCTTAGCTGTGGAGGACAGAAATATTGATCAGTCTTTCAATCATTCTCATTGCTGTTGAGTAGGACCCACCTTATTCCTGACCCTCCAGTGAGTTCTTGAAAACTGTAAATCACATGAGGAGGGGTTTGGTTATCTCACTCCTGTGGAGCTGCTGATGGATTAGCAGTGAGAAACTGTGCTTCAATCCCAAAGGCACACAGTTCAGATCCACCAACTGCTTCACAGAATAAGGATGGGCAATCTCCTTCCATGTGATTACTGCCTTTGAAAATCCACCAAAGGGTCAACGGTGGGCCAGTTCCAACTCTATGGTACCTTCAGATTAGCATTGTTAATCCCTATGCACTACACCACCAGAGTCCCCTACAGACCGTAAGAAATTTGCAGTCTTGTAGATAATGCAGCTCTACACAAAATATTTCAGACAAGTAACTTAGTAAGCATGCTCTTAATATAATTCTGGAATATTACAGAGTTTGTGATCTCTGTCTCAGAAGATTTTGTAAGAGTTGAGGTGTCAAGTGCGATGGAGAGAGTTGTATTTATCTTATCTTTCACATCATCTAAATTACAAAGTTATAGTAGAAAGTCCACCATTTTTATATTCAGCAGAGCATCTATATGAGTTAAACACTCATTTATGCCTAGAGATAACAGTCCTATTTTTCTAAATGAATCCAGTTTTTAATTTGAGTCTTACTCCCTGAACTATAGTATCATACATAGATTTTGTGATTATAAATATCCTGAAAAGAAATTGCAGTCCCTGCTTTACTCTCTGAGAAGTCCTCAGGTAGACGGATAACTGGCACCTGCAACGAGTTTCTCAAACCAAATTTTAGCGATATATTTTAATTACCTTTTTTTTTCTGTAGAAAACTTTTGGCCAGAGCTACTGATGGTGGTAAAAGAGAATGTCAGTGAATTGATATCTGTCGGGTTTTAGAGGAAAAACAAGAGCCAAAAACTGGCTAAAGCAGTGAGAATTTAGGAATAAAGGTTAACATATGGCCTCCCTAGAGAAAAGTTAGCCATTTCCTCCAGAGCCTGCAAGGGGTCAGTTCTTCATGCAGAATTCTATGCCTGCAGAAGAAACCAGGAATCTATAAGGCCCAGAAATTCAGCTTTCTCACATTATAAGCAGGGAAAACCCCAGCAGGCTCCCTGAAAGTAATTAAACTCCACTCTGAGAAGAGGAATTAAATCGCTGAATGGTCAGAATACTACATTGACGTTTTCCGGAACAAATTTTTCATTAGTACTCACTTAATGCCTACTATGTGCAAAAAAGGAAGTTCTGGGAGTGTAGTTTATGGGGAGATGCACTGCTAATCCAAAAATGGCACCTCTCGGCCGAGTCTAATCCCGTGGTGGCTGCAGGAGAGAAAGCTGATCAATCTCCTCCAATGTCTTTACAACTTCAGGAATCCACCAAAGGGTCAGATGTTAGTTGGCTCAACCAGATGGCAATGAATTTGAGTTGATGTTTGTTTTTGTCACTGTTTTAAATGTACTAATAAAGAAGCCTTAGTGGTGTAGTGGTTATAATACTCTGCAGCTAAACTTGGGGTTTTCCATTATAGCTATCAATTTGAACCACTCGGGAAGCAGATGTGTCGGTTTGCACCTGTCTGGTTGGCTTCATGGCAAGTAATTGCACTGCCAATGCAAAGGTACACAGTTTGAATCAAACAGCTATTCCATGGGAGAAAGATGGGCAATCTTCTCAGAGGGAGGAGAATGAGATTTATTCCCTCTGAAAACTCACTTCAGGGTAAGTTATGGGCCAGTCCTGACTGGAAGGTACACAACCCCGATGACAACAACCACCTTTAGTCAGACTTTCAACTCAGAGTGATCTTCTAGGGTACAGCACAACTGCCCCAAGGGAGAACCTTAGTGGTGTAATATGTAACTGCACAAGCTGTTGATCAAAAATTGAAATCCATCAGTGGTTCCTTGGGAGAAAGATGGACAATCTCCTTCTGTAAAGATTTACTTCCTTGGAAAACTGATGGAAGCCCAGTAGGCTTTGGATTCAACGTGATAGAGTGGGTGAGCATAGATTTTATTATGATTTGAGAGAAAGTTTACACAACAGATTACTTTTGTTTTCTGCAACACATACATGCTTTGCTTTATGATATTGCTTGCAATCCCCAAAATGCCATCTCATTCTTTCCACTTCATTCATCCCTGTTCTGTTTCCATTTGTCCTCATTTGCTATCCTTTCCTGCTTCTGAATTCTCGCTCTGGATTAATGCTGCCTTTTGATCTCATATGACTGGTTGGTCTCAGGGGGGTGTACCCCCTGATGTTGCTGTTCTCCTTACAGACTTATTGTTGGGTTAAGCCATAAGGGTAAGTTCAATTGCAGAGTGTCACAGGAATTCCACCAGTGGCTGTCAGACCAGTGTGCCTGGTTTTTAGTTACGATTTTGAGTTTTAGTCCACATTTCTTTCGCGTTCTACCCAGGCCCTTTCCCTGTGATCCCTTTCAGAGCAGTTGGCAGTGCTAGTCGGGCACAATGCAGTGTTACAGACGCCGATCGCCACATCCGCCTCCCATGGAACAGCCTGTGGGTTCAGATCACCTGATTTTCAGGTAGAAACCAAGTGCTTGACCGCTGTGTCACCAGGGCTCCTCTTCATAATGATAACAGCCATGAAAATGCTATAGGGCCGTTCTATTATGTCCTAGAGGGCTGTTTTGAGTCAAACACGATCTGATAAAATGGGTTTGGTTTGCTTTGGTTTGGGTGCAAGAGCTGCATGCATGACCTTGATTCTCTACTTTTATTCTTCTCGGGAGAGTCCACCAGAAAAACCTCGTTGTTAGGCAGAGAAAAGTGCTCTATTTGTCATCTCTGAACTGAAATGCTTCCATCAACCTTGAATTACAGGAAAAGGCTCCTATACAAAGCTATTGTTTGCATCATCATCGTCATCATTATTCCAGGTTCTTGAAAAAGAGCCGAGAGTGCTGCTTAATGCCAGCTGTGATTTGCATGTTCATATAAGGTTTGAAGTTTCAGAAATTAAATGTCGGGGTGTAAAATTTTCTTGAAGGAAGAAAGTATGATTGCATCAAACTTTCAAAGTACAATCAAAGTCTAAAGGAAATATAATTATTATTGTCGGTTTATCACCTCAAACATGTTGTTGTAAATGTCATTATATCAGATGAGTTTGGTAACAGGTTTTCCATTTTGCACTTTATTTGACAAGGTGATTCATTGTTTAGTGCAGTTTAAGATGTCAGTCCTTCTGGAGAGAATTGAGCTGAGCTGATGTGCAAAAGAGCATTCTTCCATCAAAGTATATGATTAAAGAATGGTTACATTTCTGAAATACCGTTTCCAAACTGGCTTTGAATAAGAGTTGGGTTTTTGTCAAGATAAAATATATCACAGTTTTCTATATCTGGAAAAGTATACACAGACCATATGTGCTGGCTGTGGCACCTTGTGTAGTTATAAGCCTGCACAAGATCATCCAATCTTCAGTAAGTTTGTATTGTAGAACACACTGAGTAAATGCAGTTGTGTTCATGTGTGCTTATCAGATAAATATCTCACAATAAACCTGGACGACACAGCCAACTATTTGGTCCAACAATATTGCTGGGTTACCATGTGTGAGTAAACCTACGTGGGTCACTGAATACTAAACATTTCATGACAGACATTCTGCTTTAAAGTGCCAGAAGTGAGCCAAAGCCTTATTTTTGCCATTTCAATGATGCCACAAGCATTTTCCTTTTTGTTAGCTTCCTATATAAGAATCATAAAGAGCAGCACTTTCTGGAAGTAGAGATAAACAGTAATCGTATACTGTACCTATAAAGTGCCCCAAACTACCTAATTAATATATTATCACTCATACTTTAAGCAACCATGCAAATTATATTAATTTCCATTATATAAAATGTGAATCTGTGACTCTGGAAAGAGAAGTAATTTGCATAAAGCAAATTAATAGAGATTAAGTGACGTAGTTGGGATTCAAACTGAAGTCCTTTGACTTCAGGGTTCAGAATTCTTTGCTCTGTTTTGGTTGACTTATATGTTCAAAATACATCAATTGTCTTAGAAAAAGAGGATGAGAGCAGAAAATGAGAGTGAGAATAGTTATACAATTTGAAGACTGTAAGGAGGGTCACTGAATTGTACATGCAAGAATTGTTGAATTAACATGTTATTCAGCATGTATCCTCATTAACAACAAATCACATAAGTGATCACTATTTAGTCCCCTTCCTTGTTTTTAAGCAATATGGCCTTTGATTTTACTGCTTGCCTAATTAAAATGCAGCTTTAAAATTTTCACTTGTTCTGACTACTAGTGTGTCTTGCTTCATGTGCAAAAGTACGCATCAATTCGACACACTAAGATGGACCATTCCTTCCTTCCTTTTTCAAATTGAAATATATGTTGATTTCAACAAAGGTCAAAATGTCTAAAAATCAGATGTAAAGAACTCCAAATATCTTACAAGTTACATTACTTAAGATCAGCCAAGTAGAGGATGTCATGTGATAAAATTTCTTATTTAAAGTTGAATCGTTTTTTTGAAAGGTTGCAATGACTGACATTCAAGAAGGCAAAATAAGTGTAGAATATTTATGCAGTAGCCATTATCAAATGCTAGATATATTATAGCTGAATGATATCCTCTTAATTGACAAATGCAGTGTTAGATTTGATGCCTCCTTAGGTTCAAGTTGAAATATTTTCAAGTCTTCTCTATTTTCCTTAAGGGTGGGGCCTATCATGAGAAGTCTGGGATAATTTGGAGAGCTCTCAGCCCTGTCTAGATCCACTAGACTACTCAAGTATGCTAAACTTGGAAGAGATACTGGTGACTTTCTAGTCATGCGACTACACTGGAAGGTGGGAAACTAGATTTTTATGTGTCTTTGGCCACAGATACCTTGGCTGCTGCTTCTCTCAAGAAAATTATATTATGGTAAACAAGTACCTGTTTGTAAATATGTATGCATTTACAGATGCAAATACAGTAAATATACACTTTATGGGTTCAAATTCAGTAATAGAATGGAAATTATTATAATATATTCTATAGAGAATTTGTTGTTCAGCAAGCAATAGAGAATTGCATAGTGGTCAAGTTCTTAAGCTAAATCTGATTTCTATACTGTATTATTTCTGGGAACTTGAACACAATTCAATGTCTAGATTCTTTAATATCTCAGTTTTAAAAAAATGAAAGGATTTTTTTAAAAAGTGATAATTTTCTCATTTTCTTATGCAAGTACATATTTGTGAAACAGCTAAAATAGTGTTTGGGAAACATAGTTAAGTTCCATGTAACTACTTGGTTAATAAATTAATGTTTTTTCTTGATTAAATATTATTATAATGTTGTTAAGTGCCACTGAGTTTGAGTCAAACTGACCCTAAATGAACAACAGAATGAAACACTGCCTGGTCCTACACTTTCTTCACAATGCTGTTTGAGCTTATTGTTGTAGCAATTGTGCTAATACATCCTGTTGTTACTTACCATTAAGTTGAGTTCAACAACAGACCTGAACCCTAGCTTATCTTGTGCCATCTTCACCATCTCTCATACATTTGAGCCTATTGCTGTAGTCACCATGTTAATCCATCTCGCTGGGGCTCTTACTCTCTTTGACTGACCCTCCATCCTTCCTAGCATGATGTCCCTTTCTAAAGAATAACCTGTCCTAGCAACATATCTAAAGTATGAGAGATGATGCTTTGCCATCTTTGACTCCAAGGAGTACTGCAGCAGTACCTTTTCAAGATACACTTGTTTGTTCTTTTGGTAGTCCATGGGATATTCAAGACTATTTTCAACAGCACAACTCAAAGGCATCAATTCTTCTTTTACCATTCATGTTCATTGTCCAGCTCTCAGATGAATAGGAAGTAATGGAAAAGTCCATGGCCTAAAACAGGCACACCATGGTCTTCAGTATTTTGGAGAGGTCTCTAACAAAATACTTAGCCAAAGCAGTAAGCATCTTTTTCTCCTGAATGCTGATACCAACAGTTTATTGAGTATCCAAGTAAGATGAAATCATTGACCATTTCAGTCCTTTCTCCATCTATCGTGATGTTTCCCATGGGCCCAATGTAAGAACTTTTGTTTTCTTGATGCTCAGATGCAATCCATATTGAAGGCTGTATTTTATAATCTTCTTCAGTAAGCACTCCAGGTCCTCCTCAGTTTCAGCGAGCAAGTCTGGTTCATCTGCATTTTGCAAGTTATTGATGAGTCTTTTTGTAGACACACCTTGTTGAGGGTCTTCTTTTTTGTTGACTCTCTTCTCTATCAAGCATGATGTACTTTTGAAGAGACTGGCCTCTCCTGATAAGATCCTGAAAGTGATCATGATAGATTGGGCAAGAATGTTTAAAAGCATATTTTCAAATCCTTTAACTCTTTAGGACTTCTATTTTGTTCACTTGAGTCAGTGATTGATAAAAATTTAGTGAACTGACATCAAGATTAAGATAAGAGGTCACTACAGAAAAAAACCAAAGCAAAATAAACCATGCAACTCAATCTTAATATCATTCTGTTCTACTACTCTTGTAGACATTACAGGACAGAGGTCAGAGAATTAATCTTCTTAAATCTAGTAATGATCTTGGATAAGTTAGCAGATGTCTTTGAGTCTCAGTTCCTCACATACAAAATACTAAAAAAAAACCACAAACCCAAACCCAAAAAAACCAAACCCACCCAAAACACCTCTCAAATACACTGTCATCAAGACAATTCTGACCCAACATGACCCTCTATCTGGTTTCAAAGGTTATAAATCTTAATCAAAGGAGACTGCATACCTTTTCTTCCTCAGAGCCTCTGGTCAATGTGAACTGCTCAGACATATGTGATATTTTGGTTAGCAGCACAACTTGCTACAGACTTCAGGACCAGAACGCCTACAAAGTTGTTGTTGTTGTTGCTGTGTGCCATATAGGTACCTGTGACTCATAGCAACCCTATCTATAACCACTCTGAAGCCTGCCCCAACCTGAACCATTCTCACTGACTCTGACACACCTACCCCCAGAGCCCCAGTTATTGTATCAATACATCTCATCTGGGGCCTTCCTCTATTCCTCCATGATGTCCTTCTGCAAGGGTCACTCCCTTCTGGCCTCATGCCCATATATGTGAGATGCAACTCCAAAATCCTAACCTGCAAGGAGAAATTTGATTTCACCCTCTTCAAGACAGACATATTTGTTTTCTTGGTGGCCCATGGTATGTTCAAGACTCTTCTCCAGCACCACAACTCAAAGGCATTGAACCTTCTTCTGTCATTCTTGGTCATTGTCCAACTCTCTGATACATAGCAAGTAATTGCGAAGACCATGGCTTAAATCAGGCACACTTTAGTCTCTAGACTGACATCATTGCTTCTCAGTACTCTGGACAGGTCCCTGACAGCAGATTTACCTAATGCAATTTGCCTTTTGATTTCCTGACTGCTGGCACAAATAGGAATGTGAATAAATCTACTTTTTACTTTGCTGTTAGAATTTTAAGAAGGTATGTACACAGCTTTAGTTTGCTTGGCTCCATAGTCAACAATCTTGGCACCAGCAGCCAGGAAATTAAAAGGCGCATTGCCATGGGAAAGTCTGCTGTTAGGGACCTCGCCAAAGTACTGAAGAGCAATGGTGTCTCTCTGGAGACTAAGGTGCTTCTGATACAGGCCATGGTCTTCGTAATCACTTGTTATGCATCAGAGAGTTGAACAATGACCAAGAAGGATAGAAGGAGAATTGATGCCTTTGCGCTGTGGTGCTGGAGAAGAGTATTGAGAATACCATGGACTGCTAGGAAAACAAACAGATTTGTCCTGGAAAGGGTTAAACCGGGTGGCTCCTTGGAGGCAAGGATTCTGAGGCTCTGTCTAAAATACTTTGGACATGTTGTGAGGAGAGACCGGTCCTTGGAGAGGGACATCATGCTTGGGAGGGTGGAGGGACAGCGCAGGAGGGGAAGGCCCTCTATGAGGTGGATTGATTCAGTGACTGGGATAATTGGGATGGGAGTGTTGGAGACAGTGCAATTGGCACAGGACGGAGCAGAGTTTAGGGCTGCTGTACATAGGGTCGCTGTGAGTCACAAGCGACTTGACGGCACATAACAACAACAACAACAACAACAACAACAACAACATTATTTATAAAATTCTATTGAGCTGAGCATTTTGCTTAATAACAGTTGAGTTCACTTGTGGCCATTATTAACATTTGTATTTTCATTGTTTGGATCTCTCTTCTACTTTTTTCATACATATACATATACATATACATATACATATACACACATAGATATATATGTGTGTGTATATATATACATATATATATCAGGGTGGAAAGTAAATGTGTTTATCAAATTATTTAAAATAGAATAGTGCTGAAAATGACAGTGGACTACAAAAAGAATTGAGTGAGCCCTCAGTCAGATTTTTATAGTATAATTGGTAAACTTTTTAATTTTTTATTTTAAAAGATATGGGGAGAAATTACCATGTATTTGGAGGGCAAAATAGAAACAAAAATATTGTTGTTGTTAGGTGTCATTGTGTCAAGTATGACTCATGGCAACACTATGAACAACATATCTGAACTCTGTCTTGTCCTGTGCCATCTTCACAATCTCTGACACACTTAAACCCATTGTTTATGTCACTGTTTCAATCCATGTGGTTGGGGATCTTCCTCTCTTCACCTTCCCTCCACCTTTCCAAGCATAATGTCCCTTTCCAAGGAATAACCTCTCTGAACAAAAAGCCCAAAGTATGTGAAATGAAACTTCATCACATTTGCCTCCAATGAGCACTATGCCTGTACCTTCTCCAAGACATATCTTGTGCTTATACAATAATACAATATAGTATAGTAGAGTATAGTATGTTGTTGTTGTTACATGCTGTTAAGTCATAGATGACTCATAGTGACCCTGTGAATGAAGAACTTGAACACTTGTATAACTTTGTTTCTCCAAGTTCATATGGTTTCCAGAGGCAAACTATTTTGAGGGTTGATGCCACTCCTGCTTCCAAGCTTGTTTTATACTGAGAGCCCCATCAAACACTGTCCACCATGGGTAACCATTATCACATTTGACACATTGGTGTCACAGTGTTCAGCATCACAGCAGCCATGAGTTACCTCTGCAGAGCAAATGGATAGACCAGTGCTATGCCACTTAGAAGAATGTTTGACCAAAACCAATTAAAACCAGGCCTGACTGCCACAGATTAAAATCACCCACAGCATAGTATAAATTAAAAGCCAGTCCTTAGGAAAAAAGAAAAACAAAACACAACATAGAAAGCATAGGTCTTATTTACCTAAAAAGATACTTACGGTGACTTAATCAAGACTTTGAAAGACAATTTTTTATAATACTATTGTCTTTCATTTATGAAAATGGAGAAAAAGTATTGACTAGATATAGTGGAGAGTAAGATGAGCAATATACAGTAAACGTCCATTCAGGAAACATGTTTCCACAGCAAGACAGTCTTCCAGCATTGACTATTTCATTGCAACCTCAGAAATGTTAAACTTGGAATAAAAAATGGTCTTGAATAATAAAAATAATGTTTCCTGATCATAAAAAGTCAGACCTTTCTACCCAAAGTTTGTATTTTTTATTTGGCTCAGATCAGATTTTTTTTAGTAGACCAGAGCTTCTTTAGAGAACTCTAGGGAGGTAATTCACAGGGAATTGTGCTGCTAACCCAAAGGATGCACCTTCCAGGCAGTTCAAATCCACCAGTGACTCCGTAGAAGAAAGATGGGGCATCTCCTCTTATGCTATTTACAGCCTTGGAAACTCAATAGAGTGTTCACTCTGATTGGCTCTGACTCAGTGAGAAAGAGTGAGTGAGTAACCGAACTTATAGCTCTGAGCACACACTAGGGTGTGGGGTTGCAGTTGCACTGACGTTGGAAACTCTCAGGCCCTGCAGTGCCTGAGAGTGGAGGGGTGAGCAGCCTCTTTTATTTAGGTGGTAAAATAGAACCAATTCTTTTTTTAGAGACCAATCAAAATATAATTGCAACAAGTTCTATCCCTAATTTAACCTCAACTTATTTTTTTTTACATTTCATTTACAAAGTTTGAAGACATTGTTTTTCACAAAAGAATGGAAGAATATAGGAAATCATATACTTTATTGTGCAAGGTACTGAAAAAGGAGCTAATATCTAAATTCAAAGATGTTATCAATCAACTGAAAACCTTCTGAAGATTAAATAGCATTCTCTGATACATACAGAGAAGCCAAGACAGAAATGAAGAAATTGGGGAACCTATAGTCACTATTATTCAGACTGTTTTAGTGTTTATTGCCTTTTCCTCAGGAAAAAAAAAAACAATGGAGAAATCTAATCACACATCAGAATGGTTTGGCCAATGTCACAAAGTCTGTACCTCCATGGCAAGTACTAATTCCATCCCATAGCCATTTGCAGCATTCTGTACCTTGAAAATCAGGAATGATATGATTCCAAATTTTATGGACAGGAAACTTCTCAAGCAAAAAAGAGGTAGATCATATGCCTCATATTATTAGATAATATGTCTCTTTATCTTGTATTTCCAAATTTTGGTTAGAAAATATTTGGTCATGGCAAAGGTAAGAAATACTAATACATTTATTCATTCACTTACTATTCAGTCATTCTTTTATTAAACAAAATTTAGAGAATGACTATAAATAACAAGAGTTTAAAGATTTCAAAGTTCTGGAAGATTCATAAAGCAAATCTAAATGAAGCAAAAATGTTTTTAAAAGGACTATACTACAGGAATGTATGTAAGAAGTTTCATGGGAGTGGACTGTGGAAATAGATTTTAGACAATTGAGAGAAAATATCAGCATGCAGCATATATTCCTTGGGATAAAATGCAGCCTCGCAGGCAATGAGACACATTTTAAGACTATTCACGAAACATATTGATTTATCACTGGTCATTGAATCCTTAAAGAGGCCTAACTGTATGATCTCAACATAGATTCATGGCTTATAATTCCCTTCCAGAGTCATTATTGCTGGACACTATTGCACAAGTTAATGTGGATAGGGAAAGTCTTATTTTGAAAAATGAAATGCTTATTTTAGATGGCATAAAACAAGACTATACCCCGAGTGCTCCCCTTTAAATTTTATAATTGGACAAATTGGTAGTCGTTAGGTAGCCACAGTAAGAAAACACTTCACATGTGTGGAAATGCCTGCTTATCTGATCGTAGAGTGGCTTTGACAAGCCTTCAAATCTATTGGCCAAGTACTATCAGAAAAACTGCTAAATATTAATTGTTCTAAAACCAAAATATTCCATTTTGGCAGGCACATAATTTTGACATCCAGATGGATGATATGAACATAATCTGTTTGATTTATCATCATAGTTAGTTAGGATCACATTTGTGGCTTACCCAGTTAACCTTAGAAACAGTTGGTCTCAATAAAAACCATTTTACTGGAACAATGTGAAGAATTTTCTGTGGTTGAAACAGATTGTTAGTACTCCTTATGTTGAAAACTTTTATAACAGGCTTTCTCTTTTTTTTATTTATGGTGCAGAGTTCTGGTGTTTCCATCACCAATTTGAGCAGACATTGAAATGATTTGTGAGACCTGTCCTTGATTTATTTGAAAGTGCTCATTTGGTTCACTGTCATATGGAAGTGAAAAGACCCTCCATTAACAAAAATATGATTGTGGAGGTAAATGACACTATACCTACAAGCCATATAAGCTTGGCAGAGGATGTTTTGGTGCAGATATTTGTGTGCTGTAAATAGATTAATCTATATTGTAGAGCAAACAATAGACAAACTGTGAAATATCTTTAGCATAGCTAAACACCTTGATGGAATGAGTCATTAGGCCTGAGAGGCTAGGATCATAGCCATGGGGACATCAGGATTAACTAGCATTAAAAAGTCCACAAAGATAATGTTCCATAGCCTACATTTTTTAAATGAACCTACATCTTAAAAGTTTGTGAGCAACCATTTATGGAACAACTGTTGGTTTTCACCATGCCAAAGCAAAGGAAAACTAGTAAAATCAGACAATTTGTCCAGAAGACGGTGAACCACATGAACTTCAGTACGCCATAAACCACAGATTAGAAGAATTATGTGGTGCTGTGATAACACTATTGACTACTCTAAAAGGGATCACAATGCAAAGTCCCTAAGAGCCTGGGAGAAAAACATAGGATAAAACAAACAAACAAACAAATCACTTAAAAAGGTGAAGATTATTAGTCTGATAGAGACTAGTGGAACCCCTAAAACTCTGGTCTTCTATTACTTTTTAAGTCTGGAACTGAAATCACTCCTTGTCTCTGAAACTGAAAATGACTCGATTTTCAATCAGACAACAGAGAGCCCTAATAAGGTGATCAACAGCATTAGAGAGGAGCACATTCCTTAGAACAATCAACCATAGAGGAAGAAAAGAGCACCATTTGCCCAGGTATAAAGCTCAGAATGCAAAAAGAGATAGGAAAGGAGAAAGGGAAATAGGAAACACAGGTAAGAAATAGATTGCAGTTACAATATGGCGATTGTATATCAATGTTACATAACGTAATTTGCATGAATTGTTGAATAGAAAGCACTTTTCTCTGTAAACTTACACTCAGATCACAACAAGTTAATTTAAAAAGGTAAAAATATCAGGCCTTGTTTTTTTCAAAAAGAAATAACTTTCGGCTTCCAACATGATGAAGAAAAGGAGAAACAACGGTGGTGCCCAAAAGGGCCGCGGCCACGTGCAGCCTATTCGCTGCACACGAACTGCTCCCGGTGCGTTCCCAAAGACAAGGCAATTAAGAAGTTCGTAATCCGACATATAGTAGAGGCAGCTGCTGTCAGGGACATTTCCGAAGCGAGTGTTTTCGACGCCTATGTGCTTCCAAAGCTCTATATGAAACTGCACTACTGTGTGAGTTGTGCCATTCACAGCAAGGTCGTAAGGAACCGTTCTAGTGAAGCCTGAAAGGACCGGACACCACCTAGATTTAGACCTGTAGGTGCTGCCCCACGACCACCACCAAAGCCTATGTAAGGATTTGATTCCTTAAAAGGCTGAAGAAAAAACTCGTCTGAAAATAAAATGGAAATTACACTTTAAAAAAAAAAAAGAAATAACTTTCATAGTTTCCAACTTTTGCATTTCAGTCACCAATTATCATTAACAAATCTTAATTACATATTTGATCAATTTTGAGATACAAGATTTGGTAAAAATTTTCAACTTCCTCCTCTTTGACTTTAGTTATTGCTGTTGTTATGCGCCATCGAGTCGTTTCCGACTCATAGCGACCCTATGCACAACAGCCCTAAACCATGCTCTATCCTGCGCCAACCGCACCACCTCTGACACACCCATCC